>NC_088346.1:27346785-27681428 GCF_036884655.1 Musa acuminata AAA Group
TCTCTCAAGTGGTCTTCTGAAGTTCTAAGTGCCATATCATTCCTGTTCTTTGGAAGGATGTCTTCTTGCTCTTCATAAGCTTTGCAAGTCATCTCGTAGGTCATTAATGACCCGATTAGTTCTTCAAGAGGGAAGTTGTTTAGATCTTTCGCCTCTTGAATAGCAGTGACTTTAGGATCCCAACTCTTAGGAAGGGATCTTAGAATCTTATTTACGAGCTCAAAATTCGAAAAACTTTTTCCGAGTCCTTTTAGACCGTTGACGACATCCGTGAAACGGGTAAACATGTCGCCAATAGTCTCACTCGGTTTCATCCGGAAAAGTTTGAAAGAATGTAACAAAAGATTGATTTTTGACTCTTTCACTCTACTTGTGCCTTCGTGAGTCACTTCGAGTGTGTGCCAAATATCAAATGCGGTTTCATAAACCGAAACACGGTTGAACTCGTTTTTATCAAGCGCACAAAATAAGGCATTCATAGCCTTTGCATTAAGAGCGAAAGCCTTCTTCTCCAATTCATTCCAATCGATCATTAGAAGAGAAGACTTCAAAAATCCAGTTTCGACAAGATTCCAAAGTTCAAAATCTATAGAAATAAGAAAGATCCTCATTCGGGTCTTCCAATAGGTGTAGTCCATCCCATTGAACATGGGTGGACGTGTAATAGAATGGCCCTCTTGGTTTCCGGCGTAATCCATCTCTCTTGGGTTTTAATCCGTTTGAGAGTTAACCCCGCTCTGATACCAATTGTTAGGATCAAGAGCACTAAGAGGGGGGGGGGTGAATTAGTGCAGCGGAAATCTTTCAACGATAAAAAATGCTCGAACGATAAAAACGATTTCGGTGTGGAAGCCGATTCTAAGATTACTTTAACTTAAGATCAAGCGAGATGATGTTAAAGTCAATCTATGAAGGCAGTTTGTAATTATGATGAAAATCAGAATATAAGCGCAAACTGAAATACGATGTTCGTATGATAAATGCGATTTCGGTGTGAAAGCTGAATCGTAAACCACTTTAACTTGAGATTAAGCGAGATGTAGTTAAAGCAAAGATATAAAGGCAGTTTGCAGTTATGATGGAAATCAGAACGTAAGCGCAAACTGAAATATGATGTTCGTATGATAAAACTGATTTGCGTCTAAACGCCGATTCGGAAAGCACTGAACTTTGAAACACGTTTGTAAAAACAAAGAAGGCAGTAAGCTATTGAGGAGGTTTGCAGTAAAGATAAGATGCTCAAAGTAAATGCAAACCAAGATTTAGAGTGGTTCGGTCAATCTTGACCAACTCCACTTTTGGCTTCCTCCACCAACGAGGTCACCGACGTCAACTAGAGGCCTTCCTTCAATAGGCGAAGGCCAACCACCCTTTTACAGTTTCACTCCTTTTGATGGGCTTAGGAGACAACCCTTATAGACTTTTCTCTCCTCTCTTTAAAGCTCAGAACTTGGAAGAAAAGAGGGAGAAGAACTTTTGGCCTTTACAACAATTTTGAGCTCTAAAAATCATAGAACAAGATCAAGATTTCGGTGTATGTTCAGTGCTCTTTCATTACTGAATGGGTGGGGTATTTATAGGCCCCAACCCAGTTCAAATTTGAAGCTCAAAACTGTCAATTCTCGGAATTCCGGGATCTAGCGGTTGCACCTCCTGACTGGAGTGGTTGCACTGCTTGGCAGAGCTCGAAGACTGAGCCTCTAGGCAGTGCCACCTCTATCAGGGGTAGTTGCACCTCCTGCCAGAGCTCGAAGATCGATCTTAGGCGGTGCCACCTCCTGACTGAGGTGGTTGCACCTCCTGCTAGAGCTCGAAGACCGAGCTCAGGCGGTGCCACCTCTTGTCAAGGGAGGTTACACCGCCCAGTCTCGCTCGGAGACTGAGCCCAGGTGGTGCCACCTCTTGGCTAGGGCAGTTGCACCGCCCAGTCTCCCTTAGAGACTCAGCCCAGACGGTGCCACCTCCTGGCTTGGGCGATTCAACCGCCTGGCAGAAATCAAGGTCCGAATGGGTTGATCCATTCGGCCCAATTTGGGTTTTTCAGGGGCCCAATTGCCCCAAGATTAAGTTAATGGGATCACCTCCCATTTCCAACTTAATCATTGTGCTAACTACGATATTCCCTAAGATATTTACTATAACTTGCTCCAGTGCGTCAATCGCTTCTTCCGGCGAGCTTCCGGCGAACATCTGTCGATCATCCGATGAACCCTCGGTGATGCTCCTGTGGACTTCCGGCAAACTCCTGGACTTGCGATGATCCACTTGGCGAGTTCCGACGAGCTTCTTTGGCAAGCTCATGGACTTCTCGGATTTGTTCCCGCAGAACCTCCGATGATTGTCTGAACTTCCGTCGAACTCTCGAACTCCCAACATGATCATTGTCTTGACTCCGGCGCAACTCCTGCTACATGTCTTTCTTCTATCGTAGTTAATCCTGCACACATATCTCAACATATAGATTAGATAACAAATGACAATTGACTTCATCATCAAAATACGAGATTCAACAAATGGGATAAAGATATTTCTCTTATTGAGTTCACTTACAATAATAGTTACCATTCAAGCATTCAGATTGCTCCTTATGAGGCATTGTATGGGCGAAAATACAGAATGCCTATATGTTGGGAGGAAGTTGGTGATAGAAAGTTGTTAGCACCAGATAAAGTACAAGAGACTACTGAAAAGATTCAGGTTATCAAAAAAAGGCTAAAGGCTACTTAGAGTCAGCAAAAGAGCTATGCTGACAACAGAAGACGAGATATCAAGTTCCAAGTAGGGGATTTTGTATTCCTAAAGGTCTCCCCTTCCAAAGGCGTTGCAAGATTTGGAAAGAAAGGAAAGTTAAACCCAATGTTCGTTGGACCTTTTGAGATCCTTGAAATAATTGGCTCCGTCGCTTACAAAATTACTTTACCACCATCGATGTGTCATATTCATGATATATTTCAAGTGTCATTGCTCAGAAAGTATATACCTGATCCCTTTCATGTCACTGAGTATGAGCCGATTGTGATTGAGAAAGACTTATTTTACAAGGATGAGCCCATTCGGATTATTGATAAAAAAGAGAAGATCTTAAGACCTAAGAGTAAATATTAAAATTTTGATATGATTTATAGAATATTCAGAATTGAGTAAATAAAAATAAAATAAAATAAAATGGAGTACATGTGTCATTAACAAGGATAAGCCACTTTTATTTATTCTAAAGTTGACACCTAAACCCCCATGCATGCTTGCCACCTCACTATTTTAGCATGAGCCAAACCTAAGTAATTTAAGGCACCATTAAAAAGAAACTTTGCAGCCAAGGTTAGTTTAGGAGAAGAAGAAGAAGAGAAGAAGAAGAAGAAGGAGGAGAAGAAGAAGAGGAAACTTTGTTTGAGGTTTCGCATCAACTCCCTATATTTGGGAATCAAACTCATCTAAGGCAAGTGTTCTAACCTCTTCCTACAGAATTCCTAATCTCTGTTTTCCTTTTAATTCTTCATAATTCAAAAGATTTCAGCTTAGTACCAAACCTTTCTTTTCTTTTGATACAAAGCCATGAATCTAAAATTTTTTGGTAATCTGACTTCTATACATTTTTTTGGATCTAACTTTTAGCACTAAACTCTGATTTAGGCAAAGCCTAATCCATTTGAAAGTAGACTCAAATATCCTTATTTTGACACTGAGATTGAATGATTTGGAGTTTAAATGCCTACTAAGACTTCTGTTTCAATTAACCCTACAGATTCTGCAAAATAGGGACTGAAATTTCTGACCTTCTATTACTAAAATGCTCATAACTCTCTAGAGAAAATTTTGAATTATACAAAGCTTGTTTTTTTGGAAACTGATTTACTTATCTTTCTTTTGACATATAATTTGGAAATTTTAAAGCATGTTTGCCTTCTGAAACATCTGTTTAAATTGATTCTATCAATTCTGCAAAATAGAGATGATCAATTCTGACCTTCTGTTACTAAATTGCTCATAATGCTCTAGTGAAAATTCTGAATTATTCAAAACTTAGTTCTTTGGAAACTAGATTCGCATATCTTTCTTTTGACACATAGTTGGAAATTTTGAAGTATGTTTGCCTTCTGAAACATCTGTTTAAATTGATTCTATCAATTCTGCAAAACAGAGATGATCAATTCTAACCTTCTATTACTAAATTGCTCATAACTCTCTAGAGAAAATTCTGAATTATGTTTAGTTCTTTATAAACTAGATTCGCATATCTTTCTTTTGACACATAATTTGAAAATTTTGAAGTATGTTTGCCTTCTGAAACATCTGTTTAATTTGATTCTATCAAGTCTGCAAAATAGTGATGATCAATTCTGACCTTCCTTTACTCTATTTGTTGTAACTTCCTGTAAAGAACTTAAAAAATTATAAATCTAGATTCATATGAAAATAGATTGATACAGCTTTCCAACGACACCTATATTTAGTGATTTGGAGCATGTATGATCACTCAAACAATTCAGAAAATGTACCATTCAAATTATGTCATAATTGAAAACTTTGTTGGGTTTTGCCTATTCATTTTTCATCCTATTGGAAATTTGATTTCTGCTAAATTATTCTTCAATTGAGCTTTATAATAGTCCTTTGAAGTTCTTGTATTATTCATCCTAAAATTATTGTATATCTGAAATTTATTATGTAATGCTTTGTTTGCATTTCCTTGTTTGATAAAGGCACATGCATATCTTCGTTGTTCCGCATGTGCTTCTGATATGTGTCAATGTTATTGTTTATACTATCCTTTTGTACTCTGGTATCTTTTGGGATATTGTGAACCTTTGCCAGAAATGGTAAAGAAAGTTATGCTTAGAGCCCGCGATTACTCTGTTGAATCTCGTATTTTGATGATGAAACTACTTGATATATGTTTATGATTTAATCTGCATTTTGAGTGACGCAGGATGCTTCGATCAGGATGAGACAATTAAAGCAAGAAAATCATGTTGTGCTAGAGGAACATGTCAGAAGATTGGATGTCGGGCCAGTGGATCGGTCGACGTATCGATAGAAGGCTTTGGGCCGTTGACTCGGGCATCGAGCCAAGAAGAGCAAGTATTGTGCCAAGGATATCGGAGTTGTGGAGTCAACTGGCCGATTGGGCAATAGGCTGCAGGAAAGGACGATGCACCGAAGAATCGGACGAAGCGTCGGGGGACCAATGACATGCCGGACAACTTGGTTAATTGCTTAGGATTAATTGTCTGAATCGAAGTTTTGTTTTAAGTGTGCAGGATTAGCTACAATGAAAGTAAGATATGCACCAGGAGTTGCGCCGGAGTCAAGACAATGATCACGTCGGGAGTTCGAGAGTTCAATGGAAGTTCGGACAATCTTCGGAGGTTATGCGGGAACAAATCTGAGAAGCCCATGAGCTTGCCAAAGAAGCTCGTCGGAACTCGCCAAGTGGATCGTCGCAAGTCCGTAGGAGCATCACCGAGGGTTCATCGGATGATCGACGGAAGTTCGCCGGAAGAAGCGATTGACGCATTGGAGCAAGTTGCAGTAAATGTCTTAGGAAAAATCATAGGTAGCACAATGATTAAGTTGAAATGGGAGGTGATCCCATTAACTTAATCTTGGGGCAATTGGGCCGTTGAAAAACCAAAATTGGGCTGAATGGATCAACCCATTCGGACCCTAATTTCTGCCAGGCGGTTGAACCGCCCAAGCCAACAGGTGGCACCGCTTGGGCTAAGTCTCCGAGCGAGACTGGGCAGTGCAACCGCCCCAGCCAGGAGGTGGCACCACCTTGGCTCAGTCTCCGAGCGAGACTGGGCGGTGCAACCTCCCCTGACAGAGGTGGCACCTCTTGGGCTCGGTCTCTGAGCTCTGGCTGAGCGGTGCAACCACCTTAGTCAGGAGGTGGCACCGCCTGAGCTCGGTCTTCGAGCTCTGGCAGGAGGTGCAACCGCCCCTGACAGGATGTTGCACCGCCCAGAGGCTCAGTCTTCGAGCTCTATCAGGCGGTGCAACCGCTCCAGTCAGGAGGTGCAACCGCCAGATCTCGGAATTCCAGGAATTGACAGTTTTGAGCTCCAATTTTAAACTGGGTTGGGGCCTATAAATACCCCACCCATTCAGCACTGAAAGGCAACACATATACACCGAAATCCTGATCTTGTTTTGTGATTTTTAGATCTCAAAATTGTTGTAAAGGCCAAAAGTTCTTCTCCCTCTTTTCTTCCAAGTTCTAAGCTTTAATAGAGGAGAGAAAATTCTATAAGGGTTGTCTCCTACGCTCGTCAAAAGGAGTGAAACTGTAAAAGGTTGGTTGGCCTTCACCTATTGAAAGAAGGCCTCGAGTTGACGTCGGTGACCTCGTCGATGGAGGAAGCCAAAAGTGGAGTAGGTCAAGATTGACCGAACCACTCTAAATCTCAGTTTTCATTTACTTTTAAGCATATTATCTTTACTTCAAACCTCCTCTAAAGCTTACTGCTTTCTGTGTATATACGATCGAGTTTCAAGCTCTACACTTTTCGAATCGGCGTTTAGACGTAAATCAGTTTTATCGTACGATCATCATATTTCTGTTTGCGTTTACGTTTTGATTTCTATCATAACTGCAAACTAGCTTTATATCCTTGCTTAAACTGCATCTCGCTTAATCAAGTGATTTATGAATCAGCATTTAGACGTAAATCAATTTTTTTGTACGAATATCATATTTCAGTTTACGCCTACTATCTGATTAGAATCATAACTGCAAACTGCATTTATATCTTTGCTGCATCTCGCTTAAACAAAAGTTAAAGTGATTTACGAATCGACTTTCTTACCAAAATTACTTTTAACTAACGAACGCAGTTTTTATTTTTCGTAGAAGGTTTTCCGCTGCACTAATTCACCCCCCTCTTTGTGCTCTTGATCCTAACAATTGGTATCAGAGCCTGACATTTCTCATTTCGGATTTACACCCAAGAGAAATGGCTCTTCATGGCTTTCAAGAGGGCTTATATGTTGTTCGTCCACCGTTGTTTAACGGATTGGACTACACTTATTGGAAAACTCGAATGAGAGTTTTCTTGATATCTATGAATTTAGATTTATGGAATATCATTGAAAACGGTTTTCAACATCCCTCCAAACCGATGAACGAATGGTCGGATTTGGAGAAGAAGTATTTTTCTTTAAACGCAAAAGCTATGAATGCCTTATTTTGCACTTTGGACAAAAATGAGTTCAATCGGATTTTTACGTGCGAAACGGCTTTTGACATTTGGCGAACACTTGAAATCACGCATGAGGGAACTAGTAGAGTCAGAGACTCGAAATTTAACATTTTATTGCATGATTTTGAGCTTTTTCGAATGCAACCAAGCGAGACTATAGGCGACATGTACACCCATTTCACGGATGTCGTCAATAGTTTAAGAGCTCTTGGAAAATATTTTTCGGATTTTGAATTCCTAAAAAAGATTTTGCGTTCTCTTTCTAAGAAGTGGGATTCAAAAGTAACTGCAATACAAGAAGCTAAAAACCTAAACAACTTACCACTTGAAGAACTAATTGGTTCGTTGATGACATATGTAATGGTGCATAATGCACATGATGAACATGATGAACAAAATCACCTTCCAAAGAATAGGAAGGATTTGGAACTCCGGACAAATGAATACCACTTGAGCGATGACTCAAGTGATGAGGACAATGATGAACTTGAACTTCGAACACTAAATATTAATAAGTTTATTAAACAAAAATTTAAAATAAATAATAAACTTGAACGAAGGAAGAGGCCAAAGAAGAAGAACACAAAGTGGGATGAATCGAGCTCCTCCGAAGACGAGGAGAAAATCAAGAAAGGCGAGGTGGCAAACTACGCCTTAACCGCTTTCAATGATGAGGTAATCGAAATCCCCCTAATTTATTTTGAAATTACTTGATGCCTTCATGATGTATTTTCTTTTTTAGTTTAGAATTAATTTTCTTAAAAATTACATGTTTCAAAAAAAAAAAATTATGATCCTGCTAAGTAATTTCGAAAATGATAATATTACATATTTTATTATAAACAAATAAAATGATCTTGATTGAAAATATGAAATCATGGTTAAGAAGTAATAATGTGTATCACGTTGATTTTCATTGTTATTTCTCAATTTTGATTAAAAAAAAAAATTATGTTTGATTTGAAGAAATGCATAATGATGAAATTAAATATTTTGATTAACAATTTTATGCATGAGATTTTAAGCTATACATGATGATAAGCATGTGTTATTTTCATGAGTGTATTTGAAAAACTATGGCAAAAATGTGCTCTAATGCATGAACTTGTTAAGATTATTTTTCGGACTTTCTTGATTCAATGTTCAAATCACTTAATTGCCATGATGATTTTACACTATTACTTGCCTTAATAACATGTTGTAGATTTTGTGTTTTGGATACAAAAATTTTTATGATCATGAGCATGTTTTATCTTCATGATTGAACTTGAAAATCTATTGCAAAAATGAAAGTGTTAAATTTCATTTTTGAATTTTCTTGATCATAATAGTTCATTTTTGAGAATCTATTGATCTTGATGGTTTTATGATGAAATTCATTTTTCGATCCTAAACATTGATGCATGTTTAACATAAATGAAAAAGCATGCTAACATGAAATCAATCACAAAAATGATTTGTGAACCACAAAAAGCATGCTAAAAAGGGAAAATATATTACGAATTTTGTGAACCACAAAAATGATTTTTAGTGATTTGAATTTGAATGAGTTTTATCCAAAATAATGATCTTGGTTCCATGATATTTACAAATTAAGATTTATTATGAATCAATATTTTTTCATTAATCGTTCTTCTAAGATTTTCTTTTGATTAATTATGGAGTAGGTTTTTCAAAAAGAAATCATGTCTTTTGGTATTCACATGTTCTAATCTTTCATGATATGATTTTTATGCAATTCCTTATATTCATGAAATGTTTATCTCATCACCTAATAATTCTTCTTGATTTTCCTTCTGTGATGATAAAAATACATTAAATATTCATTAATTTGTTTTGATGTATACAAATAAGAAGTTCTGATCATGTATGGTAGAATGTAATTTGACAAATTTGGTACCATCATGTTGCAAAATAAATGATGATTAGGAATCATGCATTAATGATGATTGTATATTTTATGATTTGGCATGATGCATGCAATGATGAAATATTCTTGAATTTGAAATGATGCATGTAATACTTATGACAATGATGTATATAATGTATTGCATATGATATGTATCATGAATGCTTTAAATGATGAATGTTAGGTATCATGATCAACATGTTGATAAATGCTTAAAAATTTTAATGTTTGAGTATCATGTATGATATACCCATTAATGATGATTGATTTATTTTTCGGTATCGTGCATGAAAAATAAGGTTTTTGAAATTGTGTATGTTTTAATTTGAATATATAATGATGCACAAATAAAATTGTTACTTACCTTTGTCATAATCTGAAAATTGAAAAAAAGGGTCTTCCCTTCTTTTTGACAATGACAAAGGGGGAGCAAGAATTTCTAGCATGGACATCATGAAAAGAGGCAAACTAGCTAGCTTACACAATTCAAGATGAAAGCAAAAATTACACTCCTCTAAAGAGAAGATGCAAATGTAACACTTGCCAAATTGTTTGCTTGCCTCATGTAAAACATTATCTCTTGCTAGTTTGGCATTTTGCTAGCTTGCACTTTGCAAAGAAAGCAAAAATGACACTTCTCAAAAGAGAAGAAAGAGCTTGTTATCTTGAACATCACAAGCTTGCCAAACAAAAATTACAAAAGTGCTATCTTGCCTATCTCAAGAAGAAAAATTGCGACCTCAAACATTGCAAAGGAAGCAAAAATTTGCTAGCTTGCAACTTGCATATTTCAAGAAGCAAGAGTTGCCTTCTTGAACATCTCTAAAATACCTAGCTTGCAAGTTCTAAAATGTTGTAACATTGCTAGCTTGCATGTCCTAAAAGTGCTATCTTGTATGCTGTAAAACTTGCATATCTAATACTTGATAGCTTGAATGTTCTAAGCATGATGTAACATTTGCTAAATTTTCTGGCTTCAACACTGCATGATGATAAAATTTGATATTATGTTTTTCATGCAATAAGTCAAACTAATATTCCAAACACAAGAATAGTTGGACTTCTCATTTTTGTTGATGACAAAGGGGGAGAAGTATGATGTTATGCATAAGTTTATGCATAAGTTCATGATGACATGTTGTAAGTATTCATGATGAATATTGCAATGACTTGAATTCAGTTTGAATTAAAGATTCTATCAATATGGCATATTGATAGGGGGAGTTTGTTTAAACTCTGTGAGTTAAGTTTAACTCCGTCATCAAGTGGTTATCATCATCAAAAAGGGGGAGATTGTTGAATCTCATATTTTGATGATGAAACTACTTGATATATGTTTATGATTTAATCTACGTTTTAAGTGACGCAGGATGCTTCGATCAAGATAAGACAATTAAAGCAAGAAAATCATGTTGTGCCAGAGGGCTGGTGGATCCGTCGACGTATCGACAGAAGGCTTCGGGCCATGGACTCGGGCATCGGGCCAAGAAGAGCAGGTATTGTGCTAAGAATATCGGAGTTGCGGAGTCAACTGGCCGATTGGGCAATAGGCTATAGGAAAGGACGATGCGCCGAAGAATCGGACGAAACGTCGAGGGACCAATGACATGCCGGACAACTTGGTTAATTGCTTAGGATTAATTATCTCAATCGAAGTTTTCTTTTAAGTATGCAGGATTAACTACAATAAAAGTAAGATATGTAGTAGGAGTTGCACCGGAGTCAAGACAATGATCACGTTGGGAGTTCGAGAGTTCGATGGAAGTTTGGACAATCGTCGGAGGTTCTGCGGGAACAAATCCGAGAAGTCCATGAGCTTGCCAAAGAAGCTCGTCGGAACTCGCCAAGTGCATCGTCGCAAGTCCAGGAGTTTTCATGAAGTCCGCAGGAGCATCACCGAGGGTTCATCAGATGATCGACGGAAGTTCACCGGAAGCTCGCCGGAAGAAGCGATTGACGCACTGGAGTAAGTTGCAGTAAATGTCTTAGGAAATATCGTAGTTAACACAATGATTAAGTTGGAAATGGGAGGTGATCCCATTAACTTAATCTTGGGGAGATTAGGCCCCTGAAAAACCCAAATTGGGTCGAATGGATCAACCCATTCGGACCCTGATTTCTGCCAAGCGGTTGAACCGCCCAAGCCAGGAAGTGGCACCGCCTGGGCTAAGTCTCCGAGCGAGACTGGGCAGTGCAACCGCCCCAGCAAGGAGGTG
Source organism: Musa acuminata AAA Group (assembly GCF_036884655.1). Classification (NCBI taxonomy): domain Eukaryota; kingdom Viridiplantae; phylum Streptophyta; class Magnoliopsida; order Zingiberales; family Musaceae; genus Musa; species Musa acuminata. Next base: position 27,358,110 of record NC_088346.1, read on the forward strand.
GCATCGCTTGGGCTCAGTCTCCGAGCGAGACTGGGCGGTGCAACCTCCCTTGACAGAGGTGGCATCGCCTGGGCTCGGTCTCCGATCTCTGGCTGAGCGATGCAACCGCCTTAGTCAGGAGGTGGCACCGCCTGAGCTCGGTCTTCGAGCTCTGGCAGGAGGTGCAACTGCCCCTGACAGGAGGTGGTACCGCCTAGAGGCTCAGTCTTCGAGCTCTACCAGGCGGTGCAACCGCTCCAGTCAGGAGGTGCAATCGCCAGATCCCGAAATTCTAGGAATTGACAATTTTGAGCTCCAATTTTAAACTGGGTTGGGGCCTATAAATACCCCACCCATTCAGCACGGAAAGGCAACATATATACACTGAAATCCTGATCTTGTTCTATGATTTTTAGAGCTCAAAATTGTTGTAAATGCCAAAAATTCTTCTCCCTCTTTTCTTCCAAGTTCTGAGCTTTAAAGAGAGGAGAGAAAATTTTGTAAGGGTTGTCTCCTAAGCCCGTCAAAAGGAGTGAAATTGTAAAAGGTTGGTTGGCCTTCACCTATTGAAGGAAGGCCTCTAGTTGACGTCGGTGACCTCGTCGGTGGAGGAAGCCAAAAGTGGAGTAGGTCAAGATTGACCGAACCACACTAAATCTCAGTTTGCATTTACTTTGAGCATATTATCTTTACTGCAAACCTCCTCTAAAGCTTACTGCTTTCTGCATATATACAATCGGGTTTCAAGCTCTGCACTTTCCGAATCAGCATTTAGACGTAAATCAGTTTTATCGTACGATCATCATATTTCTGTTTGCGTTTACGTTTTGATTTCTATCATAACTACAAACTGCCTTTATAACCTTGCTTAAACTGCATCTCGCTTAATCAAGTGATTTACGAATCAGCATTTAGACGTAAATCAGTTTTTTCGTACGAATATCATATTTCAATTTGCGCCTACTATCTGATTAGAATCATAACTACAAACTGCATTTATATCTTTGCTGCATCATGCTTAAATAAAAGTTAAAGTGATTTATGAATCGGCATTCTTACCAAAATCACTTTTAACGAACGAACGCAGTTTTTATTTTTCGTAGAAGGTTTTCCGATTCACTAATTCACGCCCCCCCCCTCTTAGTGCTCTTGATCCTAACATGCTCTGTCGGCCCCATTGACTTTACTCAGACGTGAGTGGATGGAGCTCCTCAGACGTGGGAGACTTATGCTTGGTGGTCATCCAGAAATGGATGAATCACATTATGTATGTGGTCCCACAGCGCCCTCTATGTTTATTGATATGATATCTAAAGCTTTGTTTATGAGTTTATATTATGCTTTGGATAAAAATGGAATGCATGCTACATCAAAAATGACATACAAGCTTGTGTTTATTATTCTGTTCACTTGTTATACATTGAAGTGTTTCGTTTGTCATTATTATGCCCCCAAACACTCTTACGCCTTTGATATGTGCCTAAATGCTTCATGTGCCATTTGATACATGCCTTAATGCTTCTTTTGCCAATGAAATGCTCCAATTTCCTTTCTCCTATTGTTATGTCTAATGCCTGTTTTTGAATGAGGTAAACCTTTGTGATTTTATATCAAATGAGATGATTTCAAATGAACACTTGTATTTCTACTTTTGTATCTTGATACTAAGCCTGCTTGAACTTCTCCTATCGCCATAGATATGCTAGACGCTTGCTGAGCTCTTTATGCTCACCCTGTTGCTATATAAATTTTTTTAGGGTAGCTTGTCACACACTGAAAAGCTAGAATTGGGTTAAAGCAGTGAAAAGCTAAAAGATTTTTGAGCTAATCTTTGTTGGATGATAGGTTTTTGTTGTATAGTATACTTTACTTCTGATGTAATGTTCATGATCTGTTGATACTTATGTGTTGTAAAAGTTTAAAGGACCGCTCATGTGTATGGAATCAAAAGTTTAAGTTGTATAAGGATAAGGACTTATGGTAAATAATTATCTTTTTGTGATTGTATATACTTCTACGATTATGGATTTGTGTTGTGGTTGATGTTCAGTTGAGTTACCTTTGGATTTTGTGAAACTCTGAGTGAAGTGGATTATGATTTATGTAACGTACATGTTTATGAATTGTGAATATTGATTTTTGAATGATTTTTAGTATCCTAAAATTGTTAGATTAGATCCTGGATTGAATTGATGATGAATTATAATATTATTGATTTTAGACAGGGTCACACCTCCTGAATGTGATAATTCGGGGGGCGTGACAGAGTTGATATCAGAGCATGATTTGAGTATTTCTAAGAATTTTGATATGCTAGATGTGTAATAAATTTTGAGGTTTAGTGATTTCTATTTAGAGACTGATCAAAAGTTTTTTTTTTGTTATTTTTAGGAAGCAAGGATGACGAGGTCATCTAGTTCTCCTGTTGCATCTACTTCTGATCAATTGAGTGGAATTATGAAAACTCTAGAGGTGATGACACAAGTAATGCAACAACAAGTCCAACAAGGAAAAAATGATGAAGCTGGGAATTCAAACCAGACTAGGTTGGGAATTGAATAGTTTAAGAAGCTTAGTCCTCCCAGTTTTAGTGGTGAGCCTGATCCAATGGTAGCAGAACAATGGATGATGCGGATAGAGAAAATATTTGATGTTTTAAATTGCCCAGATGATAAGAAGGTTTCTCTTGCTACCTTCATGCTAGAAGGAGAGGCTGAGCACTGGTGGCGAACCATGAAGAGGATTTCTGAAGCTCAACAGGAGCCAATCACTTGGAAGGTATTTACAGAAAAGTTCAATGATAAATATTTTTCAGATTGTATTAGAGAGCAGAAAGAATTGGAGTTCTTGAATCTCATCCAAGGAAATTTGATAGTAGCCAAATATGAGTCTAAATTCACCAAGATCTCTAGATTTGCCACACATATGATTGATGATGAATATAGGAAAGCAAGAAGATTTGAAAGAGGATTAAGGCCGGCAATAAGAAGCCGGATATCAGCTTTAAAACTCCAAGTATACACTGATGTAGTAGAAAGAGCTTTCATACTTGAAAAAGACTTGGAGGAGATCCAAGAAATCAGGGATAAGAATAGCAAGGATAAGTTTGTTGGTAAAAGTAAGAGAGGAAATGAAGCAGAAAGAAGTAACAAGAAGGTAAAGGTACCTAGATTTGAGAAAGGAACTCCATCGCAAAGAACTCTATCATGTACAAAATGTGGACGTAATCATGAAACAAGTGAGTGTTTTCGGGTGACTGGAGCTTGTTTTGCCTATGGAAAGTTAGATCATAAAGTCAGAGACTGCCCACTAAACAAGAAGAAAGAGCCACTACTCCCTAAGCCGACAGCCCATGCTAGAGTATATGCTATCACAGAACAAGATTCCAGAACCTATAAATAAGTGGTTGAAGGTATTCTACATGTTTCTAATAGAAATGCAAACGTTTTGTTTGATCCTGGCTCCAACTTGTCTTTTATTTCACAATATTTTGCTTATCACTTGGGTATTCAACCTGAACCACTGGATTATTTGCTACACGTAACTACTGTTGTTGGGGATTCCTTAACTACAAATCTGGTTTATCCATCTTGTTTGATTTCTATTGGAGAACATAAACTCCTTACCGATTTGATACTCCTAGAAATCCAAGGTTTTGATATTATACTTGGCATGAATTGGCCATCTTCCTATCGTGCTAGTATTGATTGCTATACAAAAATAATTACTTTCTGCATATCAGATCAGCCTATATTTTACTTTGAGTGTATTAGGCATGATTTGCCTCCTTGCTTGATATCAACACTTCAAGCTTATCGTCTTATGGAGAAGGATTGTTTTTATTATATTGTGTGTGTAAAGGAGCATTCAAATCAAGAAACTCACCTAAATGAAATTACAGTGGTCAAAGAGTTCCCTGATGTATTTCCAAATGAATTGCCTGTTTTACCTCCAGATAGAGAGGGAGAATTTGCAATTGATTTGGTCCCCGAGATAGCCCCAATATCTAAGCCTCCCTACAGAATGACACCACTCGAGCTCGAGGAATAAAGAAGCAAATACAAGAGTTGTTAGATAAGGGTTTCATTCGACCCAGCGTCTCACCGTGAGGTGCTCCAGTGCTATTAGTTAAGAAGAAGGATGGGACGTTGAGGCTTTGTATTGATTATAGACAGTTGAATCAAGTGACCATAAAAAACAAGCATCCCCTACCTAGGATTGATGACTTGTTTGATCAATTGCAGGATGCACAAGTATTCTCCAAGATTGATCTAAGATCAGGTTACTATTAGTTGAAGGTCAAGAAGGAGGATATTCCAAAAACAACCTTTAGGACTCGATACGGTCACTATGAATTTTTAGTAATGTCTTTTGGCTTGACAAATGCTCCTGCAGCTTTTATGGAACTGATGAATAGAATATTTCAGCCACTCTTAGATGATTGTGTAATTGTATTCATTGATGACATATTAGTATATTCAAGGAGTAATCAAGAGCATGATAAACACTTGAGAGATGTATTATCTATACTAAGAGAAAAGAAGCTGTATGCAAAGTTCAGTAAATATGAATTTTGGTTGAAGGAAATTGCTTTCTTAGGCCACGTGATTTCAGGAAGGGGCATATATGTTGATCCAAAGAAGGTGGAAGCAGTAGTTAATTGGGAAGTGCCAACAAATGTAATATAAATTAGAAGTTTCTTGGGCATGGCAAGTTATTACAGGAGATTTGTGGAGGGATTTTCTCAAATTGCTCATCCCCTTACCAAACTGACTCAAAAGAATGCGAAATTTAAATGGAGTGGTGATTGTGAGCAAAGTTTCCAAGAATTAAAAAGAAGATTAACTAGTGCCCCTATTCTCACTATTCCAAGTGATAATGAAGGATTTGTAGTTTATACTGATGCTTCAAGAAAGGGCCTTGGATGTGTTTTGATGCAAGAAGGGAAAGTAATTGCTTATGCTTCATGGCAGCTAAAGAATTATGAATTGAGTTATCCAACTCATGATTTGGAATTGGCAGCAATCATCTTTGCTCTAAAGATTTGGAGACATTACTTGTATGGGCGGACATTTGATATCTTTACTGATCACAAGAGTTTAAAGTACATTTTTACATAGAAGGAGTTAAATATGAGGCAGCGAAGATGGATAGAACTTCTAAAAGATTATGATTGTACCATCCGTTATCACCTAGGTAAAGCAAATGTTGTAGCTGATGCACTTAGTAGAAAATCTACAAGTTTTATGGCTAGTCTGGTTGTGAAGCAATGGAAGCTATTAGAAAGAAATTATGATTCGAATGTAATAAGGAAAGGGCAAGACTCAATAATATTGATGGCCTCTATCCAGGTGCAAACTGATCTCATTCAACAAATTAAAGAAGGACAACTACGAGATCTACATATAATATACTTGAGGAATGAAGTTGAAAAGGGATTGAAGTTGAATTTTCAAATTTCAGATGATGACCTATTGAGATTTGGGGATAGAATATATGTTCCAAATGACTCAAAGATCTCCAAAGTCATTGATGGTGGAAAGGCATAAAGAAGGAGATTGCAATATATATTTCAAGGTGTTTGACTTGTCAGCAAATCAAAGCAGAACACCAGAGACCTAGAGGTTTGTTACAACCCTTAGATATTCCTGAATGAAAATGAGAATGCATTACTATGGACTTTGTTTCAGGACTACCTAGAACCTCTAGAAAGCACGATGCTATTTGGGTCATTGTTGATAGGTTAACCAAATCTGCACATTTCTTACCAATCAATATGACTTATTCTTGTGATAAGCTTACAGATTTGTATGTTGATGAAATAGTAAGACTTCATGGTGTCCCGAAGGAGATTATCTCAGATAGAGACTCCAGATTTCTTTCTAAATTGTGGAGGAGATTACAAGATTCTATAGGCACCAAAGTAAAGTTTAGCACTGCCTATCACCCTCAGACCGATGGCCAATCTGAAAGAACAATTCAAGTACTTGAGGATTTGCTTAGAGCCTATGTTATGGATTGGAGAGGTGAATGGGATAAAGATATTTCTCTTATTGAGTTCACTTACAATAATAGTTACCATTCGAGCATTCAGATGGCTCCTTATGAGGCATTGTATGGGCGAAAATGTAGAACGCCTATATGTTGGGAGGAAGTTGGTGATAGAAAGTTGTTAGCACCAGATAAAGTACAAGAGACTACTGAAAAGATTCAGGTTCTCATAAAAAGGCTAAAGGCTGCTCAGAGTTGGCAAAAGAGCTATGCTGATAACAGAAGACGAGATATCAAGTTCCAAGTAGGGGATTTTATATTCCTAAATGTCTCCCCTTCCAAAGGCGTTGCAAGATTTGGAAAGAAAGGAAAGTTAAACCCAAGTTTCGTTGGACCTTTTGAGATCCTTGAAAGAATTGGCTTCGTCGCTTACAAAATTGCCTTACCACCATCGATGTGTCATATTCATGATATATTTCATGTGTCAATGCTCAGAAAGTATATACCTGATCCCTCTCATGTCATTGAGTATGAGCCGATTGTGATTGAGAAAGACTTATTTTACAAGAAAGAGCCCATTCGGATTATTGATAAAAAAGAGAAGATCTTAAGAAATAGAATCATTACTCTGGTTAAAGTAATTTGAAAGTATCATTCTACAAATGAAACGAGCTGGGAGCTAGAGGAAGAAATGAAGAAAGCTTATCCTCATCTTTTCGCCAAAAGAGGTATGACAAATTTAGAGGACTAAATTTTCTTTTAAGGAGGGGAGAGTGTAACATCCTCGATTTAAAAAAAAAATAATAGTAAATGCTTGTTTTTAAATATGAGGATTATTTAATAATTTTTTTATTAAATAATATTATATTAAAGTTTATGGCTAAGGACCTAAGAGTAAATATTAAAATTTTGATATGATTTATAGAATATTCAGAATTGAGTAAATAAAAATAAAATAAAATAAAATGGAGGACATGTGTCATTAACAAGGAAAAGCCACTTGTATTTATTCTAAAGTTGACACCTAAACCCCCATGCATGCTTGCCACCTCACTATTTTAGCTTGAGCCAAACCTAAGTAATATAAGGCACCATTAAAAAGAAACTTTGCAGCCAATGTTAGTTTGAGGAGAAGAAGAAGAGAAGAAGAAGAAGAAGAAGAAGAAGAAGAAGAAGAGGAAACTTTGTTTGAGGTTTCGCATCAACTCCCTATATTTGTGAATCAAACTCATCTAAGGTAAGTGTTCTAATCTCTTCCTACAGAATTCCTAATCTCTGTTTTCCTTTTAATTCTTCATAATTCAAAAGATTTCAGCTTAATACCAAACCTTTCTTTCCTTTTGATACAAAGCCATGAATCTGAAATTTTTCGGTAATCTGACTTCTATACATTGTTTTGGATCTAACTTTTAGCATAAACTCTGATTTAGGGAAAGCCTAATCCATTTAAAAGTAGACTCAAATATATTTATTTTGACACTGAGATTGAATGATTTGGAGTATAAATGCCTACTAAGACTTCTGTTTCAATTAACCCTACAGATTCTGCAAAATAGGGACTGAAATTTTGGACCTTTTGTTACTAAATTGCTCATAACTCTCTAGAGAAAATTCTGAATTATACAATGCTTATTTTTTTGGAAACTGGATTTACTTATCTTTCTTTTGACATATAATTTGGAAATTTGGAAGTGTGTTTTCCTTCTGAAACATCTATTTAAATTGATTCTGTCAATTCTGCAAAACAGAGATGATCAATTCTGTCCTTCTGTTACTAAATTGCTCATAACGCTCTTGTGAAAATTCTGAATTATGAAAAGCTTAGTTCTTTAGAAACTAGATTCGCATATCTTTCTTTTGACACCTATTTGGAAATTTTGAAGTTTTTTTTCCTTCTGAAATATCTGTTTAAATTGATTCTATCAATTCTGCAAAACAGAGATGATCAATTCTGACCTTCTGTTACTAAATTGCTCATAACTCTCTAGAGAAAATTCTGAATTATGTTAAATTTAGTTATTTGGAAATTCAATTCACATATCTTTCTTTTGAAACATAATTTGGAAATTTTGAAGTATTTTTGCCTTCTGAAACATCTATTTAAATTGATTCTATCAAGTCTACAAAATAGGGATGATCAATTCTGACCTTCATTTACTCTATTTGTTGTAACTTCCTATTAAGAACTCAAAAAATTATAAATCTAGGTTCATCTGAAAATATATTGATACAGCTTTCCAATGACACCTATTTTTAGTGATTTGGATCATGCATGGTCACTCAAACAATTCAGAAAATGTATCATTCAAATTCTGTCATAATTGAAAACTTTATTGGGTTTTGCCTATTCAATTTTCATCCTATTGGAAATTTGATTTCTGCTAAATTCTTCTTCAATTGAGCTTTATAATAGTCCTTTAAAGTTCTTATATTATTCATCTAGAAATTATTGTATATCTGAAATTTTTATGTAATGCTTTGTTTGTATTTCCTTGTTTGATAAATGCACATGCATATCTTCATTGTTCCGCATGTGTTTCTGATATGTGTCAATGTTATTGTTCATACTACCCTTTTGTACTCTGGTGTCTTATGGGATATTGTGAACCTTTGCCAAAAATGGTAAAGGAAGTTATGCTTAGAGCCCATGATTGCTCTACCGGCCCCATTGACTTCACTCAAACGTGGGTGGATGGAGCTCCCAGACGTGGGAGACTTATACTTGGTGGTCATCCAGAAATGGATGAATCACATTATGGATGTGGTCTCACAGCGCCCTCTATGTTTATTGATATGATATCCAAAGCTTTGTTTATAAGTTCATATTATGCTTTGGATAAAAATGGAATGCATGCTACATCAAAAATGACATACAAACTTGTGTTTATTATTTGGTTCACTTGTTATACATTGAAGTGTTTCATTTGTCATTATTATGCCCCCAAACACTCTTACGCCTTTGATATGTGCCTAAATGCTTCATGTGTCATTTGATAAATGCCTAAATGCTTCTTTTGCCAATGAAATGCTCCAATTTCCTTTCTCCTATTGTTATGTCTAATGCCTATTTTTGAATGAGGTAATCCTTTGTTATTTTATATCAAATGAGATGATTTCAAATGAACACTTGTATTTCTACTTTTGTATCTTGATACTAAGCCTGCTTGAACTTCTCCTATCGCCATGGATATGTTAGCGCTTGCTGAGCTCTTTATGCTCACCCTGTTGCTATATAAATTTTTTCAGGGTAGCTTGTCACGCACTGAAAAGCTAGAATTGGGTTAAAGTAGTGAAAGGCTAGAAGATTTTTGAGCTAATCTTTGTTGGATGATAGGTTTTTGTTGTATAGTATACTTTACTTCTGATGTAATGTTAAGGATCTGTTGATACTTATGTGTTGTAAAAGTTTAAAGGACCGCTCATGTGTATGGAATGATAAGTTTAAGTTGGATAAGGTTAAGAACTCATGGTAAATAATTATCTTTTTGTGATTGTATATACTTCTACGATTATGGATTTGTGTTGTAGTTGATGTTTAGTTGAGTTGCCTTTGGATTTTGTGAATCTCTGAGTGAAGTGGATTATGATTTATGTAATGTACATGTTTATGAATTGTGAATATTGATTTCTGAATGATTCTTAGTATTCTCAAATTGTTAGATTGGATCCTGGATTGAATTGATGATGAATTATAATATTATTGATTTTAGACAGGGTCACACCTCCTGAATGTGATAATTCGGGGGGCGTGATAGCAATAGGGTCTATTATATATGTCATGCTATGTATTAGGCTTGATATAGCGCATGCTCTGAGTGTCACGAGCAAGTATCAGGCGGATCCAGGCTTGGAGTATTGGAAAGCAGTAAAGTGTATACTTAATTACTTGAGAAGGACTAATGATCTTTTACTAGTATATGGAGGTAATAGCCTTAAGGTTGAAGGCTACACAAAATCAAGTTTTCAGTCTGATGTCGATGATAGCAAGTCAAATTCGGGGTACATGTACACCTTGAATGGAGGAGCAATGTGCTGGATGAGTTCCAAGCAAGATACTACTGCTGACTCGACCATAGAGGCAAAGTACATTATTGCATCAGATGCAGCAAAGGAGGGAGTCTGGTTGAAGAAGTTCATCACAGATTTGGGAGTTATGCTGGGTAGCGAGGAGTTGATCTCCTTATATTGCGACAATAACGGGGCGATTGCTCAAGCGAAAAAACCTAGGTCTCATCAGAAATCTAAGCATGTTCTGAGGAGGTTCCAACTTATCAAAAAGATCGTAACCCGAAGAGATGTAGAAGTGGAAAGAGTTCCATCCGAAGATAACATTGCAGATCCACTGACAAAGTCGTTGTCTCAGATTGTCTTTAAGGGTCACAAGGGTTTGATGGGGATCAGACATATAGGTGATTGGCTTTAGGTCAAGTGGGAGATTGCTAGTCATAGGTGCCCAGCAAGCCAATCATGTGAGTGATGGCACGTGTGACTTGATACAGAATCTTTATTGCTTATTATATTTTGGCATATATCACTTTATAACTATTGCATATATATATATATATATATATATATATATATATATATATATATATATATATATATATATATATATATATATATATATATATATATTGTGATGTCCTTGGATTTGTGCAATGGGAATTGGATCGTGATGAGATCACGAAAATGAGTTCGATTCACCTTTAAACACATATCCTAAATAATCCCGGTCATAGGTTACTCGAGAGGGACATCATGATAACTGGACAGACTAGTGTGCTGTATACCCATCCATATGATGGATGTAGCGGGTCTCATAGCTGCTCGTGTAGGGACAATAGGGATACAATACAGGTGCTCATTGGAGAATGAGTTCACTGATTGATCCGCTTACGGAATGCTAGATGGTTGATGATGCCTTATTGTCATACAGCGATTTCGTAGTCCTAGTGGTATATCTGGTCCTTAGACTTGACACACCAAGGATGTCCTATATGAGTGCTCCATTCTTTGATACCAGACTTATAGGTTTGGCTATCCCAGATCTAGTGCAGCTAGTCATTGGGAGTGGTAGTCGACCTTACGAGGGCTATTGAATGTCGATAGAGGATCATCCACTCTCGGCCTCATGAGAGGAATAACCCATGTATTCTTGCTCTGACAAATCCCTGGTTAGGGTCATTCGGGTTGAGAGAGAAAGAGTTCTCTAGGAGAATCCGATTAGAGCGAGACTCGAGTAGAAACCGTATGGGTCTGACAGCACCATGCTCGATATACGGTCTCTGGGATATTAGATAGATGAGGGACTATAGGTACACGGTAACTGAGGATAGACAAGTCCAATGGATTGGATTCCCCTGTATCGTCTAGGGACTACGGCGTAGTGGCCTAGTATGTCCGTAGTCGATGAGTTGAGTGAATTATTACAGAGATAATAATTCACTAAGTTAGAAAGAGTTCTGATAGGTATGACTCACAACCAGCTCAATATTGGGCCTACAGGGTCACACACATATGGTAGGCATTGCGATGAGTAGAGGTTCGGATATGAGATATCCGACGGAGCCCTTGTCTTATTGGATATCCAATAAGCCCCTAAATTATTGGATCCCATGGACGAGATCCAATAAGAGCCCATGAGAGATTATTGGATAGAAATCCACTAATCTAAAAGGCTTGGGTTATTGGATGCAGATCCAATACCCAATAGGGGAGGATCCATTAGGTTTTGATAGGGGACCTCTATAAATAAGAGGGATTTAGAGCCTTTGCTTACCTCTCCTATTCTCCTTCTCTTCTCCACCTCAGAGTAGGCCTGGAGTTTTGAGGAGCGTCATCGCAGCCCTACTGTGTGGATCACCGCTAGAGTGGAGGACGCTTGACCTCCTTCACCCTCTCCTAAGGATCTACAAGGAAACAGGGATATACGATCTCCCTAGGTAACACAATCTACTATATACGTAGTTTCTCAATTTCACGGCTTTTGCACACCAATCTATTAGGATCAAGAGCACTAAGAGGGGGGGTGAATTAGTGCAACAGAAAACTTTCGACGATTAAAACTGCGTTCATACGATAAGAGTGATTTCGGTCGAAAAGTCGATTCGTAAATCACTTTAACTTGTGATTAAGCAAGATGCAGTTAAAGCAAGTCTATGAAGGCAGTTTGCAGTTATGATGGAAATTAAAATGTCAGCATAAACTGAAATATGATATTCGTACGATAAAACTTATTTACATCTAAACACCAATTCGGAAAATACTGAATTTTGAAACACGATCATAAATGTGCAGAAGACAGTAAGCTATTGAGGAGGTTTGCAGTAAAGATAATATGCTCAAAGTAAATGCAAACTGAGATTTAGAGTGGTTCGGTCAATCTTGACCTACATCCACTTTTGGCTTCCTCCACCGACGAGGTCACCGACGTTCACTATAGGCCTTCCTTCAATAGGCGAAGGCCAACCACCTTTTTACAGTTTCACTCCTTTTGACGGGCTTAGGAGACAACCCTTACTAAATTTTCTTTCCTCTCTTGACAGATCAAAACTTGGAAGAAAAGAGGAAGGAGAACTTTTAACTCATACAACACTTTTGAGCTCTAAAAATCACATAGTAAGATCAGGATTTCGGTGGTTTTGGGTTACTCTTTCATTGCTGAAAGGGTGGGGTATTTATAGGCCCTAACCCAGTTTGAATTTCGAGCTCAAAACTGTCAATTCCTGGAATTCCGGGGTCTGGTGGTTGCACCGCCTAGCAGAGCTCGGAGACCGAGCTTAGGCGGTGCCACCTCTTGTCAGGGGCGGGTGCACCTCTTTCCAGAGCTCGGAGACTGAGCTCAGGCGATGCCACCGCCTGACTAGGGTGGTTGCACCGCTCAGCCAGAGCTCGGAGACCGAGCTCAGGCGGTTGCACCTCTGTCAGAGGCGGTTGCACCGCTCAGCCATTTCACGCCCGCCCCCCCCCCCCCCCCCCCCCCCCCCCGAATTATCACATTCAGGAAGTGTGACCTTGTCTAAAATCAATAATATTATAATTCATCATCAATTCAATCCAGGATCCAATCTAACAATTTGAGGATACTAAGAATCATTCAATAATCAATATTCACAACTCATAAACAAGTATGTTACATAAACCATAATCCACTTCACTCAGAGATTCACAAAATCCCATGGCAACTCAACTAAACATCATCCACAACACAAATCCATAATCGTAGAAGTATATACAATCACAAAAAGATAATTATTTACCATGAGTTCTTATCCTTATACAACTTAAACTTATCATTCCATACACATGAGCAGTCCTTTAAACTTTTACAACACATAAGTATCAACAGATTCCTTAACATTACATCAGAAGTAAAGTATACTATACAACAAAAACCTATCTTCCAACAAAGATTAGCTCAAAAATCTTCTAGCTTTTCACTGCTTTAACCCATTTCTAGCTTTTCAGTGCGTGACAAGCTACCCTTAAAAAAATTATATAGCAACGAGGTGAGCATAAAGAGCTCAGCAAGCATCTAACATATCCATAGCGATGGAAGAAGTTCAAGTAGGCTTAGTATTAAGATACAAAAGTAGAAATATAAGTGTTAATTTGAAGTCATCTCATTTGAAATAAAATCACAAAGGTTTACTTCATTCAAAAACAAGCATTAGACATAACAATAGGAGAAGGGAAATTGGAGCATTTCATTGGCAAAAGAAATACTTAGGCATGTATCAAATGACACATGAAGCATTTAGGTACATATCAAAGGCATAAGAGTGTTTGAGAGCATAACAATGACATACGAAACACTTCAAGGTATAACAAGTGAACCGAGTAATAAACACAAGCTTGTATGTCATTTTTGATGTAGCATGCATTCCATTTTTATCCAAAGCATAATATGAACTCATAAACAAAGCTTTGGATATCATATCAATAAACATAGATGGCGCTGTGGGACCACATACATAATGTGATTCATCCATTTCTAGATGACCACCAAGCATAAGTCTCCCACGTCTGGGAGCTCCATCCACCCACGTCTGAGTGAAGTCAATGGGGCCGGCAGAGCAATCGCGGGCTCTAAGCATAACTCCCTTTATCATTTCTGGCAAAGGTTCACAATATCCCACAAGACACCAGAGTACAAAAGGGTAGTATGAACAATAACATTGACACATATCAGAAGCACATGCGGAACAACGAAATGTACATATGCCTTTCGAGTCAATACGATACAAACATAATCTTTCACAACTGTATTCAGACTTAAAAGGAAACAAAAGCAGGAGTATACAAGGATTTCAAGAAATCACATATGGCTCAATTGAAATAAGAAAGTTAGATGAATTCAATGTCCAAAGAAATGAAACTGGAAGAGGCACATATCGGAAGCAAATGCGGAACAATGGGATGCATGTGCCGAATCATTACGCTGAAAACATGAACTTTAGATGATAGCTGCAGACAAATAAATAAAGGAAAAAAGTATACAGGAATTTAAGGTAATAATGTAAAGCTTAACTAAAGAGCGTTTGCCGAAATCGATTTCCAAAGAGAAGAAACAAGAAGAGCCCAAATCGACCAAAACTCGATTCTGGCAGAATTTGATAGGGATATTGTATGAACTATTTAGATAACCAATTATACTCCAATTTATGCAAAATATGTGTCATTAGAAAGCTTTATCAATCTAATTTTTGGCAAATTAAGTTTGACAAGAATTGGAATTTACAACAGGGAGATACAGATAATTTCGTAGCCAAAGGTCTGAAAATATTTGCTCTGTTTTACTGAATCCATTGGGTCGATGAAAGTAGATGTTTTAGTTAGCAATTTTACTCCGAAAATTTCAAATCAGGTATATAAAGAAAGAATTTTCAGTCTATCTTCGAATAAATCATACTTTGTATGAATCTGAGTTCACAGCAGAAAGTTATAAGTAGTTAAGCAACAAGAGGTCAGAAATTTCAGTCTCTATTTTGCAGAATCTGTAGGGTTAATTGAAACAGAAGTCTTAGTAGGCATTTAAACTCCAAATCATTCAATCTTAGTGTCAAAATAAAGATATTTGAGTCTACTTTCAAATGAAAAAGTTTTACCTAAATCAGAGTTTAGTGCTAAAAGTTAGATCGAAAACAATGTACAGAAGTCAGATTACCGAAAAATTTCATATTCATGGCTTTGTATCAAAAGGAAAGAACGGTTTGGTACTAAGCTGAAATCTTTTGCATTTATGAAGAATTAAAAGGAAAACCGAGATTAGGAATTCTGTAGGAAGAGATTAGAACACTTGCCTTAGATGAGTTTGATTCCCAAATATAGGGGGTTGATACAAAACCTCAAACAAAGTTTCCTCTTCTTCTTCTCCTTCTTCTTCTTCTTCTTCTTCTTCTCTTCTTCTTCTTCTCCTCAAACTAACGTTGGCTGAAAAATTTCTTCTTAATGGTGCCTTAAATTAGTTAGGTTTGGCTCATGCTAAAATAGTGAGGTGACAAGTATGCATGGGGGTTTAGGTGTCAACTTTAGAATAAATGCTAAGTGGCTCATCCTTGTTAATGACACATGTCCTCCATTTTATTTTATTTTATTTTTATTTACTCAATTCTGAATATTCTATATATCATCTCAAACATTTAATATTTACTCTTAGGTCCTTAGCCATAAACTTTAATATAATATTATTTAATAAAAAAAATTATTATTTACTAATTTTTTTTTTTTTAAATGGGGGATGTTACAAGCCAGAGCTCGGAGACTGAGCCCTAGGCGGTGCCACTGCTTACCCAGGTGGTGCCACCTCTAGCCAAGTAATCTGGGTCCGAATGGGCTGATCCATTCGTCCCAATTTGGGTCTTTCAAGGGCCCAATTGCCCCAAGATTAAGTTAATGGGATCATCTCCAATTTCCAACTTAATCATCGTGCTAACTACGAATTTCTTAAGACATTTACTGTAACTTGCTCCTGTGCGTCAATCGCTTTTTCCGGCAAGCTTCAAGCGAGCTTCCGTCGATCATCCGATGAACCCTCGGTGATGCTCCTACAGATTTTCGACAAACTCTTGGACTTGCGACGATCCACTTGGCAAATTCCGACGAGCTTCTTCGGCAAGCTCCTGGACTTCTCGGATTTGTTCCTGCAGAACCTCCGACGACCGTCCAAACTTTCGTCGAATTCTCGAACCCCCAACGTAATCATAGTCTTGACTCCGGTGCAACTCCTACTGTATGTCTTACTTTCATCGTAGTTAATCCTGCACACTTATCTCAACATATGGATTAGATAACAAATGACAATTGACATCATCATCAAAATCCGAGATTCAACAATCTCCCCCTTTTTTACGATGACAATCAATTGATAACGGAGTTAACCTTAACTCCCCCTATCTATGTGCCATAATTGAGATAAGTCATTCTTGAATTCAAAGTCTTTGAATTCAGAAGACATATTGATAAGTTAAAATCATTTAACCTTATCAATACTCCCATCAAGATTCCCATCATGATGTATCTCTCTGAAAATGATGTATAATGTCAAGGCTTGACATCCATTTTCAAATTTCAAATGTGAATGATGGTAATGATAGCAATTCATCATATGGTAAGATATCAACATGTAAAATTTCGAAGTAAGATTTTGATATCTTAACATGATGCACACATTTCAAGTATTTTAGCAATCATAGCATTTCATCACATGGTAAGATATCAACACGTAGGACTACGATGCAAGTTCTTGATTTCTTAACATGATGCAAACATGGCATATTGCTAATATGGCAATCATAGTTATCTTTAATTCATATATTTTCGATGATGCAAGCATGGCATAATCATAGCATCAATTCATATATATGCTTTTTTCAACATAATATGGCATTTATAGCATCAATTCATATATTTCTCCCCCTTTGTCATCAACAAAAAGGAGAACGATATAAACAACTTCTAAATATACGTGCGATGCCATAAGTAGGTTCATGTCATTTATCTATGTCACGCCCCGCTGAATTTTTTTTTTTCTTTTGTATTATAATTCAACAACAATTCATTCCAGGATCCATTCACACATTTGAGGATACTGAGAAAACATTCAGGTCATTCATATCTATAATTTTCCAATTCATAAAACCTGTGCAGTTTATAATCATAGTATAATATCGCTTAATGATTCACAAAATCCAAAGCCAACTCAACTAAACCATAACCACATCATAAATCCATAAGCGTAGCAATCTATACAATCACAAAACCAACATGTATTACATGTTTATATCATTACACAATTTAAACTTTAACATTCCCAAAATCCCAACACAAGAGGTACTTTCCAAATATTTACAAGATACATCAATCTAGATTTATCGTTGATACACACAAAAGAACTTATACAATATCAACTTATTAATTACGAAAGATTTGCCCCACAATCTTCTAGCTTTCCACTGCCTCAACCCAATTCTAGATTTTCAGAACATAACAAGCTACCCTGAAAAATTTATATAGCAACGGGGTGAGCATAAAGAGCTCAGCAAGCGACTAACATATCCATGGCGATAGGAGAAGTTCAAGCAGGCTTAGTATCAAGATAACAAAAGCAGAAATACAAGTGTTCATTTGAAGTCATCTCATTTGATATAAAATCACAAAGGTTTACCTCGTTCAAAAACAGGCATTAGACATAACAATAGGAGAAAGGAAATTGGAGCATATCATTGGTATAAGGAGCATATCGATGACATTTGATAATTTCAAGGCATAACAAAGACGTAAGGAGCATTTTGGATATCTATGGCATACGAAACAGTTCGGAACATATCAATGGTGAATGAAATGCTTCAGAACGTATCAATGGCATATGGAAATATTTCGGAAGCATAAGAAGCATTTCAGAACATATCAAAGAACAAATATGAAATAGAAGCTCAAACGTCGTACTCTAGCATAGTGCATGTGAGGATTAACTCAGTGGTGGCTCCACGCCGTGATGAGTTCTCGACTCCATCCACGGGTAGCCCTTTCCTACTCGAGCCCTCTCACCCTGCCCAAGTGCTAGGTCGGCTCTGAATTTTATATCAAACAGATAGAAGGTGAAGTGGGATCATAACATAATATGGTCCATCCATTTCTGGATGACCACCAAGCATAAGTCTCCCACGTCTGGGAGCTCCATCCACCCACGTCTGAGTGAAGTCAATGGGGCCGGCAGAGCAATCGCGGGCTCTAAGCATAACTCCCTTTACCATTTCTGGCAAAGGTTCACAATATCCCACAAGACACCAGAGTACAAAAGGGTAGTATGAACAATAACATTGACACATATCAGAAGCACATGCGGAACAACGAAATGTACATATGCCTTTCGAGTCAATACGATACAAACAGAATCTTTCACAAATGTATTCAGATTTAAAAGGAAACAAAAGCAGGAGTATACAAGGATTTCAAGAAATCACATATGGCTCAATTGAAATAAGAAAGTTAGATGAATTCAATGTCCAAAGAAATGAAACTAGAAGAGGCACATATCGAAAGCAAATGCGGAACAATGGGATGCATGTGCCGAATCATTATGCTGAAAACATGAACTTTAGATGATAGCTGCAAACAAATAAATAAAGGACAAAAGTATACAGGAATTCAAGGTAATAATGTAAAGCTTAACTGAAGAGTGTTTGCCGAAATCAATTTCCAAAGAGAAGAAACAAGAAGAGCCGAAATCGACCAAAGCTCGATTCTGGCAGAATTTGATAGGGACATTGTATGAACTATTTCGATAACCAATTATGCTCCAATTTATGCAAAATATGTGTCATTAGAAAGCTTTATCAATCTAATTTTAGGCAAATTAAGTTTGACAAGAATTGGAATTTACAACAGGGAGTTACAGATAATTTCATAGCCAAAGGTCTGAAAATATTTGCTCTGTTTTACTGAATCCATTGGGTCGATGAAAGCAGATGTTTTAGTTAGCAATTATACTCCGAAAATTTCAAATCAGGTATATAAAGAAAGAATTTTGAGTCTAGCTTCGAATAAATCATACTTTGTATGAATCTGAGTTCACAGCAGAAAGTTATAAGTAGTTAAGCAACAAGAGGTCAGAAATTTCAGTCTCTATTTTGCAGAATCTGTAGGGTTAATTGAAACAGAAGTCTTAGTAGGCATTTAAACTCCAAATCATTCAATCTTAGTGTCAAAATAAAGATATTTGAGTCTACTTTCAAATGGAATAGGTTTTACCTAAATCAGAGTTTAGTGCTAAATGTTAGATCGAAAACAATGTACAGAAGTCAGATTACCGAAAAATTTCAGATTCATGGCTTTGTATCAAAAGGAAAGAACGGTTTGGTACTAAGCTGAAATCTTTTGCATTATGAAGAATTAAAAGGAAAACAGAGATTAGGAATTCTGTAGGAAGAGATTAGAACACTTGCCTTAAACAAATTTGATTCCCAGATGGGGGGAGTTGATGCAAAACCTCAATCAAATCTTCTTCCTCAATTCCTCTTCTTCTTCTTCTTCTTCCCTTCTCTTCTCTTCTTAAACTCACGTTGGATGCAGCATCTGAAGGTTACATTTAGTTTCTCCTTTAATCTCTTACTTAATTACTTTTTGTTAACACAAGAGTTGCAAAGTTTCAAAGTGGCAAGCATGCATGAAAAGTGCTAGGTGTCATCCTTAGAGCAAACTTAGGTGGCACCTTTAGGCTAGCTAGTGACACATGTCCACTAATTTTTTTTTTTTTTTTTTTAACTTAAATCTGAATCATAAATAAATTATATCAAACTTCTAATATTTACTCTTAGGTCCCTAGACATAAATATTTAATCATTTAATATAAAATAATTATTAAATAATCCTTATTTTTTACAAACAAACCTTTTACTAAATTTTCAAAAATGGGAGATGTTACACTCTCCCCTCCTTAAAGAAAAATTTAGTCCTCTAAATTTATCATACCTCATTCAACGAAAACGAAAAGATGAGGATAAGCTTTCATCATTTCTTCCTCAAGCTCCCAAGTCATTTCCTCTCCAGAATGATATCTCCAGATCACTTTAACTAGAGGGATAACCCGATTCCGCAAGATCTTTTTTTTTTTTTTTTTATCAATAATCTGAGTGGGCTTTTCCACATAAAATAAGTCTTTATCAATCACCATCGGCTCATACTTAATGATATGAGAGGGATCAGGTATATACTTTCTGATCATTGAAACATGAAATATATCATGGATATGGCACAATGATGGTGGCAAGGCAATCCTGTAAGCGACAGAACTAACCCTCTCAAGAATCTCAAAAGGTCCAATAAATCTTTTGTGGTGAATTCCCTTTTCAAATCGATTATGTCTTTACCCTCTTATTATCACATTCTGATTCATTTCTAATAATTTTTTAAAAAAAAAAAACTTGTCCTTGCTATTCTTATCTTCGATCTCTAAAAATTATTTTGATCATCAGAACAATTTTGTTATCAAATATTTTCTCCAATCCAATCATCTATTTTATTTTTGCTACCAATGTATTAGGTTCACCATGCTTCTACTGAGCCACTGTGATTTAATATCCCCAATCAACTCTTTTATCGCACTTAATTAATCAAAAGTAGATGAAGTAGGAAGACTAAATATCCTCGTCATCCTAGATTCCTAAAATGCATCAAAGAAAATTTTCACCAATCACTATAGTTCACCAGACCTCAATATATTTTGCACGTCAACATATCAAATATTTCAGCGATCCTCAAACCATGCTCTGATACCATAACTGTCACGCCCCGCTGAATTTTTTTTTTTCTTTTGTATTATAATTCAACAACAATTCATTCCAGGATCCGTTCACACATTTGAGGATACTGAGAAAACATTCAGGTCATTCATATCTATAATTTTCCAATTCATAAAACCTGTGCAGTTTATAATCATAGTATAATATCGCTTAATGATTCACAAAATCCAAAGCCAACTCAACTAAACCATAACCACATCATAAATCCATAAGCGTAGCAATCTATACAATCACAAAACCAACATGTATTACATGTTTATATCATTACACAGTTTAAACTTTAACATTCCCAAAATCCCAACACAAGAGGTACTTTCCAAATATTTACAAGATACATCAATCTAGATTTATCGTTGATACACACAAAAGAACTTATACAATATCAACTTATTAATTACGAAAGATTTGCCCCACAATCTTCTAGCTTTCCACTGCCTCAACCCAATTCTAGATTTTCAGAACATAACAAGCTACCCTGAAAAATTTATATAGCAACGGGGTGAGCATAAAGAGCTCAGCAAGCGACTAACATATCCATGACGATAGGAGAAGTTCAAGCAGGCTTAGTATCAAGATAACAAAAGCAGAAATACAAGTGTTCATTTGAAGTCATCTCATTTGATATAAAATCACAAAGGTTTACCTCGTTCAAAAACAGGCATTAGACATAACAATAGGAGAAAGGAAATTGGAGCATATCATTGGTATAAGGAGCATATCGATGACATTTGATAATTTCAAGGCATAACAAAGACGTAAGGAGCATTTTGGATATCTATGGCATACGAAACAGTTCGGAACATATCAATGGTGAATGAAATGCTTCAGAACGTATCAATGGCATATGGAAATATTTCGGAAGCATAAGAAGCATTTCAGAACATATCAAAGAACAAATATGAAATAGAAGCTCAAACGTCGTACTCTAGCATAGTGCATGTGAGGATTAACTCAGTGGTGGCTCCACGCCGTGATGAGTTCTCGACTCCATCCACGGGTAGCCCTTTCCTACTCGAGCCCTCTCACCCTGCCCAAGTGCTAGGTCGGCTCTGAATTTTATATCAAACAGATAGAAGGTGAAGTGGGATCATAACATAATATGGTCCATCCATTTCTGGATGACCACCAAGCATAAGTCTCCCACGTCTGGGAGCTCCATCCACCCACGTCTGAGTGAAGTCAATGGGGCCGGCAGAGCAATCGCGGGCTCTAAGCATAACTCCCTTTACCATTTCTGGCAAAGGTTCACAATATCCCACAAGACACCAGAGTACAAAAGGGTAGTATGAACAATAACATTGACACATATCAGAAGCACATGCGGAACAACGAAATGTACATATGCCTTTCGAGTCAATACGATACAAACAGAATCTTTCACAAATGTATTCAGATTTAAAAGGAAACAAAAGCAGGAGTATACAAGGATTTCAAGAAATCACATATGGCTCAATTGAAATAAGAAAGTTAGATGAATTCAATGTCCAAAGAAATGAAACTAGAAGAGGCACATATCGAAAGCAAATGCGGAACAATGGGATGCATGTGCCGAATCATTATGCTGAAAACATGAACTTTAGATGATAGCTGCAAACAAATAAATAAAGGACAAAAGTATACAGGAATTCAAGGTAATAATGTAAAGCTTAACTGAAGAGTGTTTGCCGAAATCAATTTCCAAAGAGAAGAAACAAGAAGAGCCGAAATCGACCAAAGCTCGATTCTGGCAGAATTTGATAGGGACATTGTATGAACTATTTCGATAACCAATTATGCTCCAATTTATGCAAAATATGTGTCATTAGAAAGCTTTATCAATCTAATTTTAGGCAAATTAAGTTTGACAAGAATTGGAATTTACAACAGGGAGTTACAGATAATTTCATAGCCAAAGGTCTGAAAATATTTGCTCTGTTTTACTGAATCCATTGGGTCGATGAAAGCAGATGTTTTAGTTAGCAATTATACTCCGAAAATTTCAAATCAGGTATATAAAGAAAGAATTTTGAGTCTAGCTTCGAATAAATCATACTTTGTATGAATCTGAGTTCACAGCAGAAAGTTATAAGTAGTTAAGCAACAAGAGGTCAGAAATTTCAGTCTCTATTTTGCAGAATCTGTAGGGTTAATTGAAACAGAAGTCTTAGTAGGCATTTAAACTCCAAATCATTCAATCTTAGTGTCAAAATAAAGATATTTGAGTCTACTTTCAAATGGAATAGGTTTTACCTAAATCAGAGTTTAGTGCTAAATGTTAGATCGAAAACAATGTACAGAAGTCAGATTACCGAAAAATTTCAGATTCATGGCTTTGTATCAAAAGGAAAGAACGGTTTGGTACTAAGCTGAAATCTTTTGCATTATGAAGAATTAAAAGGAAAACAGAGATTAGGAATTCTGTAGGAAGAGATTAGAACACTTGCCTTAAACAAATTTGATTCCCAGATGGGGGGAGTTGATGCAAAACCTCAATCAAATCTTCTTCCTCAATTCCTCTTCTTCTTCTTCTTCTTCCCTTCTCTTCTCTTCTTAAACTCACGTTGGATGCAGCATCTGAAGGTTACATTTAGTTTCACCTTTAATCTCTTACTTAATTACTTTTTGTTAACACAAGAGTTGCAAAGTTTCAAAGTGGCAAGCATGCATGAAAAGTGCTAGGTGTCATCCTTAGAGCAAACTTAGGTGGCACCTTTAGGCTAGCTAGTGACACATGTCCACTAATTTTTTTTTTTTTTTTTAACTTAAATCTGAATCATAAATAAATTATATCAAACTTCTAATATTTACTCTTAGGTCCCTAGACATAAATATTTAATCATTTAATATAAAATAATTATTAAATAATCCTTATTTTTTACAAACAAACCTTTTACTAAATTTTCAAAAATGGGAGATGTTACAATCTATATAGAGTGATAGGATATAAATTATACAAACATCTCAAGAAAAACATGACATGAAGATTATAGAGTGAAAACTTCTTCCTTTTTATTTGTTATTATCTTTTTGCATGAAGGAGGAAAGCCATTTGTGTAGTTCAAATCAATAGGATATTAAGGCATGCTTTATAAGGATCAGGATATTTATGTGAATCAAATCCTTGCACATAAAAATATCTTTCTTTTATAAAAAGGAATCATCAAATCTATTTCTCAAAGAGAATATTTTTCACATGATAAGTCTAAAAGATATGCATTTGCTAGATGATTTTATTTGTCAAAATTCAATGATGTGAATCAAACTATATGTGACATATGTTTAATAAGTCCGAAAGAGAATAATGTATTTATGAAATCCGATTGGAACTGAAAATTTAATTTAACACTTTCATGCAATCGGACAAGACTATACAATCATGAAGACATGCTCATTGTTATGGAAATTTTTGTATTAATTTACAACATGTTATTTTAGGCATGTAATGGTAATTAAGTGATTTGATCATTCAATCAATAAAGTCCGAATAATAATTTTAACAAGTTTATGCATTCGGACACATTAACATTCATTATTCTCTTCTTATGAAATCAAATTGTTCTTCACTTAGAGGTTTTGTAAAAATATCAGCTAGTTGATGCTTAGTATCTATGAACTCTATGATTACATCATGAATAGTAACATGATCTCATATAAAGTGATGTCTAATATCAATATGTTTTGTTCTTGAGTGTTGAATGAGATTCTTTGTTAAACATATTGCACTCGTGTTATCACATTTAATGGAAATATTTTTAAGATAGACTTTATAATCTTCTAAGGTGTTTTTCATCCACACAACTTATGCACAGCATGCACTAGCTGCAATATATTCAGCTTCGGTTGTTAATAGTGCAACCGAGTTTTATTTCTTAGATGACCAGGAAACAAGGGAATGTCCCAAAAATTGACATGTTCTTGATGTGCTTTTTCAATCTAGTCTATACCCAGCAAATCCGCATCAGCATAAGCAATTAACTCAAAATTTTTGGATTTTGGATACCATAATCCTAGATTTGTGGTACCTTTAAGATATCTAAGTATTCTTTTAACCGCTTTGAGATGAGATATCTTAGGGTTCGATTGAAACCTAGCACAAAGTCCTACACTGAACATGATATCTGGTCTAGTTGTAGTGAGGTAAAGTAAAATTCCTATCATACCCCTATAAGTTTTTTGATCGAAGCTTTCTCCACTCTCATCAACTTCTAACTTAGTGGAGGTGCTCATAGGGGTGTTAATAGCTTTTGAGCTATCCATATTAAATCTTTTCAGTAGATCTAAAGCATATTTGTTTGACTAATAAAGATGTCATTGCTTAGGTGCTTAATTTGTAAGCCTAAGAAAAATGTTAATTCTCCTATCAAACTCATTTCAAATTCGAGACTCATGGTTTTAGCAAAAGATTCACAAAAAGATTCATTCGTAAAACCGAAGATAATATCATCAATATAAATCTGAACAATGAGAAAATTATTTTCAAAATTCTTGATAAACAATGTAGTATCAACCTTGCCTTTTGTGAAATTATTTTCAAGAAGAAAAGAGCTAAGTCTCTCATACCAAGCCCTAGAGGCTTGTTTTAAACCATAGAGAGCTTTAGCTAATTTAAACACATGATTAGGGAGGCTATTATTTTCAAATCTAGGAGGTTGTTCAACATAAATTTCTTCAGAAATAAAGCAGTTAAGAAAAGCGCTTTTAACATCCATTTGAAACAACTTAAAATTATTACTACTAGCATAGGCAAGGAGCATCCTTATGGCTTCTAATCGAGCCATAGGAGCGAAGGTTTCTTCATAATCGATACCTTCTTCTTGGTTGAAACCTTTGGCCACTAATCTAGCCTTGTTTCTAACCACGATACCATATTCATCTTGCTTGTTTCTAAAGACCCATTTAGTACCAATAACTAAATGGTCATTTGACCTGGGAATAAGCTTTCACACCTCATTTCTCTCAAATTGATTTAATTCATCTTGCATTGCGATAATCCATGAATCATCTTTCATGGCTTCGTCAATACATTTAGGTTCAATTTGGGAGAGAAATGCGGCGTTGGCACAAAAATTTTTAAGAGAAGAACATGTTTGAACCCCCTTTGATGTGTCTCCTAAGATTAGCTCCTTAGGATGAGCATCTACATACTTCCAATCCATAGGTAAGGATGTTTCGGAAGTGGATGCATCCAAGTTGCTAGTTGGAGAAGGGGTTTCATTTAAATTTAAAGAATCGAAGTTAACATCATCATCAAAATCGTTTTTCTTGATTTCAAAAATCTCATTGAAAACAACATGAATGGATTCTTCAATAATTAAAGTTCTTTTATTGAAGATACGAAAAGCTTTAGAAACTGAAGAATAACCAAGAAAAATTCCTTCATCGGATTTAGCATCAAATTTTCCTAAGGCATCTTTTTCATTCAAGATGAAACACTTACACCCAAAAACTTTAAAATATAAAACATTGGGTTTTTTGTTGTTCCACAACTCATAGGGAGTTTTGGTGAGTAGGGGTCTTACTAGAACTCTATTCAAAATATAGCATGCAGTGTTTACGGCTTCGGCCCAAAAATATTTGGGTAGGCTACGTTTATTCAACATGGTTCTTGTCATTTCTTGTAAGTTTCTATTTTTTCTTTCTACTACTCCATTTTGTTGAGGATTTCTTGGAGTAGAGAAGTTGTGGTTGTATCCATTAAGTTCACAAAATTCTTGGAAATCACGGTTTTGAAATTCACCACCGTGATCACTTCTAATTGATGAAATCATAGAACCCTTTTCATTTTGAACAAGTTTACAAAACTTGTTAAAATATCTAAAGCATTCATTTTTGTGTTTCAAGAAGTAAGTCCATGTGTATCTGCTATAGTCATCTACAATGACGAAGACGTATTTGCTACCTCCTAGGCTTGATGTAGAGATTGGTCCGAACAAGTCCATATGGATCAATTGCAAGGGTCTAGAGGTGCTTATTTGATTCTTAGATTTGAAACTACCCTTAATTTGTTTACCTAATTGACAAGCATCACATACATTATCTTTAATGAACTTGATATAAGGAATTCCTCTTACAAGTTCTTTGGATGATATTTGAGTGATTAGTTTCATGCTAGCGTGACCTAATCTTCTATGCCATAGCTAAGCATCCTCATTTAAAACCGAGAAACACATTTCATTATACAAATCATTAATGTCAATGGTGTATACGTTATTTTGTTTAAATGCAATCATAGATGTGTTGTTGTGTGGTTTTTCAATGATGCAAGCATTAGATTCGAATTTGACAATATATCCTTTATCACATAATTGACTAATTCTCAAGAGGTTATGTTTTAAACCATCAACTAACAAAACATCTTCAATAAAGAAGTTGGATTTGTTACCTATGGTTCCTTTGCCAATGATTTTACCCTTGTTGTTATCTCCGAAGGTGACATAGCCTTCGTCTATGCTAGTGAGCTTAGAGAATTAAGATGGATCTCCGATCATATGCCTTGAGCATCCACTATCAAGGTACTTTTTCTTGCTCTAGCTTGTGATGGTGTATATCTCTACAAGAAAGGATAATTTTTAGGTACTCATTTACTTTTGAGTGTCTCAAAAACTGATCTACTTTGTTTATCATGTTGCATAGAGTTTATCATGGTTCCTTTAGGAACCCAAATTAATTTGTTCGGACTAATTTTCTTGAATGGACAATAATGCGTTTTGTGTCAATGCTTGCAACAAAAGTTGCATTTGCTTTGGTATCGAACATGTAGGATGGGGCCTTTTATGATGGTGGTTAGATTTTGGTGAGGATTTCTCACAAATCAGATTCCACTTCTTTTTGGAACGTGACCCTTGTTTGTAAGGATCATGTTCAAAGACTTTCTACCAACCTCAAATTTCTTCAAGGTGTCCTTAAGTAGCAAGTTTTCCTTTTGGATAGTTTCTAGATCATGGCATTTTATACAAGAACCTAAACTCTAATGATATTCAGTTTTTAACTTATCGAAATTACAAGTAAGACTGTCATGCTCCTTTTTTAGCAATTTATATTTTCTACTAATAATCTTGCATTCATCAAATAAGTCATGGAAGGCATTTAATAACTCATCAAATGATAAATCTGCATCAATTAAATTTGATACCTCCTCTCCGATGGCCATTAAGGCATAATGAGCAACTTGCTCGGTGTTGGACTCCTCTTCTTCGGACGCGCTCGAGTCATCCCACGTTGCTTTGAGCACCTTCTTCTTTGATGTTCTCTTCTTGGCTTGGGGACAATCACTTTTGTAGTGTCCCGACTTTTTACACTCGTAGCAAATAACTTAGTCCTTTTTTTGTTTAAGTTTATTTTTTGTGTCATTTTTAAACTTGTTTCTCTTAATGAATTTTTTGAATTTTCTTGTTAGAAGTTCTAAGTGTCATATCCTTCCTGTTCTTTGGAAGGATGTCTTCTTGCTCTTCATGAGCCTTGCATGTCATTTCATAGGTCATTAATGACCCGATTAGTTCTTCAAGAGGGAAGTTGTTTAAATCTTTAGCCTCTTGAATAGTAGTGACTTTAGGGTCCCAACTCTTAGGAAGGGATCTTAGAATCTTATTTATGAGCTCAAAATCTGAAAAACTTTTGCCGAGTCCTTTTAGACCATTGACGACATCCGTGAAACTGGTGTACATGTCGCCAATAGTCTCGCTCGGTTTCATTCAGAAAAGTTTGAAAAAGTGTATCAAAAGATTGATTTTTGACTCTTTCACTCTACTTGTGCCTTCGTGAGTCACTTCGAGTGTCTGCCAAATATCAAATGCGGTTTCACAAATCGAAACATGATTAAACTCATTTTTATCAAGTGCACAAAATAAGGCATTCATAGCCTTTGCATTAAGAGCGAAAGTCTTCTTCTCCAATTCATTCCAATTGATCATTGGAAGACAAGACTATAAAAATCCATTTTCGACAAGATTCCAAAATTCAAAATCTATTGAAATAAGGAAGATCCTCATTTAGGTCTTCCAATAGGTGTAGTCCGTCCCATTGAACATGGGTGGACGTGTAATAGAATGACCCTCTTGGTTTCCAGCGTATGCCATCGCTCTTGGGTTTTAATTCATTTTAGAGTTAATCCCGCTTTGATACCAATTGTTAGGATCAAGAACACTAAGAGGGGGGGTGAATTAGTGCAGCGGAAAACTTTCGACGATTAAAACTGCGTTCGTACGATAAGAGCGATTTCGGTAGAAAAGTCGATTCATAAATCACTTTAACTTGTGATCAAGCAAGATGCAGTTAAAGCAAGTCTATGAAGGCACTTTCCAGTTATGATGGAAATTAGAATCTAAGCGTAAACTAAAATATGATGTTCGTATGATAAAACTGATTTACGTCTAAACACCGATTCAGAAAATACTGAACTTTGAAACACGATCGTAAATGCGCAGAAGGCAGTAAGCTATTGAGGAGGTTTGCAATAAAGATAATATACTCAAAGTAAATGCAAACCGAGATTTAGAGTGGTTCGATCAATCTTGACCTACATCTACTTTTGGCTTCCTCCACCGACGAGGTCACCGACGTCCACTAGAGGCCTTCCTTCAATAGGTGAAGGCCAACCACCTTTTTACAGTTTCACTCCTTTTGACGGGCCTAGGAGACAACCCTTAAAGAATTTTCTTTCCTCTCTTGACAGATCAAAACTTGGAAGAAAAGAGGAAGGAAAACTTTTAACTCATACAACACTTTTGAGCTCTAAAAATCACAGAGTAAAATCAGGATTTCGTTGGTTTTGGGTTACTCTTTCATTGGGTGGGTATTTATAGGCCCCAACCCAGTTTGAATTTCGAGCTTAAAACTATCAATTCCCGAAATTTCGGGGTCTAGCGGTTGCACCGCCTGACTGGGGTGGTTGCACAGCCTGGCAGAGCTCGGAGACCGAGCTCAGGCGGTGCCACCTCTTGTCAGGGGCGGTTGCACCTCCTAACAGAGCTCGGAGACCGATCTCAAGCGGTGCCACCGCCTGACTGGGGTGGTTGCACTGCCCAGCCAGAGCTCGGAGACCGAGCTCAGGTGGTTGCACCTCTGTCAGAGGTGGTTGCACCGCCCAGCCGGAGCTTAGAGACTGAGCCCTAGGCGGTGCCACCGCCGACCTAGGTGGTGCCACCTTTGGCCAAGTAATCTGGGTCCGAAATGACTGATCCATTAGGCCCAATTTGGGTCTTTCAAGGGCCCAATTGCCCCAAGATTTAGTTAATGGGATCACCTCCCATTTCTAACTTAATCATCATGCTAACTACTAATTTCTTAAGACATTTACTGCAACTTGGTCCAGTGCGTCAATCGCTTCTTCCGGTGAGCTTCCGTCGATCATCCGATTAACCCTCAGTGATGCTCCTACGGACTTCCGGCAAACTCCTGGACTTGTGACGATCGACTTGGCAAGTTCCGATGAGCTTCTTTGGCAAGCTCCTGGACTTCTCGGATTTGTTCCTGCAGAACCTCCGACGACCGTCCAAACTTCCGTCGAATTCTCGAACCCCCAGCGTGATCATAGTCTTGACTCCGGCGCAACTCCTGCTGCATGTCTTACTTTCATCGTAGTTAATCCTGCACACTTATCTCAACATATGGATTAGATAACAAATGACAATTGACGTCATCATCAAAATCCGAGATTCAACAGTAGTGTCTAGCATAAATAAACCATTATGCAATGTTCCTTTCGTCATGATCTTATCATCTAATAATATCGAATAACCATTGTTCACAAAAATTAATTTATATCCACTAACTGTTAAACATGAAATGGAGATAATGTTTTTGATAATAGAAGGAACAAAATAACATGCATCTAATGCAATAAAAGCCCCACCAAGTAGATGTAGGGTGACCTCGCCAACAGCTACTATAGCAACTTTTGCTCCATTGCCCATCTTAAGGTCCATCTCGCCTATTGGCAGAACCTGCAATGAATTGCATATATGATAAGCACTACCTGTTGAATATGGTATTTTGATGATGAAATCAATTGATAAATGTGTTTATGTTTTAATCTATGTTTTAAGTGACACAGGATTCTTCGATCAGGATGAGACCATTAAAGCAGGAAAAATCATGTTGGGTTGGAGGAACATGTCAGAAGATTGGACGTCATGTCACATCAAACATCTAAACAGGATATTTGATGTAATGCTTATGTATGTTTGTGTCTTTTGATATGTTCATGCTTTGCATAGCATGAAGAGGGACAACCGAAGGCTTAATAGTCCCATTTTAGTTGGGTTGGTGGTCACTTTAGGCTTGTAAATAAAAGTTGTGTCATGTGGACACTTGTGAGAGATTTTCAATCTATAATGGACCATTTTGACCCTTTGTTGTGCAACTGTTCAGAGCTTGTAAAGTCTGTTTGTAATTTATATTGTCTATGAAGTGTTTTCGAAAATGGTTGCTTGTGGATCCCGAGTGAGGCGTTTTCTCTAACCTGTTTTCTATTTTGTGGGTCCTAAGGGACCATGGGATGCTTCAGGGAGGCTGACCTTTGTGGACGGACACGCAAGGGTGCCGCACGACTTAGGCAAAACCAACTAAGTCCGTGATAATTGGGCGGGTGGATCGGTCGACATATCGACAGAAGGCTTCGAGCCATAGATTCGGGCATCGGGCCAAGATGAGCGGGTATTGCACCAAGGATATCGGAGTTGCAGAGTCAACTAGCCGATTGGGCAATAGGCTGTAGGAGAGGACGATGCGCTAAAGAATCAAACGAAGCGTCGAGGGACCAATGACATGTCGGACTACTTGATTAATGCTTAGTATTAATTATCTAGATCGAAGTTTGTTTTACATGTGCAGGATTAACTACGTTGGCAGTAAGACATGCAGCAGGAGTTGCGACAGAGTCAAGACCATAATCAAGTTGGGGGTTCGAGAGTTCGTCGGAAGTCCGGACGGTCGTCGGAGGTTCAACGGGAATAAATTCGAGAAGTCTAGGAGCTTGCCAAAGAAGCTCGTCGGAAGTCGCCAAGTGGATCATTGCAAGTCCAGAAGTGTGCCGGACATCTACCGGAGCATCACCGAGGGTTCATCAGATGTTCATCGGAAGTTTGCCGGAAGCTCGCCGGAAGAAACGATTGACGCATTGGAGCAAGTTGCAATATTAATGTCTTAAATATCATAGCTAGTATGTAGATTAAGTTTGGAATGAGAGGTGATCACATTAACTTAATCTGGGGACAATTAGACCCTTGACAGACCCAAATTGGGCCGAATGGATTAGCCCATTCGGACCCAAAATTCCTAGCCGGCGGTGGCACCGCCTAGGAGCTCAGTCTCCCATGAATGCTGGGCGGTGGTACTGCCTGAGCTCGGTCTCTGAGCTGTATCAAGCAGTAGTACCGCGCAGTTATGGCGATAGTACCACCAGGACCTTGAAAATCTAGGAGATGACATTTTTTAGCTCTAAATTCGAACCAGTTGGGGCCTATATAAACCCTACCCTTTCCTGCATGAAAGGGCACCAAAATCTTGATCTTATTCTGAGAATTTGAGAGCTCAAAAGTGTTGTAAAAGGCTAAAAGTTATTCTCCCTCTTTTCTTCTAAGTTTTGATCATTCAAGAGAGAAGTGGAAATATGTAAGGGTTGTCTCCTAAGCCCGTCAAAAGGAGTAAAGTTGTAAAAGAGTAGTTGGCCTTCGCCTATTGAAGGAAGGCCTCTAGTGGACATCGGTGACCTCATCGGAGGAGGAAGCCAAAAGTGGATGTAGGTCAAGATTGACCGAACCACTCTAAATCTCGGTTTGCATTTACATTCTGCTCTCTATCTTAACTGTAAACTACCCCCATTGCTTTACTTCAACTATACTTTTGTTTTATCTTAAGTTGAAGAACTTTCCAAAATGGTTTTCATCGAAAATGCTTTCATCGTACAAACGTCATTTTAAACCAACAAAAGTTTTCCACTGCACTAATTCACCCCCCCCCCCCCTCTTAGTGCTCTTGATCCTAACAATTGGTATCAGAGCGGGGTTAACTCTCAATCGGATTAAAACCCAAGAGAGATGACATACATCGGAAACTAAGAGGGTCACTCTATTACACATCCGCCTATGTTCAATGGGACGGACTACACCTATTGGAAGACCCGAATGAGGTTCTTTCTTATTTCCATAGATTTTGAACTTTGGAATATTGTCGAAAATGAATTTGAAATGTCTTCTCTTCCAATGAACCATTGGAATGATTTAGAGAAGAAGACGTTTTCTTTAAATGCAAAGCCTATGAATGCCTTGTTTTGCGCCTTAGATAAAAATGAATTCAATCGGGTTTCTTTGTGTGAAACGACTTTTGACATATGGCACACTCTTGAAATCACACACAAAGATTCAAAAATTAACTTTTTAATGCATGGTTTCGAGCTTTTTCGAATGAAGCCAAGCAAAATCACTATTGACATGTACACCAGTTTTACGGATGTCGTCAATGGTTTAAGAGATTTTGCGTTCTCTTAATGAAACTTAGGACTCTAAAGTAACAGGCATACAAGAGACCAATGATTTGAACAATTTTCCACTCTAAGAACTAATAGGGTCCTTGATGACCTATGAAATGACGTGCAATGCAGGTAAAGAACTTGAGAACCACCTTCCAAAGAACAGGAAGGATTTTGAACTTAGAACATTTGAAGACCACTCGAGCATAAGCTCAAGTGATGGTGAACATGAATTCCTCACTAAGAAATTTAAAAAGTCAATGAAACAAAAGCTTAAGAACAAAAAGAATGGAACTACTTGTCATGAACGCAAGAAGAAGAACAAAAATTGAGATGAATCGACTTCCTCTAAAGACGAGGAGAAAATCAAGAAAGACGAGGTGGCAAACTACACCTTAATGGCATTCAACGATGAGGTAATCGAAACCCCCTTAATTTATTTTGAAATTACTTGATGTTTTCCATGATGTATTTTCTTTTTTTTAGAATAATTACTTTTCTTGAAAATTGCATATTTAAAAAATAAAAAATGCAAGAATATGATCATGCTCGTAATTTTGAAAATTGAATGTTAATAGAATAAAATGTTAGATTTAAATCTAATGATCATATGTATGTTTCTCTTAAGAAGAAAAAATGTGTATCTTGATGATTTCCGATTTTGATTGAAACCATGCTTAATGTCTTAATGAAAATATTAAGAAGTTTAATATCATACTTAATGATGATGCTTGGCTTTTGTATGGAAAACTAAGCATGAAAAGATAGATTCACCTAAAAAGAAAAATGCATGACTACAACAAATAACAAAATGATTTTGGTTGAAAATACCTTATGCTCAATGAAACTATGATTGATGAATATGCTTTATGTTTAATGATTTCTTTGCCTTGTATGTCCTATCATGATGAATATTTTGAAAATAAATGAAATCATGTTTGATTTGAAGTAATGCATAATGATCATGCTTAATGAGTTTTCTTTCGAAATGATGCATAATGATTTTTGTGATTTATGAATTATCAATTTTCTCAATAATAAATGTGATTTTTTTCGGTTTAAAAAATGATGCATGTTTTGATTTGACATAAATGAAATAGGCATGCTTATATGAAATAGTTTAAGTGTCATGCTTGACGATTGTATGCTTAATGATGCATAAAGTTGTAATGAAAATATTAAAATTTTGATACCATGATTTGATGATTTTATGCATGAGATTTTAAAGTTATACATGATAAATTTTGTGGTTTATTATCTTGATGGTTTTTATGATGAAATTTATTTTTCGATCCTAAACGATTGAGGATATATATATTTTTTTGGCACAAAAAGGACAAAGGCATGCTTGTATGAAACAACTAAATAGAGAAAAGCATTTTTCTTGAAAATTATATTTCTCTATCTTATTGACTTTGATGAATCTATTTTATTATCTTTCTATAAATCTCTTGAAAATGATTTTGATTTGACGATTTGAATTTGAATGAGTTTTATTCAAATCATGATCTTGATCTCTTGAAATTATTTGAGATTTTTTTAATCATGATCTCTTCTTTGTACTCCTATGCTTCCTTTTACCATTTACTAAAGAGGAGATCTATAAAACTAACCATGATCTTGATAATTATGTTTTGAAACTTTATATAAATCAAGATCGATCACCATGACTTCTTGCATTTTATTAAAAATTTATTTATGAATCATGTCTTTTGGTATTTACGTAGTCTTATCTTTCATGACATGATTTCCTTGTATTTATGGCTTGTATGGCTTGAAATGTTTTGGAATGATGCATGCAACACTTATGCTTTTATTGTGATGATATGTGTGATGCATTTGATGTGTATTATGATCAAAATGTTGATAAATGCTTAATGTTTTAGTATAATGTATGATATGCTCATAATAATGAATGATTTATTTTTCGGTATCGTGCATGAAAAATGAAATGTAAGGTTTTGAAATTATGTATGTTCTAATTTGAAAATATAATGATGCACAAATAAGAACAATTACTTACCTTTGTCATAATTTGAAAATTGATGTAATGGGTCTTCTCTTCTTTTTGACAATGACAAAGGGGGAGCAAGAATTTCTAGCATGGACATCATGAAAAGAGGCAAACTAGCTAGATTGCACAATTCAAGAAAACAACAAAAATTGCACTTCTCAAAAGAGAAGAAATTGTCATCTTGAACATCACCGATAATTGCTAGCTTGAAATCTCAAGAAAATGCAAAAATGTGCTATCTTACCTATCTCAAGATGCTAAACATGCTAAATTTGCACTTTGCAATGGAAGAAAAATTGCGAGCACAAACATTGCAAAGGAAGCAAAAATTTGCTAGCTTGCAGCTTGCATATTTCAAGAAGCAAGAGTTGCTTTCTTGAACATCTCAAAATTGCTAGTTTGCGTGTTTTAAAATATTAAAATTTTTTTTTTGCTAGCTTGTATTTTGATGATAGCAAACTTGCATAATGGTAAAAATGGATATTATGTTTTTCATGCAATGAGTTGAACTTATATCACAAACACTTGATTGCAGTACTTCTCCTTTTTGTTGATGACAAAGGGGGAGAAGTATGTTGATTTTATCATGACATGTTGCTTAGATTTTTGAATCCAAGAGTTTCTATCAATATGGCATATTGATAGGGGAATTTGTTTAAACTCCGAGAGTTAAGTTTAACTCCGTCATCAATTGGTTGTCATCATAAAAAAGGGAGAGATTATTGAATCTCGTATTTTGATGATGAAATCAATATATAATTGTGTTTATGTTTTAATCTGTGTTTTTAGTGACATAAGATGCTTCGATTAGGATGAGACAATTAAAGCAAGAAAAATCATGTTGGGCCGGAGGAACATGTCAGAAGATTGGACGTCGGGCCGGTGGATCGGTCGACGTATCGTCAGAAAGCTTCGGGCCGTAGATTCGGGCATCGGGCCAAGAAGAGTAGGTATTGCGCCAAGGATATCGGAGTTGCGGAGTCAATTGGCCGATTGGGCAATAAGCCGCCGGAGAGGACGATGCGCCGAAGAATCAGATGAAGCGTCGATGGACCAATGACATGCCGGACAACTTGATTAATGCTTAGTATTAATTGTCTAGATCAAAGTTTGTTTTACATGTGCAGGATTAACTATGATGACAGTAAGACATGCAGCAGGAGTTGTGCTTGAGTCAAGGCCATGATCACATTGGGGGTTCAAGAGTTCGACGAAAGTCTGGACGGTCATCGGAGGTTCTTTGGGAACAAATCCGAGAAGTCTAGGAGCTTGCCTAAGAAGCTTATCGGAACTCACCAAGTGGATTGGTGCAAGTCCAGGAGTTTGCCGGAAGTCCGTCGGAGCATCGCCGTGGGTTCGTCGAATGTTCGCTGGAAGCTCGTCGGAAGAAGCGATTGACGCACCGGAGCAAGTTACAGTATTAATGTCTTAAATATCGTAGTTAGCATGTAGATTAAGTTAGGAATGGGAGGTGATCTGTAACACCCCTCATTTCCGAATTTTCGTATAAATTTCTCGTGATAATGTAAGCATTTATTTTAAATTGACAAAAGAAATAGAGTATGAATCAGAGGTAACTCATTTGTAAGATTTGGGAGATCTGTTCAAAAAAAAAAAAAACAAAAAAAGAAAGAATCTGAGAACCTATATGTAAACCCTAAGGACCTAATCGTGAATATGATAAAAACAAGGACTAAACTGTAAAACGCACAAAATGACAAATTCCACCGTTTAAGCCTCTCTGCCTTGGTTCTTAAGGAAGCAGAGAAGGCAGCTCGTGGGTGATCAAAGAAAGAAAGAAAGAAAGAAGAAGAAGAAGAAGAAGAAGAAGAAGAAGAAGAAGAAGAGAAAAAAATTGGGGTTTTTAGGGTTCTTGCTTTAATCTTTTCACTTCGGATCAAAATTCTCAAAGGCAAGTGTTCTAACCCCATCCTATAGAATTTTTAGTCTCTGTTTTTATGTTGATTCAAAATAAATTGAAGGATTTCTATTTAGAAACTGATATGTCTCCCTTTGGACATAGAACCATGGATTCTGAAGTTTTTTCGGTAAACTGACCCCTATTCACTGTTTCAGCTATAAGATTTAGCACAAAATGTGAACTCGGGCAGGAACTATTTTGTTTGAAATTAGACTCGTATATCTTCCTTTTGACACTGATTTTGTAGATTTTGGACACCGAACACTTACCCAAACATCTGTTTCAAATGAGCCTATAGACGCTGTAAAACAGGGTTCAAGATTTCTGACCTGTCGATACTAAAATGCCTATAACTCCCTGTTGAAAATTCTGATTTATACTAAACTGATTTTATTTAAAACTAGATTTGAAAATCTTTCTTTTGACATACAGTTTGGAAATTTTGGAATTCAATTGCCTACCCTATTATCTGTTGAATTCGACCCTATAAATTCTGCAAAACAGTGATTGTGTTTTTGACCTTGTGTTACCAAATCAAAGGTAACTCCGTGTTGGGAGCCCTGTTTCATACGAAATTTGTTCCATCAGAATATAGATTGATATATGGTTCGACCATAGCTTTCTTATGGGTATTGGAGCATAATTGATATTCTGAAATATTTGTTTGATGTGCCACTGGAATTCTGTCCGAAATTGAGCTTTGGTCGATTTCGCGTATTTTGTTCCATTCCTTTGGATATTTGAATTCGTCTAACCTTCTTATTGGAATTGAGCTAAATATGATTGTTTGGAATCCCTGTACACTCTTGTTTTCATTTCATTCCAAATCTGAATACATTTGTGAGAGATTTGTTCTTTGTTTCGTATTGTCTCGAAAAGGCACATGCACGTTTCGTTGTTCCGCGTGTGCTTTCGATATATGCTACTTATTGTTAAAACTGCCCTCTTGTACTCTGGTGTGTAGGATTGTCTGGACATTTGCCAAAAATGGTAAAGGGTATGCGCTTATTGCCCGCTATGTGGGATATTCTAGACCTTTGCCAGAAATGGTAAAGGGTATGTGCTTATTGCCTACTATGTGGGGTCCCACTATGTGGGATATTCTGGACCTTTGCCAAAAATGGTAAAGGGTATATGCTTAGAGCCTGCGATGCTCTGCCGGCCCCCTCTGACTTCACCTAGACATGGGTGGATGGAGCTCCCAAACGTGGGAGACTTTTGTCAGGTGGTCATTCAGAAATGGATGAATCACATTCTGACTGAGATCCCACTACACCTTCTATATGTTTGATATGACATCCAGAGTTTTGGTGAGTTGTTTCTGTTCTTGCTCTGGATCAGAATGATATGATTGCAACGTCAAGGACGACGTTTGAGCTTCTGTACGATATTTGTTTTTTATATGCTCTGAAATGCTTCATTCACTGATGATTTTGCTTCGAAATGTTCCATATGCCGTTGATATGCTTCGGAACATTTTATATGTCATTGATAAGCTTCGATATGTTTCCTTTGTTACTGGTATGCTCCAATTACTCTATGCCCCATCTGTTAGGAACCAAATATGTAAGATTAAAAGGACAATTGTGTTTCTGCTCCTAATGATATTACTCTTTGGAAATTGTACTATTTTGATATGGATATGTTAGTCACTTGCTGAGCTCTTTATGCTCACCCCGTTTGTTGATAAATTTTTCAGGATAGCGTATCGCTTGCTTAAATGTTAAGATTGGGCTGAGGCGATGGAAAGTTTAGAAGATTTTGGGCAGATCTTTGTTAGCATATGTGTATATGTTGTATAAGATACTTTGCATCTTATGAAATGTGACGATAAATCTAAACGTGTGGATTTTGTGTAAGATAAAGGATCCCTCATGTATAGGATTTTGGAATGTTAAGTTAAATTTATGTAATGATATGATCTTATGGTAATCGTTAGTTTGGTGACTGCATAGACTTCCCCACTTGTGAATTTTATGTTGTGGTTATTATTTTGATGAGTTAAGTTCAGTTTGTTTGAATTATCGAGTGATGTGTGGGATGTTTATGAACTGCACAGGGTTATGAATTTGTAGACTATAGAGGTGAAATTTTTGATCTGAATGTTTTCTTAGTGACCTCAAATGTATGTTTGGATCATAGGTTAGTTATGATGAAAATTTTAAATATTGTCGATATTTTGAGGGGCGTGACAGAGGTGGTATCATAGCATGATTTGAGAATCACTAAGAATATTAATTTTTTTGAGGTTTATTGACTATCATTTAGAGATTGATCAAAGAAAATGTTCTTTTGATGTTTTAGGAAGCGAGGATGACGAGATCATCTGGTTCTCCTGTTGCATCTACTGTTGATCAATTGAGTGGTATCATGCGGACTTTGGAGACTATGGCACAAGTGATGCAACAACAACAACAACAACCTGTCCAACAAGGAAGTTATGATGGAACAGAGACATCAAACCAGATGGGGTTGGGAATTGGACAATTTAAGAAGCTTAGTCCTCCCAGTTTTAGTGGCGAGTCTGATCCAATGGTGGCAGAACGATGGATGATGCAGATGGAGAAAATATTTGATGCTTTAAATTGTTAGGATCGAGAGCACTAAGAGGGGGGGGGTGAATTAGTGCAGCGGAAATCTTACAGTAATTTAAAAGCTAAAGCTGCGTTCGTCCGATAAAAAATGATTTCGATATAAAAGTAGAATCACAGTGCAGTTTGCGTCTAAGCGCAGTTTTGCGTCTAAGCGCAGTTTGCGTCTAAACACAGTTTGCGTCTAAGCGCAGTTTGCGTCTAAGCATAGTTTGCGTCTAAGCGCAGTTTGCGTCTAAGCACAGTTTGCGTCTAAGCGCAGTTTGCGTCTAAACGCAGTTTTACGTCTAAACGCAGTTTTACGTTCAAACACAGTTTTACGTCAAAACGCAGTTTTACGTCTAAACGCAGTTTTACGTCTAAACGAAGTTTTGCGTCTAAACGCAGTTTTGCGTCTAAACGTAGTTTTACGTCTAAACGCAGTTTTACGTCTAAACGCAGTTTTGCGTCTAAACGCAGTTTTACGTCTAAACGTAATTTTACGTCTAAATGTAGTTTTGCGTCTAAAAGCAGTTTTGAACCTTGAAAAGTGTTTTACGTAGAAAGCAATTTGCAGTTATAAATGGAATCCGAATGTAAGCGTAAACCGCAGTGTGAAGATCATACGAAAACACGATTTACGTTTGAATGCAGATTCTGAAAGATCAGAGCTTAGAAACTCGTTCGTAAAGGCGTAGAGGGCAGTAGCAATGTAGGAGGTTTGCAGTAATGATAAAGTGCTCAAGGTAAAAGCAAACCAGAGATTTAGAGTGGTTCGGTCAGTCTTGACCTACTCCACTTTTGGCTTCCTCCTACGACGAGGTCACCAACGTCAACTAGCTGCCTTCCTTCAATGGGCGAAGGCTAACTGCCCTTTTACAGTTTCTCTCCTTTTGACAGGCTCAGGAGACAACCTTTACAGATCCTTTCTCTCCTCTCTTTACAACTCAAAACTTGAAGAACAGAAGGAGGAGAACTTTAGGACTTTACACAAATTTGAGCTCTTAGAATCACTGAAAAGATCAAGAATTCGGTGTGGATCTGTATCTGTTCAGTGCTGAATGGGTGGGGTATTTATAGGCCCCAACCCAGTTCAAATTTGGAGCTCAAAACGATCAAATCGATCAAATCCCAGAATTCTGGGATCAGGCGGTTGCACCTCTTGACTGGAGAGGTGGCACCGCCTGGCAGAGCTCGACGACTGAGCTCAGGCGATTGCACCTCTCTGCCAGAGCTCGAAGACTGAGCTTGATGGTTGCACCGCCTGGTAGAGCTCGAAGACTGAGCTCGGTGGTTGCACCGCCTAGCAGAGCTCGAAGTCTGAGCTCGGTGGTTGCATCACCTGGCAGAGCTCGAAACTGAGCTCAGGCTGATGCACCACTCTGCCAGAGCTCGAAGACTGAGCTCGGTGGTTGCATCACCTGGCAGAGCTCGAGACTGAGCTCAGGCTGATGCACCTCTCTGCCAGAGCTCGAAGACTGAGCTCGGTGGTTGCACCGCCAGGCAGAGCTCGAAACTTGAGCTCTGGCGGTGCTACCTCTTGACAGAGGAGGTTGCACCGCCCAGTCTAGCTCGAAGACTGAGCTCTGGGCGGTTGCACCTCTTGGCTGGGGCGATTGCACCGCCCAGCCTCGCAGCCCTGGCGGTTGCACCTCCTGGCTGGGGCGATTGCACCGCCCAGCCTCGCAGCCCTGGCGGTTGCACCTCCTGGCCTAGGCGGTTGCACCGCCTGGTGCAATCAGGGTCCGAATGGTTCGCTCCATTCGGCCCAATTTGAATCTTTTCAGGGGCCCAATTGCCCCAAGATTAAGCTAATGGGATCACCTCCCATTTTCAAGCTTAATCATCGTGCTAACTATGATTAACTCTAAGACAACTTCTGCAGCTATGCTCCGATGCGTCAATCGCTTCTTCCGGCGAGTTTCCGGCGAACTTCCGTCGATCATCCGATAAACCCTCGGTGATCCTTCTGCGGACATCTTTGCGACGATCCACTTGGCGAGTTCCGACGAGCTTCGCTTGGCAAGCTTCTGGACTTCTCGGATCTGTTCTCGCTGAACCTCCGACGACCGTCCGAACTTCCGTCGAACTCTCGAACTCCCAACGTGATCATGATCTTGACTCCGGCGCAACACCTGCTGCTTGTCTTACTCTCATCGTAGTTAATCCTGCACAACAAATCAAAACTTCGATCGAGACAATTAATCCTAAGCAATTAACCAAGTTGTCCGACATGTCATTGGTCCCTCGACGCTTCGTCCGATTCTTCGGCGCATCGTCCTCTTCTGCAGCCTATTGCCCAATCGGCCAGTTGACTCCGCAACTCCGATATCCTTGGCACAATACCCGCTCTTCTTGGCCCGATGCCCGAGTCCACGGCCCGAAGCCTTCTGTCGATACGTCAACCGATCCACCGGCCCGACGTCCAATCTTCTGACATGTTCCTTCGGCACAACATGATTTTCCTGCTTTAATTGTCTCATCCTGATCGAAGCATCCTGCGTCACTCAAAACGCAGATTAAATCATAAACATATATCAAGTGGTTTCATCATCAAAATACGAGATTCAACAATCTCCCCCTTTTTGATGATGACAACCACTTGATGACGGAGTTAAACTTAACTCCCGGAGTTTAAACAAACTCCCCCTACCAATATGCCATATTGATAGAACCTTGAATTCAAACTGAATTCAAGTCATTGCAATATTCATCATGAATACTTGCAACACGTCAACATGAGCATATGCATAAACTTATGCATCACATGTCATGTCATCAACATACTTCTCCCCCTTTGTCATCAACAAAAAGGAGAAGTATCAC
This sequence comes from Musa acuminata AAA Group, assembly GCF_036884655.1. Taxonomy (NCBI): domain Eukaryota; kingdom Viridiplantae; phylum Streptophyta; class Magnoliopsida; order Zingiberales; family Musaceae; genus Musa; species Musa acuminata. Next base: position 27,400,657 of record NC_088346.1, read on the forward strand.
AATCAAGTGTTTGTGATATTGATTCAACTCATTGCATGAAAAACATAGTATCAAGTTTTATCATCATGCAATCTTGGAGCTAGAAGATTTAGCAAGTGTTATATCATGCTTAGAACATTCATGCTATCAAGTTTTAGATATTCAAGTTTTATAACATATAAGATAGCACTTTTGGTAATGTTCAAGATAGCAAGTTCTATATTATGCAAGCTAGCAAATTAGAGATGTTCAAGAAGGCAACTCTTGCTTCTTGAAAATTTTGCTCACTTTGCTAGATGCGCAAGTTAGCACTTTTGCCTCTTGAGATAGGCAAGATAGCACATTTTCTTCTTTTGAGATAGCAACTTTTTGCTTCTCTTTAGACCAACAAGCTAGCAATTTTTATGATATACAAGTTTCACAATATATAAGCTAGCAAAAATTTCGAAAGCAAATGCAAGATAAATTTCTTGTGTAAGCTCATGATTCTTGCTTCCTATTGCAATGTGCAAATTGCAAGTTTTGCTTCTTGAGATATTCAAGATAGTGATGTTCAAGAAGACAATTTTTCTTCTTGAAATAAGCAAGTTAGCAATCTTTGCTTCTTAAAATAGGTAAGCTAGCAATCAAGTTTTTGCATCTTCTTGACTTGTACAAGCTAGCTATCTCCCCCTTTGTCATTGTAAAAAAAAAGAAAGAGAGAATACAGTTTTGTAGTTCTCTTTTCCTTTTACAACGATTTCAAAATCATGACAAATGATGAATAATCAAGTTATGAATGTCAAGATAATTTTTCATCATGAATATTTTATCATTGCATGCATCATTATCATAAATTGAAGTATTACATGCATGATATCATATCACCATTCATAATTACATTAATATTTCAATATAACAATTTCTTCTCAAAATGTGTAACTTGGCACTCATAGCATTTTAAATCATGATTTACATCATATGCAATACATCACATCATAATTAGAAAGCACAAGTATTGCATGCATAATTGTACATCATAAATGTTTCATATCATGATGGTATCAATTTTGTCAAATTATATCCTACCATGCATGATCAAAACTTCTCCCCATTTTATCATTGAAAACAAGAAGAAAGTAGGGGGTAGAGCATAAAAGTGTTAAATATTTCAATCATTTCAAGGCATTTATATCATAGATCAAGTCATGATTCGTAATTCATCATAAAGCAGATTAGTTTTCAATCATCACATAAGGCATTTAAGGAATTTTTGAAACATAGGAGAATGATTAAATTAAGCATACAATGTTTCAATCCAATTCAAGTCATGAATATCAATGCTTTCATATTGTGAGTATCAATTCATGAATACCACAAGATATTATTTGTGACTTCAATTTTGCAAGATCAAGATTATGATTTAGATAAAACTTATTCAAATCAAATCATTAATTTGAAATTCATAATCTAGTCATTAAAATTAATTTCGAGATTCACAAAATATCATGAAATCATTAATCTCGATCAGATGGGAAAAGCATTTTTTAAGAGATTCTTTTTCACCTAAGCATGCCTTAGTCTTTATATGCCAAATTAAGATAAGCATTAAAGTTCAAGACATAAGGCAAAGAAATCTTGTATTATGAAATATATGATATCAAGGCTCATGATTCTTTCGAAAAGATATAGTACAAAGAGCAACTTGAAACATTCTTATCAAGATCACATTTTAAAATATTCCAAGTTTCAAGATATCAATATGACACTTCATTGAATTGCATTTCATTTGAAGAACTCCTTTTTTGATAAATGTAGGGAGCATAATGAACGATCTTGATTTATAAAGAGCTCCATGTTATAATTACCAAGATCATGATTTTAATAATTATTCTCTTTAGCAAAGAATCACAAAAGCACTTTATTTTTGCATAAAAAATCTCATTGTATTATGATTTATAAATTCTTTTTCTGCACATGAATCATAGCAGATATGAACGTGAAACAAATCTTTGTAAGCAAAAACACTATCATTCATATTTCAAGATAGAATTTATAAGCAGGAATCATTTCATCAAATCCATTTTAGAAAAATATTTTTCATAAGTGTACGAGAGAATCTGATTGTTAGGATACCAATTGTTAAGTGAATCCAAAAATGAAATTAACACTTTCATATATTCAGACATGATTTTTGCTATAGATCTTAAAATTAAGTCAAGAAGATCAAACAAGCTCATGATCATGGATAACTTAAAATCACATGCATAAAATTGTTAATAACCATTTCATATTACATCTTTATGCATTACTTTAAATCAAACGTGATTTCATTCAACAATGTTAATCAAACATGATACACATTATTACTTCTTAACCATGATCAAAATCATTTTGTTTGTTTATCATAAAATATGCAATATTATTTTCGAAATTATCAGCATGATCATAATTTTTGTATTTTTATTTTTAAACATGTAATTTTCAAGAAAATTAATTCTAAACTAAAAAAGAAAATATATCATGAAAGCATCAAGTAATTTCAAAATAAACCAAAGGCATTTTAATTACCTCAACATCGTAGGGTGGTAAGGCGTATTTTGTCGCCTCGCTTTTGTTGACTTTCTCGTCTTCAGATGAGCTCGATTCATCCCAATTTTTGTTCTTCTTCTTGCATTTAAAGCAAGTAGTTCCATTCGTTTTGCTTTTAAATTTTCGTTTCATTTGTAGTTTAAGTTCACCATCACTTGAGCTTATGCTCGAGTGGTCTTCAAATGTTCTATGTCCCAAATCCTTCCTGTTCTTTGGAAGGTGGTTCTCAAGTTCTTCACGTGCATTGCACGTCATTTCATATGTGATTAATGAACCAATTAGTTCTTCAAGTGGAAATTGGTTCAAGTTTTTCGATTCTTGAATAGCAGTTACTTTTGAATCCCAAGTTTTAGAAAGTGAGCGCAAAACTTTGTTAACGAGTTCAAAATCCGAAAGGCTTTTACCAAGTGATTTTAAACCATTGACGATATCCGTAAAACGGGTGAACATGTCGACAACGGTTTCGTTTGGTTTCATATGAAAAAGCTCGAAATCATGCAGTAAAATATTAACTTTCGAGTCTTTGACTCTACTAGTTCCCTCGTGTGTGATTTCAAGAGTGCGCCAAATATCGAAAGCCGTTTCGCACAAAGAAACCCGATTGAACTCATTTTTGTCCAAAGCGCAAAATAAGGCATTCATAGCCTTTGCGTTTAAAGAAAAATACTTCTTCTCTAAAACCGACCATTCGTTCATCGGTTTAGAGGGAAGTTGAAAACCGTTTTCAATGATATTCCATAAATCCAGATTTAGAGAAATTAAGAAAACTCTCATTCGAGTTTTCCAATAAGTGTAGTCCAATCCGTTAAAGAACGGTGGACGAAAGATCGAACAGCCCTCTTGAAAAGTCATTTCTCTCGGGTGTAAATCCGAAATGAGAAATACCCCGCTCTGATACCAATTGTTAGGATCGAGAGCACTAAGAGGGGGGGGTGAATTAGTGCAGCGGAAATCTTACAGTAATTTAAAAGTTAAAGCTGCGTTCGTCCGATAAAAAATGATTTCGATATAAAAGCAGAATCACAGTGCAGTTTGCGTCTAAGCGCAGTTTTGCGTCTAAGCGCAGTTTGCGTCTAAACACAGTTTGCGTCTAAGCGCAGTTTGCGTCTAAGCATAGTTTGCGTCTAAGCGCAGTTTGCGTCTAAGCACAGTTTGCGTCTAAGCGCAGTTTGCGTCTAAACGCAGTTTTACGTCTAAACGCAGTTTTACGTTCAAACACAGTTTTACGTCAAAATGCAGTTTTACGTCTAAACGCAGTTTTACGTCTAAACGCGGTTTTGCGTCTAAACGCAGTTTTGCGTCTAAACGTAGTTTTACGTCTAAACGCAGTTTTACGTCTAAACGCAATTTTACGTCTAAACGCAATTTTGCATCTAAACGAAGTTTTACGTCTAAACGTAATTTTACGTCTAAATGTAGTTTTGCGTCTAAAAGCAGTTTTGAACCTTGAAAAGCGTTTTACGTAGAAAGCAATTTGCAGTTATAAATGGAATCCGAATGTAAGCGTAAACCGCAGTGTGAAGATCGTACGAAAACACGATTTACGTTTGAATGCAGATTCTGAAAGATCAGAGCTTAGAAACTCGTTCGTAAAGGCGCATAGGGCAGTAGCAATGTAGGAGGTTTGCAGTAATGATAAAGTGCTCAAGGTAAAAGCAAACCAAAGATTTAGAGTGGTTCGGTCAGTCTTGACCTACTCCACTTTTGGCTTCCTCCTCCGACGAGGTCACCAACGTCAACTAGCTGCCTTCCTTCAATGGGCGAAGGCTAACTGCCCTTTTACAGTTTCTCTCCTTTTGACAGGCTCAGGAGACAACCTTTACAGATCCTTTCTCTCCTCTCTTTACAACTCAAAACTTGAAGAACAGAAGGAGGAGAACTTTAGGACTTTACACAAATTTGAGCTCTTAGAATCACTGAAAAGATCAAGAATTCGGTGTGGATCTGTATCTGTTCAGTGCTGAATGGGTGGGGTATTTATAGGCCCCAACCCAGTTCAAATTTGGAGCTCAAAACGATCAAATCGATCAAATCCCAGAATTCTGGGATCAGGCGGTTGCACCTCTTGACTGGAGAGGTGGCACCGCCTCGCAGAGCTCGACGACTGAGCTCAGGCGATTGCACCTCTCTGCCAAAGCTCGAAGACTGAGCTCGATGGTTGCACCGCCTGGCAGAGCTCGAAGACTGAGCTCGGTGGTTGCACCGCCTGGCAGAGCTCGAAGTCTGAGCTCGGTGGTTGCATCACCTGGCAGAGCTCGAAACTGAGCTCAGGCTGATGCACCACTCTGCCAGAGCTCGAAGACTGAGCTCGGTGGTTGCATCACCTGGCAGAGCTCGAGACTGAGCTCAGGCTGATGCACCTCTCTGCCAGAGCTCGAAGACTGAGCTCGGTGGTTGCACCGCCTGGCAGAGCTCGAAACTTGAGCTCTGGCGGTGCTACCTCTTGACATAGGAGGTTGCACCGCCCAGTCTAGCTCGAAGATTGAGCTCTGGGCGGTTGCACCTCTTGGCTGGGGCGGTTGCACCGCCCAGCCTCGCAGCCCTGGCGGTTGCACCTCCTGGCCTAGGCGGTTGCACCGCCTGGTGCAATCAGGGTCCGAATGGTTCGCTCCTTTCGGCCCAATTTGAATCTTTTCAGGGGCCCAATTGCCCCAAGATTAAGCTAATGGGATCACCTCCCATTTTCAAGCTTAATCATCGTGCTAACTACGATTAACTCTAAGACAACTTCTGCAGCTATGCTCCGATGCGTCAATCGCTTCTTCCGGCGAGTTTCCGGCGAACTTCCGTCGATCATCCGATAAACCCTCGATGATCCTTCTGCGGACATCTTTGCGACGATCCACTTGGCGAGTTCTGACGAGCTTCGCTTGGCAAGCTTCTGGACTTCTCGGATCTGTTCTCGCTGAACCTCCGACGACCGTCCGAACTTCCGTCGAACTCTCGAACTCCCAACGTGATCATGATCTTGACTCCGGCGCAACACCTGCTGCTTGTCTTACTCTCATCGTAGTTAATCCTGCACAACAAATCAAAACTTCGATCGAGACAATTAATCCTAAGCAATTAACCAAGTTGTCCGACATGTCATTGGTCCCTCGACGCTTCGTCCGATTCTTCGACGCATCGTCCTCTTCTGCAGCCTATTGCCCAATCGGCCAGTTGACTCCGCAACTCCGATATCCTTGGCACAATACCCGCTCTTCTAGGCCCGATGCCCGAGTCCACGGCCCGAAGCCTTCTGTCGATACGTCGACCGATCCACCGGCCCGACGTCCAATCTTCTGACATGTTCCTTCGGCACAACATGATTTTCCTGCTTTAATTGTCTCATCCTGATCGAAGCATCCTGCGTCACTCAAAATGCAGATTAAATCATAAACATATATCAAGTAGTTTCATCATCAAAATACGAGATTCAACATAAATTACCCTGGTGATCGAAAGGTTTTTCTTGCCACCTTTATGCTGGAAGGAGAAGCTGAACACTGGTGGAGAATGATTAAGAGAATGTCTGAAATCAAACATGAGCCAATGACATGGAAGTTATTCCAAGAAAAGTTTAATGATAAATATTTACCAGATTGTATGAGAGAGCAAAAAGAGTTGGAGTTCTTGAATCTTATCCAGGGAAGTATGACGGTTACAAAGTATGAATCTAAATTCACTGAGCTCTCCAGGTTTGCCACACATATGACTGATGATGAATCTAGAAAAGCAAGAAGGTTTGAAAGGGGATTACGGCCAGCAATAAGAAGCCGAATGTCAGCTTTAAAATTACAAACATATGCTGATACGGTAGAAAGAGATTTGAAAATTGAAAGAGACATGGAGGAAATTCAAGAAATCATTGGCAAGAACAAAAGGGACAAATTTACTGGCAAAAACAGGAGAGAAAATGAATATGAAGCTAGTAACAAGAGATTTAAGACATCTGGATTTGAGAAAAGGAAACCATTGTGGAGGACTCTGTCATGTGCAAAATGTGGATTAAATCATGAAACAAGTCAGTGTTTTCGGGTGACTGGAGCATGTTTTGGTTGTGGAAAGCTAGATCATCAATTAAGAGATTGCCCACTGAATCGGAAGAAAGAGCCACTGTCTCCTAGACCCTCAGCCCATGCTAGAGTGTACGCTATCACTGAACAAGATTCTAAAGCTTCTAAATCAGTGGTGGAAGGTATTCTTCATGTTTCTAAAAGAAATGCAAAAGTTTTGTTTGATCCCGGCTCCAACTTATCTTTTGTTTCATAATACTTTGCTTATCACTTGGATATTCTACCTAGACCCCTGGATTATATGTTATATGTAACAACTGCTGTTGGAGATGCATTGGCAACAAACTTGGTCTACCCATCTTGTTTGATCTCTATTGGAGACCACGAACTCCTTGCTGATTTGATTCTCCTAGAGTCCAGGGCTTTGATATTATACTTGGCATGGATTGGTTATCTTCTCATCACGCTAGTATTGATTGTTACAAAAAAATAATTACTTTCAGCATACCAGATCAGCCTATATTTTTCTTTGAGGGCATTAGGCATGATTTGCCTCCTTGCTTGATATCAGCACTTCAAGTTTATCGTCTTATGCAGAAAGGTTGTTTTTGTTATATGGTGTGTGTAAAGGAGCATTCAAATCAGGAAACCCACCTAGATGAAATTGTAGTGGTCAAAGAATTCCCTGATGTATTCCCAGATGACTTGCTTGGTTTACCTCTAGATAGAGAGGGTGAATTTGCTATTGATCTGGTCTCCAGTACAACCCCAATATCTAAGCCTCCCTACAGGATGGCACCACTCGAGCTAGAGGAATTAAAGAAGCAAATACAAGAATTATTAGATAAGGGTTTCATACGACCCAGTGTATCCCCATGGGGTGCTCCGGTACTATTAGTGAAGAAGAAGGATGTAACATTGAGGCTTTATATTGATTATAGATAGTTGAATCAGGTGACCATCAAAAACAAGTATCCCATACCTAGAATTGATGATTTGTTTGATCAACTGCAGGGTGCACAAGTATTCTTTAAGATTGACCTGAGGTCAGGTTACTATCAGTTGAAGATCAAGGAGGAGGATATTTCAAAAATAGCTTTCAGAACTCGATATGGTCATTATGAATTCTTGGTGATGCCTTTTGGTTTGACAAATGCCCCTGCAGCTTTTATGGAACTAATGAATAGGATATTTCAACCGCTCTTGGATATCTGTGTAATTGTATTTATTGATGACATATTGGTGTATTCAAAGAGTAATCAGGAGCATGAGGAACACTTGAGAGATGTGTTGTCCATACTAAGAGAAAAGAAGTTGTATGCGAAGTTCAACAAATGTGAATTTTGGTTGAATGTAGTTGCTTTCTTAGGCCATGTGATTTCAGGGAAGGGTATATCTGTTGATCCAAGGAAAATAGAAGCTATAGTTGAATGGGAAGTACCAACAAATGTAACAGAAATTCGAAGCTTTTTGGGCATGCCAGGTTATTACAGGAGATTTGTGGAGGGATTTTCTCGAATCGCTCAACCTCTCACCAAACTCACTAAGAAGAATATGAAATTTGTATGGGGTGATGATTGTGAGCAAAGTTTTCAAGAGTTAAAAAGAAGATTGACTAGTGCCCCTATTCTCACTATTCCAAGTGGTAGTGAGGGATTTGTAGTTTATACTGATGCTTCAAGAAAAGGCCTAGGATGTGTTTTGATGCAGGAAGGGAGAGTAATTGCTTATGCTTCTAGGCAACTTAAAGGTTATGAATTGAATTATCCAACTCATGATTTGGAATTAGCAGCAATCATTTTTGCTCTAAAGATTTGGAGACATTATTTGTATGGTCGACAGTTTGAAATCTTCACTGATCACAAGAGTTTAAAATATATTTTCACTCAGAAAGAGTGAAACATGAGGCAGCGAAGATGGATAGAACTTCTGAAGGATTACGATTGTGCCATCCGTTATGACCCGGGCAAAGCCAATGTTGTAGCTGATGCACTTAGTAGGAAATCTACAAGTTTTATGGCTAGTCTGGTTGTGAAGCAATGAAAGTTATTAGAAGAAAATTTTGATTTGAAAGCTTTGAGGAAAGAGCAAGACTCGATGATATTGATGGCCTCCATTCAAGTGCAATCTGATCTTATTCAACAAATTAAGGAAGGACAATTACGAGATCCACATTTAATCTACTTGAGGAGTGAAGTAGAAAAGGAATTGAAGCCACAATTTCAAGTTTCAAAGGATGGCCTATTGAGATTTGGGGAGAGAGTATGTGTACCAAATGAACTAGATATCAAGAATCAAATCCTAAATGAAAGTCATACTTCAAAGTACACCCTACACCCTGGGAGCACTAAGATGTATAGAGATCTTCAAAGTCATTATTGGTGGGAAGGCATGAAGAAGGAAATTGCAATGTATGTTTCAAAATGTTTGACTTGTCAGCAAATCAAAGTAGAACACCAAAGACCTGGAGGGTTGTTGCAACCTTTAGTTATTCCTGAATGGAAATGGGAATGTATTACTATGGATTTTGTTTCAGGGCTACCGAGAACCTCGAGGAAGCATGATGCTATTTGGGTTATCATTGATAGGTTAACAAAATCTGCATACTTCCAACCGATCAATATGACTTATTCGCTTGATAGACTTGCAGATTTATATGTCAGTGAAATAATAAGACTTCATGGTATTCCAAAGGAGATCATCTCTGATAGAGACTCCAGATTTCTCTCTAGATTCTAGAGAAGATTGTAGGAGTCGATGGGCACTAAAGTTAAGTTTAGTACTACATATCATCCTCAGACTGATGGTCAGTCAGAAAGAACAATTCAAACACTTGAGGATTTGCTTAGAGCCTATGTTATGGATTGGAAAGGTGAATGGGATAAGGATATTTCACTTGTTGAGTTCACGTATAATAATAGTTATCATTCAAGTATTCAGATGGCTCCTTATGAAGCTTTATATGGGCGAAGGTGCATAACACCTATATGTTGGGAGGAAGTTGGTGACAGAAAGCTGTTAGCACCAGACAAGGTACAAGAAACTTCCGAGAAAATTCAAGTTATAAGGAAAAGGTTAAAAACTGCTCAGAGTCGTCAAAAGAGTTATGCCGACAATAGAAGACGAGATATTGAGTTTGAAATCGGAGATTTTGTATTCTTGAAAGTCTCCCATTCCAAAGGCATTATAAGGTTTGGGAAGAAAGGAAAGTTAAGCCCCAGATTTATTGGACCTTTTGAGGTTCTTGAGAGGGTTGGTTCTGTCGCTTACAGGATTGCCTTGCCACCAGCATTGAGTCATGTCTATGATATATTTCATGTCTCGATGATTAGGAAGTATATATATGACCCTTCTCACATCATTAAGTATGAGCTGGTGGAGATTGATAAAGATTTATCTTATGTGGAAGAGCCTATTCAGATTATTGGTAAGAAAGAAAAAGTCCCAAGTAATCGGGTCATCCCACCGGTTCAAGTAATTTGGAGACATCATTCTGGAGAGGAGACAACTTGGGAGCTAGAGGAGGAAATGAAAAAGGTGTATCCTAGTCTTTTCATCGATAGAGGTACGATAAATTTAGAGGACTAAATTTTTCTTTTAAGGAGGGGAGAGTGTAACACCCCTCATTTCCGAATTTTCGTATAAATTTCTGGTGATAATGTAAGCATTTATTTTAAATTGACAAAAGAAATAGAGTATGAATCAGAGGTAACTCATTTGTAAGATTTGGGAGATCTGTTCAAAAAAAAAAAAAAAAAGAATCTGAGGACCTATATGTAAACCCTAAGGACCTAATCGTGAATATGATAAAAACAAAGACTAAACTGCAAAACGCACAAAATGACAAATTCCACCGTTTAAGCCTCTCTGCCTTCGTTCTTAAGGAAGCAGAGAAGGCAGCTCGTGGGTGATCAAAGAAAGAAAGAAAGAAAGAAGAAGAAGAAGAAGAAGAAGAAGAAGAGAAAAAAATTGGGGTTTTTAGGGTTCTTGCTTTAATCTTTTCACTTCAGGTCAAAATTCTCAAAGGCAAGTGTTCTAACCCCATCCTACAGAATTTTTAGTCTCTGTTTTTATGTTGATTCAAAATAAATTGAAGGATTTCTATTTAGAAACTGATATGTCTCCCTTTGGACATAGAACCATGGATTCTGAAGTTTTTTTGGTAAACTGACCCCTATTCACTATTTCAGCTATACGTTTTAGAACAAAATGTGAATTCGTGCAGGAACTATTTTGTTTGAAATTAGACTCGTATATCTTCCTTTTGACACTGATTTTGTAGATTTTGGACACTGAACACATACCCAAACATTTGTTTCAAATGAGCCTATAGACGCTGTAAAACAGGGTTCAAGATTTCTGACCTGTCAATACTAAAATGCCTATAACTCCCTGTTGAAAATTCTGATTTGTACCAAACTGATTTTATTTGAAACTAGATTTGAAAATATTTCTTTTGACATACAGTTTGGAAATTTTGGAATTCAATTTCCTACCCTATTATCTGTTGAATCCGACCCTATAAATACTGCAAAACAGTGATTGTGTTTTTGACCTTGTGTTACCAAATCAAAGGTAACTCCGTGTTGGGAGCCCTGTTTCATATGAAATTTGTTCCATCAGAATATAGATTGATATATGGTTCGACCATAGCTTTCTTTTGGGTATTGGAGCATAATTGATATTCTGAAATATTTGTTTGATGTGCCACTGGAATTCTGTCCGAAATCGAGCTTTGGTCGATTTCGCGTATTTTGTTCCATTCCTTTGGATATTTGAATTCGTCTAACCTTCTTATTGGAATTGAGCTAAATATGATTGTTTGGAATCCCTGTAAACTCTTGTTTTCATTTCATTCCAAATCTGAATACATTTGTGAGAGATTTGTTCTTTGTTTCGTATTGTCTCGAAAAGGCACATGCACGTTTCGTTGTTCCGCGTGTGCTTCCGATATATGCTACTTATTGTTAAAACTGCCCTCTTGTACTCTGGTGTGTGGGATTGTCTGGACCTTTGCCAGAAATGGTAAAGGGTATGCACTTATTGCCCGCTATGTGGGGTCCCGCTATGTGGGGTCCCGTTATGTGGGATATTCTGGACCTTTGCTAGAAATGGTAAAGGGTATGCGCTTATTGCCCGCTATGTGGGGTCCCGCTATGTGGGGTCCCGTTATGTGGGATATTCTGGACCTTTGCTAGAAATGGTAAAGGGTATGCGCTTATTGCCCGCTATGTGGGGTCCCGCTATGTGGGATATTCTGGACCTTTGCCAGAAATGGTAAAGGGTATTTGCTTAGAGCCTGCGATGCTCTACTGGCCCCCTCTGACTTCACCTAGACGTGGGTGGATGGAGCTCCCAGACGTGGGAGACTTTTGTCAGGTGGTCATTCAGAAATGGATGAATCACATTCTAACTGAGATCCCACTACACCTTCTATATGTTTTATATGACATCAAGAGTTTTGGTGAGTTGTTTATGTTCATGCTCTGGATCAGAATGATATGATTGCAACGTCAAGGACGACGTTTGAGCTTCTATACGATATTTGTTTTTTATATGCTCTGAAATGCTTCATTCACTGATGATTTTGCTTCGAAATGTTCCATATGCCGTTGATATGCTTCGGAACATTTTATATGTCATTGATAAGCTTCAATATGTTTCCTTTGTTACTGATATGCTCCAATTACTCTATGCCCCATCTGTTAGGAACCAAATATGTAAGATTGAAAGGACAATTGTGTTTCTGCTCCTAATGATATTATATCTACGAAATCGTATATTCTGCCTTGTATTTTGAAACTGTATCTCTTTGGAAATTGTACTATTTTGATATGGATATGTTAGTCACTTGTTGAGCTCTTTATGCTCACCCCGTTTGTTGATAAATTTTTCAGGATAGCGTATCGCTTGCTTAAATGTTAAGATTGGGCTGAGGCGGTGGAAAGTTTAGAAGATTTAGGGCAGATCTTTATTAGCATATGTGTATATGTTGTATAAGATACTTTGCATCTTATGAAATGTGACGATAAATCTAAACGTGTGGATTTTGTGTAAGATAAAGGATCCCTCATGTATAGGATTTGAGAATGTTAAGTTAAATTTATGTAATGATATGATCTTATGGTAATCGTTGGTTTGGTGACTGCATAGACTTCCCCACTTGTGAATTTTATGTTGTGGTTATTATTTTGATGAGTTAAGTTCAGTTTGTTTGAATTATCGAGTGATGTGTGGGATGTTTATGAACTGCACAGGGTTATGAATTTATAGACTATAGAGGTGAAAATTTTGATATGAATGTTTTCTTAGTGACCTCAAATGTATGTTTGGATCCTGGGTTAGTTATGATGAAAATTTTAAATATTGTCGATATTTTGAGGGGCGTGACATGATTCCATTAACTTAATATGGGGACAATTTGGCCCTTGATAGACCCAAATTGGGCCGAATGGATTAGCCCATTCTGACCCATAATTCCTGGCCGGTAGTGTGTTAGAACCCTTCCAGATTCTAAACTTGGGGTTGATCTCTTTAGGGGATCGGCCTTCTTGGAACTCTATAGGAGTTCCTCCCTCCAAGTTGCTGCTCAAAGGCTGCAGAAAAGATTCATCTATTGCTTATGAAAAGAGGAGGAATACATGGCTATTTATAAGGCTTCTAAACCCTAACTCCTAATAGGACTCCTACTTAAGACTCTTACTTCTAACCAACTCCTAATAGGACTCCTACTTAAGACTCCTATTCCCTTACAACTCCTAATTCTTCTCTAAGAAAAAACCTCCTACATGAATGTCCCTCTCAATTAGGACTCTCCTAACTAGAGTCATAACAGAATGTCCCTCTCAATTAGGACTCTCCTAGCTAGAGTCCTAATAGAATGTCCCTCTCAATTATGACTCTCCTAGCTAAAGTCCTAATAGTTTTACATGAATGTCCCTCTTAATTAGGACTCTCCTAGCTAGTGTCTTAACAAACCCGCCCTCTTCAAATCAGCCTTATCCTCAAGGCTGACGATTCATCAATTTTGGGAATTTGATCTTCAAGTCATCATAGTTCTCCAAAGTGGCATCTTCTGTTAGTAGGTTTGCCCACTGTATTAGCAATTTAGTAGTGGATCGTCGTCGTCGAGTCATAATCCGTCGATCAATAATGGCACTTGGCTGAGTCTGAAGTCCTCCTTGGGTAGTCATATTTGGTGGGTGGCTTTGAGCTATCTCCAAGCACCAATTTACAACTTCTGTCTGGCCATCGGTTTTTGAGTGATATGCCATACTCCTTTTCAATTTAGTACTCTTATAGTGTAATTCTTTTAAGTCCCAATTGTAATGAGCTACGGAGCTTGGTGCTTCCTCCAATTTTTTTATAATCTTACTAGTCTCTGAATCTTCCTACCATTCCATCTTAATATCCTCAAGGAAGTCGCTGGTCGGAAGTGAAATGACAAAAACTTCAGCTTACTTGGGTAGCTGCGAAAGCGCATCTACAAGAACATTCTCTTTCCCCTTTTGGTAAGTTATTTCATAACCTGATATCAATATTTCAAATTTTTATTTATCAAAAGCACGATAAAACATTCGTGCGACACATATGTTGATTATTATTCTCTTGAATATCCTATCTTGTGATCTTCTTGTTCACTATGACATCTATGTATGAACCGAAAGTCGTGTAGAAGAAGTTGATTGTTATTAACATATCCCCTTCCTTTTATACAGATTAGAAGGGAGAAGTTTCCTTAATAGATTAAAGGATTTTCCTCAATAGAGTAGAGAGATTTCCTCAAACAGTTTGAGAAATCTCATCTACTTACCATGCCCCAACAAGATGGTGCTCCGATCAAGGAGGCCAATTTTGGACTGATGTAATGCAAAAAGTTTATAAGCTAGAGGCTTCGTAAATGAGTCGGCCAATTGATCAGCCGTATGAACATGAGAAACACGAAGTTGACGACGGACAACTTGATCGCGTACAAAGTGGAAGTCGATAACAATATGTTTCATGCGGGAGTGGAATACCGGATTAGCACACAGATAGGTAGCTCCAATATTATCACAATATATTGTAGGGGTGGAATCGATGTTGAGTTCTTGGAGTAGATTCGTGATCCAATTGAGTTCTGCAGTAGTAGCGGCAATGGCACGGTATTCAGCTTCAATTGTAGACCGAGCGACTGTCTTTTGCTTCTTAGAACTCCAACTGATTGGATGAGCACCAAGAAAGATAATATACCCCGATGTGGATGTTCTATCATCAAGGTTACCTGCCCAATCAGCATCGGCAAAGGCATGAAGACGAAGTGGAGAGTGTTTACGAAAAAAGAGTCCATGATTTAGGGTCCCTTTAAGATATCGTAGAAGTCTCTTGATCGCAGACCAGTGTAGAGTAGATGGTTGCTGCATAAACTGTGATAATTTGTTGACATCAAATGAGATGTTTGGACGCGTGAGAGCTAAGTATTGTAAAGAGCCAACAACTTGGCGGTATTGAGTGGGTTCCGTAGTAGGACTTCCATTCGATAATTTGAGAGAACCATTAGTAGAGATGGGGGTTGTAACTGCATTTGCATCCTGCATGTTTGTCTTTAATAACAAATCTTGAATGTACATGCATTATGATAAAAGGGGACCGAAAGATATGAAGGTAGCTTCGACGCCCAGAAAGTAGCTCAAGGGTCTGAGATCCTTAAGCGAGAATCGAGCTGCCAGCTATTTGATGAACGCTTGGATGCTGATGGGATTGTTGCCTGTGACAATAATATCATCCACATATACCAGAATATACATTGTGATTCCATGATGATGTTGCAGAAACAACAAAGTGTCAGATTTGGAGTTAAGAAAGCCGACAAAAGTCAAAAATGAGCTAAGCTCAGTGTACCAAACTCTCGGAGCCTGACGAAGTCCATAAATGGCTTTCCGAAGTTTGCAAACATGCTGTGGATACTGAGGATGAGTAAAACTGGAGGATTGTTGCATAAAAACATCTTCGGATAGAGATCCCTGTATAAAGGCATTATTAACATCCAATTGTTGTAATTGCCAGCCTTTAGTGGTAGCCAGACTCAAGATAAGCCGGATTGTAGTGGGTTTAACAACAGGACTAAATGTCTTAGTGAAATCAACTCCAGGTCGTTAATGAAACCCTTTGGCGACCAGGCATGCCTTATATCGGGCAACAGAGCCATCTGGGTTCCGCTTAATTCTAAAGACCCACTTACATCCGATGATGTTTTGTGAAGGATGGAAAGGAATGAGATCCCACGTTGAATTATGGAGGAGGGCATTATATTCCTCACTCATGGCAGTACGCCAATGCGGAGATTTTTGGGCTTGAGTGAAGGTGGTGGGTTCAACGTTGGGGGATGAGGAATTCATGATAGCTTGTAGGTTAAGTACCTGACGAGGTTTAAAAATACAATGCTTAGAGCGAGTGGTCATAGGATGAGTGGAGACGACAGGATTGGGAGGTGATGTTGGGTGAGGATCTGTGGAACAAGCTGGGTCAAGTGGAGACACGTCAGGGGCACTTGGGCGAGAAGGAGGTAAAGAGGATGGTTGTGTATCGGAACATATTGCCCCATCAATTAGGGAAGAGTGGAGTGGAGTAGGAACAGAGGAAACGGGCAAGTGTTGAACTGGAGTGATATAGTGCGGATCAGGAGGGGAGGAAGTAGACGAAGTCATGGGAGGCTCGTCCGATTGGTCCGAAGGTATACTCAAGTGAGATAGTGAAGTGGTCCGTATGGCAGGATATGGAAGGGTTTAGAAAGGAAAGTTAGACTCAACAAAGACAACGTGACGTGATATGAAGATTTTGTGAGCGTGGAGATTATAGCAGTGGAAAGCATTATGTTCAAGTGAGTAATCAATAAAGACGCAAGGAGTAGATCGGGATGTTAACTTATGAGAGGCATAGGGACGTAACCAAGGATAACATAAACAACCGAACACTCGGAGTTTACGAAGGTTAGGGGGTTTGTGAAATAGTGTGTCAAAGGGGGACTGGTATTGTAGAACTGGTGTAGGCATTCGATTAATTAGGTAGACAGCAGTTTGAAAGGCTGTTGTCCAAAAAGTTGAAGGCATGGAAGTCTGTTGTAGAAGTGTGAGTCCAGTTTCTACTATATACCGATGTTTGCGTTCGGCAGAACCAACTAGTTGAGGAGTATATGGGGGAGACTTGAGGTGTTGAATGCCACAAGCTGAGAGATGGGATGCTAGGGCTTGATATTCACCGCCACCATCAGAGTAGACAATTTTAATGGTAGATTGAAAATAGTTCTCGACCAACTTTTGGAAAGTGGAAAAAATACGAGAAATGTCAGATTTATGGGAAAGAGGATATATCCATGTGTACTTAGAGAAGTGATCTACAAAAATAACATAAAATCGGAACTTATCAAAAGATAAGATTGGAGCAAGACCCCAAACATCAGTATATATAATTTCAAAAGGTTTAGAGGAGGAAATGGAAGATGAGCCAAAAGGCTGCCGATGACTCTTATTACTAAGACAAGCATCACAATGCATCATAGAATTAGTGGACTTAAAAAGAGGAAGAGAGTGACGAGATAATAATTTCTGCTGAATAAAGGACGAGGGATGACAAAGCCGACGATGCCACACATCAACTGGAGCCGCAACAGAAGAATAAATAGTGGGCTGGGTTATTCGAGAGGCTAACGGCCATACATAAATATTGTCTTTATTGGGCCATGGACCAATGGTACCCCCGTGCTCAAGTCCTTAACAAGAAATGAATCAGGAAAGAATTCAATGGAAGTATTGTTATGTTTGCAAAATTGAGAAACAGAAATGAGGTTGCGTTTAATATGAGGGGCGCATAAAACATCATCAAGGGTAAATGTATTAGAGTCAGAATTAAGCGTTGTGGAACCAGTATGAGTTATAGGAAGTCCTTTACCATCACCGATGATGATATCTTCATCGCTGCCATAGGGATTATGAAGAGACAAATTCTGAAGATCAACGGTGATGTGATGAGAGGCACCAGAGTCGACAATCCAGTTGGACTGGCTAGGTGTCGGAGAAGTTAGGAGATTTGCCTAAGGCCAGTGTGACAGAGCAGGGAGGAGGGGACGAGACCGACAAACTTTAGCGGAGTGGCCGACTTTGATACACAGTTGGCAAACGACCCGTCTTTGATGGCTCGGTAGGGCAGGACGCCAAGACGGATGATGGCTGGAGTTGCCACTTTGCGAGAAGTGATGACTAGGAGGATTGGAGGGGTGTTGCATGGAACTCACAGAATCAAGAGGCGCATTAGCCAAACCTTGGGTGATGTTCGGCGAGTACTGAGTGCTCTTTCGTTTAGACTTGTGACTGACTTGAGCTGTGACAGTTGATCCAGGCAGTTTGTCCGCACGCTTCAAGTACATCTCGTAGTCAGTCAGCTTATCATAGAGATCTTCAAAAGAGACTGGCGAGTCGCACGCCCGAATTGCAGTAGCCAATTCCTTGTAGTCAGTGTCGAGACCATTGAGGGTATGAATGACAACCTCTTCGTCACATAGGGAATGACCTATCAAGGCTAAGTCATCAATGATAACCTTGATATGTTGTAGATAATCAGAGATAGTACTTCCCTCTTGTTTTGTCACCATAAGCTTGGATAGAAGATTGAGCTTGCGAGTACGCGAATGATTTTCCAAGGTGGTTTGCAGTGTAGACCATGCATCGACAGTTGTCACACATGAAGATATCAAGGGAGTAACGGATCCAGCAACTGAAGCTTGAATAGCTTGGAGGATGAGACGATCTTGACGTAGCCACAGTTTGTGAGCTGGATTGGGTACTGGATTGGGATCGCTGGGGATGTTGAGCATGGCCGGAGGATAACTGAAAGAGCCATCAATGTAACCTAACAAGTCGTATCCAAATAAAAGATTATAAAATTGAGCTCGCCGGGACGCATAGTTGCCACCCTTTGATAACTTAAAGGGGATCAACGTGACAGCATTGATGGAGATAAGCCCTATAGAAGAACAAGAAGTGGGAGTCCCTATAGGAACTGAAACATCAGAAGAAGTTAATGAAGACTTTTTTTTTTTTTTTTTTTTTTTGTAGAAGAGATGCAGCGAACCTTGTGTGATACTCAGGTCACACAAGGTGGAGAATGAGGGAGGGGGCTGCTGCTATAGATTGCTGCAGCAGATTGGGCAATCTACAATAGTGCCCAAAGCTGCCGACAGCTGCTGTGGATTGCTGCTTGCTGCAGCAGATTGTAGAGGTTGCAGTTCGCCGGAAGATGGCCGCGAAAACTACAGCGGTACTCAAGACTGCGGTTCGTCGAGAAATAGCTACGAAAATCTGCAGCGATACTCAAGGAAACTGCAGTGAGAGAAATCTGCAGCAATTAGATGTATAGAGGAAAGCGGTAGCGAAAGCTGCTGCGGTAGAGGAAGGAAGATGCAGCGGTTGCGGCTGCTGTTGGCCGGGAAGCGACTACGATAGTGAAGGAGGAAGACACGGCAGCCATCGTTAAGCAAGGAAGACTGGGCGAGGAAGACACCGCCGTTAAGGAGGTGCCATTGTGTAGAGGGAAGCAGCAGCAAAAGCTGCTGCGGTAGAGGAAGATGCAGCAGTTGCGATTGCTGTTGGCCGGGAAGCGAGGAAGACACCGCTGTTCGTCGTTCATCGCTATTGAGGAGGCAGTGAGAGAATATTTTCCTCCTTGCGTGACGGTGACGGAGAGTGTCTACTATAGGCAGCAAATAGGAGAGGGAGCAAGGCCGGCGGAGAAGCAAGACAGGCGATGAAGGAACAGAAGAAGTGGATGAGCAGAGCCAAGACGATGCTCGTTAGCACTGGCTTTGAATCCATGTCTTGTGCTTCTTCAATGACTCCGCTTGAGGCAACGTGTTATTATGGCCGCTTGGCTAACACACGGCGATACTGCTGTCGCCAAGGAGGAACTGCACTGATACCATGTTAGATAATAAATAGATAAACAAGTATAGAAGAAGTTGATTGTTATTAACATATCACCCTTCCTTTTATACAGGTTAGAAGGAAGAAGTTTCCTCAACCGATTAGAGGATTTTCCTCGACGGAGTATCTACTTGTCACGAACGATCTTTAGTGGCCGAGCTGTCCCTGCTGTGGCCCGATACAGGAAAAGGATGGATCTAAAAAGAAGTGTCACGGCGAGTTCCCAAAAGAGGAAGGACAAAAGGAAACGTTACGAGACACGAGCAGGCAGAGTATGGCTGTAAAGCACATGCATCAGCGTATCGGCACATGCCTCGACTCAAAGATCCATACGGTCAGGCCTGAACTGTAAAGACATGACTCATGACAAACAATCTTGCCATTTGAAGGCATCAACAAAGAGAGAGCACTCGAGTCTTGAAATCTTGCCCCATTAGGGTTAATATATATCAGTACAAAGAGTTTGTTCTGAACAAGTACAGGGATGACATTATTAGATAAAATACACAGTACAAATGTTCTATATATCATGCCGTATCACCATAAATAACGACAATAAACATACCCCAAAAGAACGGAAAATACAAGCAACTAACAGAATATTTTAATGAGTCTTCTTCGTTTCCACATCTCAGGCGATGCCTGACTTATTGTGATGAATCAATATGAAGTTCAACTCCAATAATACATGAACAAAGACAACTCTTCCTCCACCATTTCATCCAATTACTAAAGAACAAAACCTGCAACTGCTTATCTTGCACAAACAAGAAACACAAGGCTGTACCAGCCTCCCAATTCTGTAATAGGAGTCCACAGCCAGAGTAGCATACAAGGGAATAAAATTCTAGCACGCCATCTTTTAATCTATACATCAAAGCAGAACACCGCCATGTACACATGCAAAGGCCATCTGCTTTCCTGTGTGATAATAATGACAATGAGTGAGCTGCTGCAACCCATGAATTTTTCAATGCTTAATCATGATCCAGTGCTTAGTTGCAGTCTAATCCACACTCCTCCAAGAGAGGGCCATCTGATTTTGGCAGGAATGGATCAATCCGTACCCACAGTAGAGAGAAAATTGAAGCAAGGAGAATGGACCACACAATGACAATGGTAGGAGTCCGATTCTGCCGACCAACAAGACCCTTGAGGAAAGGATACAGGTGCACGATCACCCAAAAGGAAAAAAATAGTTTCCCGAACAAAGGTCCCCAAGATTCATATCCATTGTTTATTGCATTAGAGACACCCGCTACCACACCAATGAAGTTCACAATAAGCAAAGTCGTAGGAGGAATGAGCAACGTGGTCCATTTGAATGTGTATAACTCGGAGAAATCATCATCATCACCAGCCTTCGTTGTCACAGTGAAGTTGGTGTCTATACCTGCAAGGACCTTCAAAAGCCCCTGAAACACAGCAAACAGATGTGAGGAAACACCTCCAATAACCCAAAACTGCTCATTTCTCCACCAGTCATCAATGCCAACACCACTCCATCTCATTTCCAGGATGCTTGTTGCAAAGATACAGATGAAAAGTGATAGGAACCAAAGACTTGCGACATTGCTAAGCTGCAGTTAAAAAAAGTCATTATTAGCATCAAGAAATAAAAGATCAAAGGAATCCATTTGAAATTTAAAAAGAGAAAATGACATCACACCTCTGGGGTGATAAACTTTCCCGTGAGCAAGCAGACAGCAGGCAAGGTGCAGTAGGCCAAAAGAGGAATTGATGTCCAAGGATAAACCGTAGCATTAATGTATGACATCCTTTCCAACCATTTAAGTCCACCTCCATATCCATACCAGAGAGGACAGTGTTTGCTCAAGAAAATTTCCACAGACCCAAGAGCCCACCTAAGGACCTGGTGAAGACGATCTGAGAGATTGAGGGGTGCAGAACCTTTGAATGCAGGCCTTGTTGGCACACAATATATGGACCTCCACCCATGGCAATGCATTTTGAATCCTGTCAATATATCTTCTGTCACTGAGCCATAGATCCACCCAATCTGTGATGAAAACATAGCAAATTAGGAAGATACCTTAAGCGCAACACATAAAAAATTTCAAGACCAAAAGAATTACCTCTTTTCCCCAGTCTGTCTTATCTTCATAGCCACAGCTAATAACATGGATAGCTTCCTTTAGTAAGGATGCTGGAGTAGCACCTTTAAGTATTCCACCATTCTCGAGGAGAGTAGATGCAACAAAAACAGGTGACTGTCCAAATTTCTTTTCTAACTTCTGTTCAGACATCAGATTTGGTTTTTCACTCTCATTTCCTGTGAACATACTAAAAGGTTAAGATATTGAAATTGTATGATAACACAAAGATTGGAACAATTCTAATGTATTTCTAAATAGCCCTGTATTTGTGCCTTTCCATGAACTAGTGTTGCCTAACAGAGAGTAGTGAATGGTTATAATCTAGTTTTAAAAGAACATGACAATTAGCAAAATATATAAAGGCCAAAGCATTTCAATGAATGCAAATTAGGCAATAGTGTTGCACCTTATTCCTGAGCATTATGACCTACCTGTTGTATGGCAAGAAAGTATATAGTAGCTACTTAGCAAACACTAGGTAACCTGTGGTAACATATTTCATATAGTTCTACAAAAAGTTAAAAAGTTCCAAACAGAATGAAAAAATCCAGATACAAGCCAATGCCTGAGTGCTAACACACTGGGGTAGACTTTCAAGATGATTTGAGCATCAAGTTCTCTCAAATACTATACTCGGGTAGACTAAATGGAATCATGTCCTATCTCAATGTTCATGTTCATATGGTTATTACAACTACAAGACATATAACACGATGAACCAACAACATGACAGTGACAGGCATAGGCATACCTTGCTTGCCCTCTTCAATGCCCTCCAGTGCAAATACTGGTGCTCCAGAGTCACCTCTCCTGGAACTATTCTTCTTCTTTTCCTGCTTAGCTTTTTCATTTTTCTTCTTCCTCCTACCAGAACAACAGCATCCACAGCAGCACCACTTAGGCCAGCAATTGCACGTCCTAGTTGGTGGCTTCTTTGATTTTGGAGCATCATATCCATAGAGTGCCTGTCTTCTAAAAGCACATCCAGTGCCTACATAAATAGGTCCTTGAATCCCATCCAGACCTTTCATATTGATCTGCATCAAGTCTTTATTTTACTTCTCTATGCATACTAGGTATATGAACTTATAAACAAGGAAACTGTGCAAAAGATTCAAAAGTGTAACCAAGGAATGTGAATAAAATGTGACACTTACATCAAAAAACACTATGTTTCGATTAGCATAGCGATCATGTCGATCAATACCATCAAACCTCTGAGGGAACTGCACATAGCACACTCTCTTTCCTACAAGTGGATCCATCATGAAGCACATTGCCTCTCGTATAGCTTTGCTATTATTGAAGTAGTGGTCACAATCCACATTCAACAAGTAAGGTGCATTTGTTAGGACAGCAGAGACCCTAACCTGCCAAAAGCAATAGAATCAAATGAGTAAACCTAAAGCCACTGTTACACAAAGGCAGAAAAATCGATCTATGGGACAGCTTGTTACCAAAGCATTCATAGCACCAGCTTTTTTGTGATGATTGAATCCTGGCCTCTTTTCTCTAGAGACATAAACTAACCGTGGCAATTCATTCCCTTCCACATCATGCCCACCACTTTGCCCCAAAAAGACCTAAAAATTTATATCAGCAGAAAAACTATCAATTGCATTGGCAAAAAGCTGTTTGTTACCACAGCAGCAAACAAAAGACTACAAGGGACAGAAGATTCACCTGAATCATGCCTGGATGGTCACGAACATTATTTCCAGGCCATGGTGTTCCATCCTGCATTGTCCACCCTTCTTCTGGCACCTTTTGTGCTTTTGCAACCAAGGCATTGATTCGTACTTTGAATTCCTCATAGTCTCTCTGCAAACAGAATCAAATTCAGAAAAAAATTATTTACATACACATTTTATCAAGAAGATATATGTATAAGTTTTCATACTTTCATTGCTCTTCGTTCCTTAATAAACGAAGGGTGGACCTTATCCTTCAAATAATCCATCTTTTGCTGAAAATACCACTCTGGTGCACGGGGCTCAATATTGAATTTCTTACAGAAAGGAACCCATTTCTTTGCAAATTCGGATGTTTCTGACAATGCTTCAAATGTCAGCATAGCAGCGCCATCATCAGATACATAGCAAGATACTTTTTCAACAGGGTAATCCACAGCAAGGATTGAGAGAACAGTGTTTGCAGTGATTAAAGGGGGTTCCTTCATAGGATCAACTGTACTCACAAAGATGTCTATCAGAGATAGCTGAGAAGGCTGCCCTTCTTTTTCATACCTAGGGAAAAAAAACGAACAATTAGGCAGATAAATGAGTGATAAGGTGAACAAGTTTACCATATTAGCAACCACAACTACCTCAATGACAATCTGTCGAGATAAGTTTCCCTTTCAATTGGAAGCCACTTGGGAAACTGATCAAGAATCCATGAAAGAGCAAACCAAATTTCGCAGATGACGGATATGAGCCACAATGGATATGCATCAGATGCAGGGTTTGTGATTCGGTAATGGAAGAAGAACCCAACAACTACAAGACGAATTATGATGATCATTCTGTATGGGTTTATTTGGCTAGAAGAAATGGGCAACTTTCTGGACAACGGTTGTCTCGCTTCATCCATTCTATAGAACACAAATTCAAAGACAAGTTACAGTTTCTTACAAAGAAGTCAAATGCTGTAACTACAAAACATGAGAATTTATTTTGTTTCAATACAATAATAAATGAAATACAAGCAGAATACAGTCTTTGATATCCACCTTGGCCTCATTGGAAAGAAAAAAAACAAAGCAATATCTGAAAACGGCATTTTCCTAAATTTCACATTATAGACCAATACAATTTGTGTAACCATGTTGAACTTAACAATATCCTGAATTCATGACTCAGTAACTCAAAAAAAAGAAAAAAACCTCAATATGATAGCTATGATCAATAGGCCTTGTCAAAGAGATACGAACTTGAAAAATTTTTGCTTGCCTAATTTCTAGTTATGCTATATTGTTGTCATAACTCATTCAGAGATAACAGCCAGAGTAATCCATTTTTTTTAATAACTATAAACAACAGGACTTTGTGGAAAGAAAATTGTTCTTGCACTTATATGGCGACTAGTTTCTAGTCACAGCTTCCTTGCTCAAACTGATAAAGGAATGCCCATCAATTTCAATGTTAAAATAAATGACCATTAAATGGAACAAAAATCTATACCTGTCTGTTATAATGCTAATTATACTGATTGGTCAGCCTCAAGTTTTGTGTGGTAGCAGGATGCAGCTTAGCCAGACATTCTGTCAGCACTTTCATTTGAAAAACAGTTCTAAAACAACAGTAGAACTATTTGAAGATGTATTTTTGTTAAAACATAAAATTGAAAAGGGAATCTTGAGTATAAACACACAATATCAGACTTGTAAACTGGAGTAAACCATTGTCCAAATGTTACTGAAGTATGATTTTTAAGGACGATTGACATTCAACAGGATTTGGAGCTTACAATGGTAAATCAGGTTCATCACCGTCGTTATTCCAACCCTTGTCACCACCATTATTCCTGGTCATGTGCATTTTCTCTTGCTTCTGCTTCCAATTTTCCATTCGTTCCTTCCAGGCCACACTTCCATATCCATAAGCGGCAAGATCCTTAGAAGGATCCATTGATCTAGGATGAACTGCAAGGCAACAGTTTTCCATTAATTTCCTGATGAACCAGAAAACCTGCTGGGTCAGTATTATGATTGCTCAACCTTATTCAAGTTGAAGATCCTAGTCGTGGTGCAGAAATTTGGGTACCTGGAATATTGGGATCTGGAAAGGGAAGCGGATGAATTCTTTTCCCTCCACCACCAATGAAAGAAGGAACAAGCGCATGCTGATCTGGAGGAATATCGTCAACCTGGAAGAGGAATGAACTTCACCCATCATAATAGAAGGGTTCTATTGGGTGCAAAGTACTGGCAGCAAAGTGTCAGTTCAATTACCATCTCGCCATTGGTGAGAAGTGGAACTTGAGGCACAGCATGAGCCACATGAGGTGTATTGATATCAACCCGGCGGCCATAGCTCCCGTGGCCCTGCAGCATGACCTCCGCCATGTACTTTGGGTCCTGCTGATCTCCCCCAACAAAGTTGAACTCGTTCTCAAGATCATCGACATCATCCTCTTCTTCGTCACCAGCCACACGAGGGCACCCTGCAAGAGAGGATGACAAAATTCTACAATATGAAACAACAAGGATTAAAGGCCAGAGAGATCTGCGACACGAGAAAGAGAAGGGATGGAATTATATTAGGGTTTGTTGCAAGCGATGCAGATTACATTGATCTACTACAAGGAAACTAGAAGATACGAAGTGTACTAGGGTCCAACAAAAGGACAGTGGACTAGAGAGATCTACTGCAAGGTAATCATAGGTGTTTGTTTGCATTGCTAATAATACTAAATGCTCAACCCAATTTTCACAGGAAGTGAACCAAATCTTAAAAATTATAAGGAGGTTCAAATAGCAGAAAGCCTGAATAACAAATCATCAAAATCAATTACGACCATGAAAATAAGAACCCGTGGATAATTATACTGGAAAAACACGGGGAGAGAAAATTAAAGGTAGATCTACCACAATCGAAGCAGGGAGGAGGAATTGAGGGCGTAGTGTCTTAGTATTTTTACCCTTGAGCCGCTTGAACCTGGTCTTGCACTGGGGGCAAACCTGATTGCCCTCCCGGCGCTCGTACTCGTAGCAAGTCCTGCAAATGGGGAAGGCGCACTCGTTGCAGGCGACGAAGAGATCTCCATCGACGGTGAGTCCGACGTCATCACCGCAGATCTGGCATATTTGCCCACTCAGCTGCTGCAGCGGCTTCGGCTGCAGGCAAGAATCGAGTCACAAAACCTCCACACGAACGTTAAAACGGAACGCCTGACGGGATGAAAGAAACGGAGGAAGAGGATGTAGAGGATACCCCCAATTCTCCATCGCGGCGGATGACCACGAGCTCGTTCCGGTTGTGAGAGCCGGCCACCAAACCAGCGCTCGCCTCCATGCGCCTGTTGGTGATATTCTATCTATTCTTGGAAAAGAACAAGTCAGCAAGCAATTCGACTCAATTCAAGCGGCGAGATCTCATCCCTTCCCTCCCTCTCTACTCTGGTGCGTAGTAGAGCGGACAGGGAGGAACGGAAGCCTCTCTTTCTCTTACTTCCTAAAGAAGGTGATGCCAGCGAGTCCGCTACCTGCCCCACTTCTTCTCACTCCCACTTATTATTCCTCGCTTGTTTACGATGCCCACCTGGACTGATTTTTTTCCTTGGTTGGTTCTGTAAAATAGGACTGGAAAGGGCAAAAAAAAAAGAAAAAGAAAAAGAACAATCTCCGTCTCCCCTCGGCTGGAGGAATGAATGCATCAATCGGAAGGGGAGCCTGGAAGAGCGAAGCAGGCGATCGGGGTGGTTGATTAATGAACGAGAAAGACCAACAACCAGCACAGTTGGGAAAGCAACGTCTGAGCTGTCTCTGATGATCAAGATCAAGCGGCTTAGCAAAACGTAGACCCCGCCCTTTATCCTCTTATCAATTTCTTTTATTTCTAAATTTTCTCAATCGGTTTCCCCTCTTTCTGTGCCTTATGGTCCATCATCTTGTCTCACCTGCCCTTTCTTCATTCATTTTTGCCTTTTTCTTTTGTATTGACCGGTCTGCCGACACAGCTGGTAAAAAAACATAACCTATAACTATGAAAGAGCTGCGACATGGGAGTGACCAAGAAAATTGCTCCAACCGAATGCAAGAGACGGCGATGGAAAAAAATAGTAAATAGAAGAAGATGAGAGGATGATTTAGGGATTGCACAAAATGACGACAGTGAAAATAGAGCAGGGTAGTGATCGAACAGGGAGGGAGAAGCGACAAGGAGGTTAACAGTCCGACACTCGGGTGCACGACTACTGTACATACTCAGCACAGGCACGTGTCCGTGTCAAAAGTGGTATGTTATTTGATGATAGATGACCTGGTGTTACGACTTACACGGGGAGCCTCGGTTGATCCGTGGAGTAGCGACTAGCATCAGCTTGAGTTCGCAGAGCTGACATCTTCAATCACATCGGGTTAAGTCAAAGCTCTTCAGATTAAAATTCATCTTCATTATTTACATTGAAAAAAATATATCTATCAATTTAACATAGTTGTCGTGTTATACTCAAGTAAGATTCAACATTTGAGACATCATCAAATAAATTTATAATCAAAATATTGATATGATGAATGTCAAACTCACCTATGAAGGATTGTTCTAATAAATTTTGAAGATATCCTCTAATTTAAATATTAAAAATTTTGATAATTAACAATAACGTTTGGAATTAAATCTCATCCTCATGATTTATCATTTAAAAAAAAAATCTGATGGATCATGGTAATTAGACGAGGAATCAAAAGTAGTTGGAAGCTTAAAAATTGGGCTTGTGGAATTGATTACATAATTAATAGAAATGTTTTTTACTGTCACATAAGAAGACCTTGGGGAACCAAAACACACAAGTTAGTCGAAGCCAGACATCAGATCAGTCTCATCGTCTCTCCCACTCGTAATAATGTATAAATGTTTTTACAGAGGCTGTGGTGTCTTTTTAGGTGTTTAAATTGCCGTCAACAACATAGGTCGACCGACTAGTATGATTGTCCAAAGCTACAATTACATGTTTCGGATAGTTATTAAGTTCTTTATTCCTAAGAATTGTATAATAGTAATCATACCGTTGGACAATCAACATTGGGAACCTTTTGGTGGCATAAAGACAAGTGCATGGTTGGTGGCAAGTCTCGGTTCTCGGCTACATTAGGAGAGAGAGAATCTAGAATTAAAAGTTTTCCTGTAGCAGTGACTGTACTGGTAAGTAACATGTGATTCTTTTCCTCGTGGTCGTAAATGAGTTAAAAGATAAAGGACTTGACGAAATATTAAACGGCGTAACGTTAGCACGTCGTCTGGGTAGACTAAATAGTTCTCGTGAAGTTCGCCTATCTTTTTCCCAGCTCTGTTTGACGACGACTTTTCAACTATATTAAAAAGCTTCATGTCGCTACTTGAGCCACGGAAGATGGTGATGCGCCAAATTCGACTGTTGGCACCTAAGTCGAATCGGTGCGCACTCTATATTAGTAATAATAATAATAAATAAATAAATAATTTATCATTGGGATACAGAACTGTTACCCAATCGTTAATTGCTAGTCCAGGAAATAACGTCTCAGCGACCGAGTTGGATGACAAACAAGAATGGTGTCCAACGCACCAGATCCCTCGATCAATCGTTTCGAAAAGATACAAGCACAATAATTTTCTTACCGTTTATGGTCCACCCGACTCGCCTACATGTGCCATGACTGACGTAGCAGTGCGGCCATTTGGATCCACTTCTCTCTTTCCCTCACATATCAATATAGGAGCCTCCGTAAATCCAAACATGCTATTTGTCAAAATGATAACCAATTTATTAATTAATTTAAAATAAAATATTTAAATTTAAATTAATAATAATAATAAATATATTCATTAAATTATTATTAATTAATTATTATAAGTAATCGAAGGTCATACAATCTCCTGCATTGTTCTTGTTCTTTCTCGTGTGTTGATAAATCAGGAATAATTGTTTTTGTAAAATCAAACATGACTACTGATCTAATTAATAGAATGCGATTTTTAATTTATTAATTTGATAGATGATATGATTTTTATTTTTGATTAATTAGGACTTGTTACATGAGGTCTTATTAGGATATGTCCTATTAGGTATCGATGAAAACTAGCCAATTAGATATGCCACATCTGATATAAAATGATATATTTCTTCTTTAAATTGATGGTTACAAAAATGATACTATATTAAACAGTCTTCTATGTTTTTGTTCGAAACTTACTAAACAAATACTTATGAATTTTCGATGCTCGTAGACACATACTAACTTGATCGTCAATAAAATTTTATCAAACAAATCCCTAATACAATCTTTTATATGAAGCATAATACAAGATAAGATATCTTTAGTACTTGGACTAAAGTGGGACAAGAGATCTAGGATTAAAATATTTATCATCTGCCGAAAAATTTTCCCCACATAGTTCAT
Organism: Musa acuminata AAA Group; assembly: GCF_036884655.1. Classification (NCBI taxonomy): domain Eukaryota; kingdom Viridiplantae; phylum Streptophyta; class Magnoliopsida; order Zingiberales; family Musaceae; genus Musa; species Musa acuminata. The sequence continues at coordinate 27,430,376 of NC_088346.1, forward strand.
CTCTTTTAGATGTGATACCACTCAAAAAAATAAGTCAAATCAAATCAATTTCACTAAGTCAAATTGATGATTAAATATGACCTATTTAGATTGATACTAGGAGAACCCTTGAGATAATATCATAGAAAATATTGGCAAAGAGCTTCCTTTATCAACATTCTATCACGGACTTAGATGGTTTTGCCTAAATCGTACGGCACCCTTGCGTGTCCGTCCGCAAAGGTCAGCCTCCTTGAAGCCTCCCATTGTCCCTTAGGACCTACAAAAGAGAAAATAAGTTAAAGAAAATGCCTCACTCGGGATCCACAAATAAACATTTCCGAAAACACTTCATAGACAATATAAATTACAAACAGACTTTACAAGCTTTGAACAGTTACACAACAAAGGGTCAAAATGATCCACCACAGACCAAATATCTCTCACAAGTATCCATATGACACAACCTTTATTTATAAGCCTAAGAAGGCCACCAAACCCAACTAAAATTGGGCTTTTAAGCCTTCGATCATCCCTCTATATGCTGTGCAAAACATGAACAAACCAAAAGACACGGACATATATAAGTATTACATCAAGCATCCTGTTTAGAACTTTATCTGTGACAATTCGTCATGTCACTCTGATACAAGGGCAAAATGGATTTCAAAAGAAAAACTGGTAATACAGTTATATTTGCTGGAATAAGTTTTTTAAATAAAAAAGGAACAAACTCATGATAATACTTCAAATCAAAAAATAGCTCACTACCGAATTTAAAATCACAAAGGGATATAGAAAGTTTACCACCCCAAGAAAATTAAACAAGAATACAAAATTAAAAAATAAGACTCACCACTAAATGAAGCATCCAAAAGATACAGAGTTTGCTAAGAGAGCTTTTGCCAATATCATAAGTTTCTAAACCTCTTTCTAATCCCTAAACACTAAAATAAGTACTAATGTATGAAACAACCCTTCATGCATAGGAAATTTCAAAATTAAATATTTTATAGCTGGTAATCAACTTCTTTAATGCATTCTTTGTGTTATGATCAAGAGTGGTACTAAAAGAGAGGGGGGTGAATTAGTGTAGCGAAAAAATTACATCGATTCGAGAAATTTCGTACAATAAAAATCGGTTTCGACTCAAATCATTTATTTCACTTTGAATAAGTAGAGAAGAAAAGGTTGGACAGTTTGTAATGTAGACAATTTAAATGCAATAAAGAGAATTTACAGTAAGAAAAGAACACACCGGAATTTATAGTGATTCGGTCGTTGTGACCTACATCCACTTTTGATTCCTCCTCTGTCGAGATCACCGACGTCCACTAATGGTCCTATTTCAATAGGCGAAGACCAACCATCTCTTTACAACGCTTTCTCCTTTTCACGGGTTTAGGAGATAACCCTTACAAGTCTTACACATCTCTCGAATGATCTCAACACTTAGAAATGGAAGAGGAGGACTCTTACACTTTTACAACACTTTTAACACCTCTAGAATTCAAGATTATATTCACACTTTCGTGCTCTTTCATGCAAAAAAGGGTAGGGTATTTATAGGCCCCAATGACTTCAAAATTAGAGCCAAAAAGTGTCACATCCCTAGATGTCGGGGTACTAGCGATACCACTGCAATTATTGGACAGTACTACCACCTACAAACTAATACTAGGCGGTACGACCACCTGATAGAGCTCGAAGATCGAGCTTTGACGGTACCACCACTTGACAGGGGCGGTATCACCATCTGACAGCATTAACTGCCGATGGTACCACCCAACCACTTGGGAGACTGTCACCAGGCGATGCCACCATCGGCCGTGACTTCAGGTGCTAAATGGGCTATTCAATCTAGCCCAATTCAATCCTATTAAAGGTCCAGTTGGCCCCTAACTGAGTTAGTAGGATTATTTTCCAAACCTAACTCAACTTAATGTCTAACTACAATAATTAAGACATTTAACAAAGCATTCTTGTTCCGATTCATTAATTGTTCTTTCGGCGAGCTTCCAACAATCTTCCGACGATCTCTCGGTAATATTCCAACAGACTTCTAGCAAGCTCCTAGACTTCACGACGATCTTCTTGGCAAGTTCCGACAAGCTTCTTTGGCAAGCTTCTAGACTTCTTGGTTAATTTTTATGGAACTTCCGATGAACGTTCAGACTTACAACGAAATCTAGATCTTAACTCCAGAACAATATTTGTTTTATATTTTACTGCTATCGTAGTTAATCCTACATACTTTTCTTAACATATAGATTAGATCAAACAATTTGCCAATTGATTTCATTATTAAAATCCGAGATTCAACAATCTCCCCATTTTTTATGATGATAATTAATTAATGACGGAGTTAACTTTAACTCTCCCTATCTATATGTCATGCTTGAGAAAAGACATTCTTGAATTCAAGATATTTAAATTCAAGTATCAAACCGATAAGTTATTTTCATTTAAACTTATCAACATGTATATCATGATACTTATCATGATTTTTTAATTCAAAATACGATACCACATATTAAAACAAATGATGTCAAGGTTGGACATCCATTTTCAAGTCTAATGATGATAGTCAATCATTATTTTCAAGTATGATACAAATTTAAAATATGAAATTTAGCAAGATAAAATTCTTGATAAATTCATCAATCCACGGCAAGATGTCAATTGTAAATACAAGTTAAGCTCATGATGCCTTATGATAGACAATTATCAAGCATGAAACATTTCAAGTATCCATAATGTATATAAAATATATTTTGATATGTTTTAAGTATTTACGATATGTTGTGATATATTTGACGATTTCAATTATATTTACTCATATTTCAAGCATTCATAATACATTTTATGCACTTATCTAAGACATTCATTTTGTCATCAATTTGTCACATTTCTCCCCCTTTGTCATCAATAAAAAGAGAACAATTCAACAATGCAAGTGTGGTAAAGATTCAAGCAAGTTTTACACTAATTTATCCAAACTATAAAGGAAGGTAAGCAAAAACTTTGCATGATAACTTTTTGAAAAGCTAACATTTTACTCAAGGGCTTTTTGTTTCTTCTTTAGTTGTGTAAGTTTTTTTTTCTTCCTTTGTCATACAAAAATGAGAAGAGGAAGAAGGGTAAGGAAAAAATCCATCAAGAACCAAATTTCATAAAAGGATTTGAACCAAGTCAAATTCAAAATAATAAATGAGTTTTATTAAATCATGCTTTAATTTTGACAAAGAGAATGGATTTATGAAAAGGATCAAGATATCCAATATGAAATCAAATCCCTATTCTTTCAAGTGATCATTACACACTAAAAATTAATAAAATTTTTCTTTCATGAGAAGAGTAAGGAAGAAGCATGAAATGAAGGATAAAAAATCCTTGAATAAAAATTTATAAATCAAATCCGTTAAAAGTTCACAAGAGTGAAATCCATGAAAGATGCATTTGTCAATGAATTCCATAAGTGAAGGGACTAAGTGTCACGCCCTTCAAAAATATCGATATTATTAAAATTTTCATCGCAAACCAATCCAGGATCCAAACTAACATTTGAGGACACTGAAAAATATTCTATCAAATTCACATCTATAAAACCAGTGCAGTTTATAATCATATATCACATCTCTCGATAATTCACATTTATGGCAACCTAAGCCAACTTAACAAACATTAACAACATTTATAAATCCACAAGCTAAGTAATTTATACAATCAGAACTCCAACCATTTACCACAAGTTCATATCATCGTAAACTAGACTTAACATTCCGAAATTCCAAATAAGAGAGATCGTCTAATACTTTTACAAGGTATATCCATTTCGATTCATCGACAACATTTCATTACATACAAAATATGCTTATACAACAATAACATAATAACCAACAAGACTTGCCCATAATTCTGAATAGCTCTCCATTGCCTCAGCCTAGTTCAAACATCTCAGAGAGTGACAAGCTGACCTGAAAGATTTATATAACAACGGAATGAGCTAAAAATAACTCAACACGTTACAAAGCATATCTAGCACGAGAAGGGACAGTTTCCAAACAAACAAGATATCACAATCCAAGAGATTCAAGGATATCATCTCATTAGATACAGAATTGCAAATGTTATTTCATTCATAACATATTTGGTTCATAACAAATGGAGCATAACAATAGTGTACGAGATGTTCCGGAGCATATCAATGACAAATAGGACATTTTAGAACATATCAGTTCATAGCAAATAGAGCACAGAGTAATTGGAGCATATCAATAGCGTATGAGATGTTCCAGAGCATATCAATGACAAATAGGATACTTCAGAACATATCAGTTCATAGCAAATAGAGCATAGAGTAATTGGAGCATATCAATAGAGTATCAAATGTTCCGAAGCATATCAATGATATATGGAATATTTTGAAGCGTAACAATAACATATGAAACAAATAGAAGGTGAAGTGGGATTCCAAACATAATATGATCCATCCATTTCTGAATGACCACCAAACATAATATAGAGCATCGTAGGCTCTAAGCACATACCTTTTACCATTTCTGACAAAGGTCCAAATAATCCCACAAACACTAGAGTACAAAAGGGTATTGTGAACAATAAATTGGGACAGTATCAGATGAAATATTTCGGAGCATATCAATGGCGTATGAAATGTTCCGGAGCATATCAATGACATATGGAATATTTCGAAGCGTAACAATAACGTATGAAACATTTTAGAGCATATCAATAACAAATGAAACATTTCGGAACATATCAATGGTATGTGAAACATTTCAAAGTATATCAATGACATATGAATCATTTCAGAGCATATCAAAGAACAAATATGAAACAAAAGCTCAAACGTCGAATTTGACGTTGCATTCATATCATTATTATCCAAAGCATGTATAGAAACATATACCCAAAGCTCTGGATATCATATCAAACATATAGAAAGTGAAGTGGGACCATAACATAATATGGTACATCCATTTCTGAATGACCACCAAACATAATCTAGAGCATCGTAGGCTCTAAACACATACCCTTTGCCATTCTTGGCAAAGGTCCAAATAATGCCACAAACACCAGAATACAAAAGGGTATTGTGAACAATAATTTGGGACAGTAGCAGATGAAACATTTCGAAGCATATCAATGGCGTATGAAATGTTCCGGAGCATATCAATGACATATGGAACATTTCAAAGCGTAATAATAATAGATGAAACAGATAGAAGGTGGGATTCCAAACATAATATGTCCCATCCATTTTTGAATGACCACCAAACATAATCTAGAGCATCGCAGGCTCTAAGCACATACCCTTTACTATTCTTGACAAGGGTCCAAATAATCCCACAAACACCAGAATACAAAAGGATAGTATGAATAATAGATAGCACATATCGGAAGCACACGTGGAACAACAAAACATACATGTGCCTTTACGAGTCAATACGAAGTAAGTAATAGTCTTTCACAATTGTATTCAGATTTGAAAGGAAATGAAAGCAAGAGTACACACGGATTCCAAGCAATCACATACAGCTCAATACAAATAAGGAGGTTAGATGAATTCGATATCCAAATGAATGAAACTGGAATAGGCATATATCGAAAACAAATACGGAACAATGGGATATACATGTGCCTATATGAGTCAATACGATATAGCATAAACGTTACACAATAGTTTTCAAGAATGCAAATAATTTTAAGGACAAGAGCATACAAGGATTCAAAGCAGTAATATAAAGCTCAATTGAATAAGAAAGCTAAAGGATATCAATTTCCCAAGGAATGAAACCAGAATATGCGAAATCGACCAAAGCTCGATTTCTGACAAAATTCAAGAGGCACATTGAACAAATGATTCAAACTATCAATCGTGCTCCAATTTACTCAGAAATATATCATTGGAAAGATATTTCAATCTACTTTCAGATAAAACAAGCTTCATCTGAATTGAACTATCCAACGGAGAGTTACAAATAATTTGGTAAACAAGGGTCGAAGAATAAAATCTCTGTTTGGCAGAATTCAACAAATAACTGGGCAAGTGTTTGGACTCCAAATCTTTCAGTACATATATCAAAAGAAAGATCTATGAGTCTAGTTTCTAATGAAATCAGTTTTGAACAAATCGGAGTTTCCAAAATCGACTTATAGGCAGCTCGGTATCAAAAGGTCAGAAATTACAATCCCTATTTTGCAGAATCTGTAGGCTCATTTGAAATAGAAGTTTGGATAGACAAACTTACTCCGAATTCTTAAATTAAGCTATCAAAAGAAAGGTTTATGAGTATATATTCTGATCAAATAAGTTTTGTCCAAATCAGAGGTCAATACATGAAGTTATAACCATAAGAAGGTAGAAAGGTCAGAATCTCAGAAGTTGCACAGATTTGAATCGTTACGTCTAAACAGGAGATATATAAAATGCAAGGCTAGAATAATTTAAAATTCCTCATATTCAAAGCAAATGTAGAGATAAAATTACAGTAAAGAAAGATCAGGACACTTGTAATAGGAAAGATTAGAAAGCTTACAATAGGAAGGATCAGAACACTTACCTTTCAAAGATTTTGATCTGAAGATGTAACATCCCCCATTTTTTAAAATTTAGTAAAAGATTTGTTTGTAAAAATAAGGATTATTTAATAATTATTTTATATTCAATGATATTATATTAAAAGTTTATGGCTAGGGACCTAAGAGTAAATATTAGAAGTTTGATATAATTTATGAAAGATTCAGATTTAAGTTAAAAATAAAAATATATAGTGGACATGTGTCACTAGCTAACCTAAGGTTAGTGCCACTTATCTTTGCTCTAAAGATGACACTTAGCCCCTTTCATGCATGCATGACACCTTACAACTTTTGCATTAGCCAAAACCTAAATAATTAGATGAAAGGTTAAAGAAAACAAACCTGAAGAGTTGCAGCCAATGTGAGTTTGAGAAAAGAAGAAGAAGAAGAAGAAGAAGAAGAAGAAGAAGAAGAGCTTGAGGTTTTTCATCAATTTTTCCACATTTGGGATTCAAATAATTTTAAGGCAAGTATTTTAACCCCATCCCACAGTAACCTTAATCTCTGTTTCTATTTTTATTCTGTAAAATTTGAAAGATTTCAACTAAGAACTAGACCTTCTTTCGTTTTGATATAAAGCTATGAATATGTAATTTTTCGGTAATCTGACATCTATGCAATTTTTCGGTCATAACAATTTTTAATAAACTCTTATTTAGAAAAGACCTATTCCATTTGAAAGTAAACAAAAAAATCTTTATTTTGATACTAAGATCGAATGATTTGGAGTTTAAATGCCTACTAAGACTTCTGTTTAAATTAACCCTACAGATTCTGCAAAACAGGGACTGAAATTTTTGACCTCTTGTTGCGTAACTACTTATAACTTTCTACTGTGAACTCAGATTCATACAAAGAATGATTTATTCGAAGCTAGACTCAAAATTCTTTCTCTGTACTCTTGATTTGAAATTTTTGGAGGACAATTGCTAACTGAAACATCTACTTTCATCGACCCTATGGATTCAGTAAAACAAGCTAATATTTTCATACCTTTTCGCTACGAAATTATCTATAACTCCCTGTTGTAAATTCCAATTCTTGTAAAACTTATTTTACGTAAAATTAGATTTACAAAGCTTTCTAATGACACCTATTTTGTATAAATTGTAGCATAATTGGTTATCCAAATAGTTCATATAATGTTCTTATCATATTCTGCCAGAATTGAGCTTTGGTCGATTTCGGCTTTCCTTGTTTCTTCTCTTTGGAAATCGATTTCGACAAAAACTCTTACTTTAGTTAAGCTTTACATTATTACCTTAAATTCCTGTATACTTTTATCCTTTATTTATTTGTACATCTGTAGCTATTATCTGAAGTTCATGTTTGCATCGTAATGATTCGGCACATGCATCCCATTGTTCCGCATTTACTTTCGATATGTGCCTCTTCCAGTTTCATTTCGTTGGATATTGAATTCACCTAATTTTCTTATTTCAATTGAGCTATATGATTTCTTGAAATCCTTGTATGCTCTTGCTTTTGTTTTCTTTCAAATCTGAATACATTTATGAAAGATTATGTTTGTATCGTATTGACTCGAAAGGCATATGTACATTTCGTTGTTCCGCATGTGCTTTCGATATATCTCAATTCATTATTCACAATACCCTTTTTGTACTCTAGTGTTTGTGGGATTATTTGGGCCTTTGCCAGAAATGGTAAAGGGTATGTGCTTAGAGCCCGCGATGCTCTAGATTATGTTTGGTGGTCATTCAGAAATGGATGGACCATATTATGTTTGGAATCCCACTTCACCTTCTATCTGTTTGATATGAAATTCAGAGCCAACCTAGCACATGGGTAGGGTGAGAGGGCTCGAGTAGGAAAGGACTACTTGTGGATGAAGTCGAGAACTCATCACGGTGTGGAGCCACCACTGAGTTAAACCTCACATGCACTATGCTAGAGTACGACGTTTGAGCTTCTATTTCGTATTTGTTCTTTGATATGTTCTGAAATGCTTCTTATGCTTCCGAAACATTTCCATATGCTATTGATACGTTCTGAAGCATTTCATCCACCATTGATATGTTCCGAACAGTTTCATATGCCATTGATATCCAAAATGCTCCTTACGGCTTTGTTATGCCTTGAAATTACCATATGTCATCGATATGCTCCTTATGCCAATGATATGCTCCAATTATCTTTCCTCGATTGTATGAACAAAACGTGCTTCGAACGAAATGACATCGTAATTCTCCATTCATGATATCCAAAATGCTCCTTACGTCTTTGTTATGCCTTGAAATTACCATATGTCATCGATATGCTCCTTATGCCAATGATATGCTCCAATTATCTTTCCTTGATTGTATGAACAAAATGTGCTTCGAATGAAATGACATCGTAATTCTACATTCATGATATCCAAAATGCTCCTTACATCTTTGTTATGTCTTGAAATTACCATATGTCATCGATATGCTGCTTATGCCAATGAAATGCTCCAATTACCTTCTCTCGATTGTATAAACAAAACGTGCTTCGAACGATATGACATTGTAATTCTACATTCAAACAAAACATGCTACTGTTTCATCTTGTATCTCTGCTTTGTATTTTGATACCTTATTTGTTTGAAACCTGTCCTCTTTGCTGTGGATATGTTAGTCATTTGCTGAGCTTTATATGCTCACCCCGTTGCTATATAAATTTTTCAGGATAGCTTATCGCTCACTAAAATGTGTAAATTGGGTTGAGGCAGTGGAAGAGTAGAAGATTTTGTGGCAAATATTTTGTACTTGATAGGTTGATGTTGTATAAGTTCTTTTTTGGTGTAATGAAATATCAATGACAAATCTAGATTAATGTATCTTATAAATATTTGAAAAGTACCTCTTACGTCAGGATTTTGGAAATGTTAAGTCTAAACTGTGTACTGATATAAACATGTAGTACATGTTGGTTTTGTGATTGCATTAATTGTCGCGCTTATGGATTTATGATATAGTTATGGTTTAGTTAAGTTGCTTTTGGATTTTAAGAATCATCTAGTGATATAATGTATGATTATAAACTGCATAGGTTTTGTGAATTGTGGATTGTAGAGGTGAATGATTTGAATATTTTTCTTAGTGACCTCAAATGTGTGATTGGATCCTGGATTGTTTGTTGAGTTATAGTATTATCAATCTTGAATTAGGTTCACACCTCATAAATGAAAATTAAATTCGGGGGACGTGACAGAGTGGTATCAGAGCATGGTTTGAGGATCACTGAAATATTTGATATGTTGACGTGCAAAATATATTGAGGTCTAGTGAACTATAGTGATCGGTAGAAATTTTCTTTGATGCATTTTAGGAATCTAGGATGACGAGGACATTTAGTCCTTCTACTTCATCTACTTTTGATTAATTAAGTGCGAAAAAAGGGTTGATCAAGGATATTAAATCAGAGTGACGCAATAAAAGCGTGGTGAACCTAATACATTGGTAGTAGAAAAAAAAAAAAGATGATGTGATTGGAGAAGATATTTGATGTACGAAATTGTTCTGATAATCAAAAGAATTTCTTGAGATCAAGAACAGGAATAGCAAGGACAAGTTTACTAAAAAAAAAAAACAAGATTAGAAATGAATTTGAATGTGATAACAAGAGGGTCAAGACATCGTCGATTTAAAAAGGGAAGTCACCACAAAAGATTCAATCCTGTGTACGATGTGAGTTAAATTATGAAATAAGTTTGTATTTGTAGGTGACTAGAGCCTATTTTGCTTGTGAAGATTTGGATCATAAAATAAAAGATTGCCCTTTGGACAAGAAGAAAGAATCATTGCCTCATAAATCATCAGCCTATGTCAGAGTGTATGTTATTACGAAATATGATTCTAAAGCTTTTGAATTAGTGGTCGAAGGTACTATTCATGTTTCTGAAAGAATGCAAATATTTGTTTGACCATGTGTCTCATCTATGATTTGATTCGTAATATTTTGCTTATCACATGGGCATTCAACCTAAACCACTGGATTATATGCTATATGTAAATATGACTATTAGGGATTGTTTGATAACAAACTCGATCTGGTCATCTTGTTTGATTTCTATTGGAGAACACGAACTTCTTACTGATTTAGTTCTCCTAGATATTTGGAGTTTTGATATTATATTATGTATGGATTAACTATCTTCCAATCATACCAGTATAGATTGTTATACAAAATGATCACTTTTTGTATACTAGATCATCCCATCTTTTATTTTGAGAGTATTAGGCATGATTCACCTCCTTGCCTGATGTATCTTAAGATGACTTGCCTAGATTATCTCTAGATAGAGAGGATGAATTTGCTTTTGATTTCGTCCTTGGGACAATTCCAATATCTAAGCCTCTTCGTAGAATGACACCATTTGAGTAAGTGGAATTGAAAAAGCAACTACAAGGACTATTAGATAAGGGTGCTCCGGTGCTAGTGTTTCATCATGGGATGCTCCGATGTTAGTTAAGAAGATGGATAAACCTCTAAAGGATTATGATTGTATCATTCGTTATCACCCGGGTAAAGCTAATGTTATAGTAGATGCCCTTTATAGAAAATCTACAAGTTTTATGACGACTTTGATTGTAAAGCAATAGAAGTTATTAGAAGAGAATTATGATTTGAATATTATAAGAAAAGGGCAAGACTCAATGATATTAATGGCCTCCATCCAAGTGCAATATGATCTCATTCAACAAATTAAAGAAGGACAACTACGAGATCGATGCTTAATCTACTTAAGGAATGAAGTAGAAAAGGGATTGAAACTGAATTTTCAAATTTCTAAAGATGGCCTATTGAGATTTAGGGATAGAATATGTGTTCCAAATGACTCAGATATCAAAAATCAAATCCTGAGGGATGGTCATAATTTAAAGTACACCATGCATCATGGTAGCACTAAGATGTATAGAGATCTCCAAAGTCATTATTGGTGGGAAGGCATGAAGAAGGAGATTGCAATATATGTTTCAAAGTGTTTGACTTGTCAGCAAATCAAAGCAAAACACTAAAGACCTAGAGGTTTGTTGCAACCTTTAGATATTCCTAAATGGAAATGGGAATGTATTACCATGGACTTTATTTCAGGACTATCCCGAACTTCTAGAAAGCATGATGCTATTTGGGTTATCATTGATAGGTTAACGAAATCTGCACATTTCTTACCGATCAATATGACTTATTCTCTTGATATGCTTGCAGATTTATATATAAATGAAATAGTAAGACTTGATGGTATTCCAAAGGAGATAATCTCTGATAGAGGCTCCAGATTTCTATCTAGATTTTGGAGAAGGTTACAGGAATCTATTGGCACTAAAGTCAAGTTTAGCACTGCTTATTACCCTTAAACTGATGGTCAATCAGAAAGAACCATTCAAACACATGAGGATTTGCTTCTAGCCTATGTTATGGATTGGAAAGGTGAATGGGATAAAGATATCTCTCTTATTGAGTTCACTTACAATAATAGTTATCATTCAAGTATTCAGGTGGCTCCTTATAAAGTTTTATATGGGCGAAAGTGCAGGACGCCTATATGTTGGGAAGAAATTGGCGACAGAAAGTTATTAGCACCTAAAAAAGTACAAGAGACTACTGAGAAAATTCAACTTATAAGAAAAAGGTTAAAGACTGCTCAGAGTCGTCAAAAGAGTTATGCGGATAACAGAAGACGAAATATTGAGTTTCAAATCGGGGATTTTGTATTCCTGAAGGTCTCCCCTTCTAAAGGCATTATAAGATTTGGGAAGAAAGGAAAGTTAAGCCCATGATTTATTGGACCTTTTGAGATTCTTGAGAGGGTTGGTTCTGTCACTTACAGGATTGTCTTGCCACCATCATTGTGCCATATTCATGATATATTTCATGTTTCAATGATCAGAAAGTATATACCTGATCCCTCTCATATCATTAAGTATGAGCCGATGGTGATTGATAAAGACTAGTTTTATGTGGAAGAGCCCACTCAAATTATTGATAAAAAAGAAAATATCTTGAGGAATCGGGTCTTCCCACTAGTTAAAGTGATATAGAGATATCATTATGGAGAGGAAACAACTTGGGAGCTTGAGGAAGAAATGATGAAAGCTTATACTCATCTTTTCATCGATTGAGGTATGATAAATTTAGAGGACTAAATTTTTCTTTAAGGAGGGGAGAGTGTAACATCCCCCATTTATAAACATTTAGTAAAATGTTTGTTTATAAAAATAAAAATTATTTAATAATGATTTTATATTCAATGATATTATATTAAAAGTTTATGGCTAGGGACCTAAGAGTAAATATTAGAAGTTTGATATAATTTTTGAAAGATTCAGATTTAAGTTAAAAAAAAAAAAAAGTGGACATGTGCCACTAGCTAACCTAAGGTTGGTGCCACTTATCTTTGCTCTAAAGATGACACCTAGCCCCTTTCATGCATGCATGACATCTTACAACTTTTGCATTAGCCAAAACCTAAATAATTAGATGAAAGGTTAAAGAAAACAAACCTGAAGAGTTGCAGCCAACGTGAGTTTGAGAAAAGAAGAAGAAGAAGAAGAAGAGCTTGAGGTTTTTCATCAATTTTCCCACATTTGGGATTCAAATAATTTTAAGGCAAGTATTCTAACCCCATCCCACAGTAACCTCAATCTCTATTTCTATTTTTATTCTACAAAATTTGAAAGATTTCAACTGAGAACTAGACCTTCTTTCGTTTTGATATAAAGCTATGAATCTGTAATTTTTCGGTAATCCGACCTCTATGCAATGTTTCAGTCATAACATTTTTTAATCAACTCAGATTTAGATAAGCCCTATTCCATTTGAAAGTAGACAAAAAAATCTTTATTTTGATACTAAGATCGAATTATTTGGAATTTAAATGCCTACTAAGACTTTTGTTTAAATTAACCCTACAGATTCTGCAAAACAGGGACTGAAATTTCTGACCTCTTGTTGCTTAACTACTTATAACTTTCTGTTGTGAATTCAGATTCATACAAAGTATGATTTATTCGAAGCTAGACTCAAAATTCTTTCCTGTATTCTTGATTTGAAATTTTTGGAGTACAATTGCTAACTAAAACATCTACTTTCATCGACCCTATGGATTCAGTAAAACGAGCTAATATTTTCATACCTTTTTGCTACGAAATTATCTGTAACTCCCTGTTGTAAATTCCAATTCTTGTAAAACTTATTTTACGTAAAACTAGATTTACAAAGCTTTCTAATGACACCTATTTTGTATAAATTGGAGTATAATTGGTTATCCAAATAGTTCATATAATGTTCCTATCATATTCTGCCAGAATCGAGCTTTGGTCGATTTTGGCTTTCCTTGTTTCTTCTCTTTGGAAATCAATTTCGGCAAAAACTCTTACTTCAGTTAAGCTTTACATTATTACCTTAAATTCCTGTATCCTTTTGTCCTTTATTTATTTGTACATCTGCAGCTATCATCTAAAGATCATGTTTGCATCGTAATGATTCGACACATGCATCCCATTGTTCCGCATTTACTTTCGATATGTGTTTCTTCCAATTTCATTTCATTGGATATTGAATTCACTTGATTTTCTTATTTCAATTAAGCTATATGATTTCTTGAAATCCTTGTATGCTCTTGCTTTTGTTTTCTTTCAAATCTGAATACATTTATGAAAGATTATGTTTGTATCGTATTGACTCGAAAGGCATATGTACATTTCGTTGTTCCGCATGTGCTTCCGATATATCTCAATTCATTATTCACAATACCCTTTTTGTACTCAAGTGTTTGTGGGATTATTTGGACCTTTGCCAGAAATGGTAAAGGGTATGTGCTTAGAGCCCGCGATGCTCTAGATTATGTTTGGTAGTCATTCAGAAATGGATGGACCATATTATGTTTGGACTCCCACTTCACCTTCTATCTGTTTGATATGAAATTCAGAGCCGACCTAGCACATGGGTAGGGTGAGAGGGCTCGAGTAGGAAAGGACTACCCATGGATGGAGTCGAGAACTCATCACGGTGTGGAGCCACCATTGAGTTAAACCTCACATGCACTATACTAGAGTACGACGTTTGAGCTTCTATTTCGTATTTGTTCTTTGATATGTTCTGAAATGCTTCTTATGCTTCCGAAATATTTCCATATGCTATTGATACGTTCTGAAGCATTTCATTCACCATTGATATGTTCCGAACTGTTTAATATGTCATTGATATCCAAAATGCTCCTTACGGCTTTGTTATGCCTTGCAATTACCATATGTCATTGATATGCTCCTTATGCCAATGATATGCTCCAATTATCTTTCCTCGATTGTATGAACAAAACGTGCTTCGAACGAAATGACATCATAATTATGCATTCATGATATCCAAAATGCTCCTTACATCTTTGTTATGCCTTGAAATTACCATATGTCATTGATATGCTCCTTATGCCAATGATATGCTCCAATTATCTTTCCTCGATTGTATGAACAAAATGTGCTTCAAATGAAATGACATCGTAATTCTACATTCATGATATCCAAAATGCTCCTTACATCTTTTTTATGCCTTGAAATTACCATATGTCATCGATATGCTCCTTATGCCAATGATATGCTCCAATTACCTTTTCTCGATTGTATAAACAAAACGTGCTTCGAACGATATGACATTGTAATTTTACATTCAAACAAAACATGCTACTGTTTCATCTTGTATCTCTGCTTTGTATTTTGATATCTTATTTGTTTGAAACCTGTCCTCTTTGCTATGGATATATTAGTCATTTGCTGAGTTTTATATGCTCACCCCGTTGCTATATAAATTTTTCAGGATAGCTTATCGCTCACTAAAATGTGTAAATTGGGTTGAGGCAATGGAAGAGTAGAAGATTTTGGGGCAAATATTTTGTACTTGATAGGTTGATGTTGTATAAGTTCTTTTTGGGTGTAATGAAATATCAATGACAAATCTAGATTGATGTATCTTGTAAATATTTGAAAAGTACCTCTTACGTCAGGATTTTGGAAATGTTAAGTCTAAACTATGTACTGATATAAACATGTAGTACATGTTGGTTTTGTGATTGCATTAATTGCCGCGCTTATGGATTTATGATATAGTTATGGTTTAGTTATGTTGCTTTTGGATTTTAAGAATCATCTAGTGACATGATGTATGATTATAAACTGCACAGGTTTTGTGAATTGTGGATTGTAGAGGTGAATGACTTGAATGTTTTTCTTAGTGACCTCAAATGTGTGATTGGATCTTGGATTGTTTGTTGAATTATAGTATTATCAATCTTGAATTAGCTTCACACCTCCTAAATGAGAATTAAATTCAGGGGACGTGACAGAAGATCCAAAGAAGATGTTAGCCCAAATCCTTCTACTTTTCCTCCGTGTCCTCTCCCTATTTTGTTTTCTACATATGTCTTCTCTTTTTCCTCCATAACTGTAGCTTATGCAGAATATAGAGGCATAGTCACTTGCTCTCTCTTACTCTCATTCCTTCGTTTTCTTTTTCAAACATAGTTGTCGCAGCCATCACCGCTGCCACTACCACAATCGTAGCCACGACCGCAGCTGCTGTCACAACCACAGCCCTTTCCACTGCACTACTTCCTTCCTCCCTTCTCTCGTTCCTACTTTTTCTTTCCCAAACACAACTGCCGCAGACGCAACCGCCACCACCGCAACCGCAATCACGGCCACAACCCCTTTTTTTTTCCCCTTTCCTTTCTTTTTATTTCCCAAAAGCAGCTGCTGCAGCCACCACCGCTGCCGCAGCTATCGCAGCCAACGTCGCAGCTGCAGCCGTAGTCGCAGCCACGGTCGCAACCACCACAGCCACAGCCTCTTCTTCCTCCCCTCTGTTTCCTCTCCTTCTCTTCCAGCTGTAGCTGCCACTACTGCAACTGCCTCCCCTTCTCCCCTTCTCCTCTTCCTCTCTTCTTCCCTTTTCCTTTCTCTTCTTCTTCCTTTCCTTCTCTACTTCTCCCCGACGCACAGCACCTCCTCTCCTCTGTTTCCTCCTGCAGAAAACAGAGGTGCCGCCACTTCACCCGCTTCTACTTCTTCTCTTCCTCTTCTTCTTCTTCTCCTTCTTCTTCTCCTCTTCTTCCCTTCTCCTACCCGACACCCCACACCTTCTCACTGCAGCCCATGGCGTAGCCATCCTTCTTTCTTTTTTTTCTTTTTCTCTTCTTCTTTTTCCTCTTCTTCTTCTTCTCCTCCCCAAAGCCCCACACCTCCTCTCCTCTGTTTCCGCCTGCAGGAAACAGAGGTGCTGCAGCCCTAGCTGCTCCCACCTCTCGTTCCTCTCCCACTTCCCTCTCTTCTTCTTCTTCTTCTATTCTTCTCTTCTCCCTCTTCTTCCTCCTCTCTTCTTTTCCCTCTTTTTTTCTTTTCTTCTTCTCCTCTTCTTCCTTTCTCCTCCCCAACGCCCCACAGCTCCTCGCTGCAGCCCTTGCAGCAGCCAACTCCTCTTTTCTTCTTCTTCTTCTTCTGTTTCTCTTCTTCTACTCTTCTTCCCTTCTCCTCCCTGACGCCCCACACATGAACTCCTCTGTTTCCTCCTACACGAAACAGAGGTGCTGCAGCTAGGCAGCTATCTCTCTTTCCTCTCCCTCTTCCCTCTCTTCTTCGTCTTCTTTTCTTCTCTTCTCGCTCTTCTTCCTCTCTTCTTTTCCCTCTTCTTCTTCTTTTCTTCTCCCCACGCCCCACTGCTCCTCGAGAAATAGAGAGCGTGGGAGGCGATGGGATAAAACCGAAATTTTCGGTTTTCTCTTTTTTTTTTGTAACTTAACTGTTTAGTCCTTGAAATTTCTATATTTACATATAGGTCATCCGATTTATAAATAAATCTTTATTAATAATTTTTAAAAGTGAGGGATATTACACTCTCGCCCCCTTAAAAATAAAATTTAGTCATCTAAATTGGTCATAGCTCAATCGATGAAAAGATGAGGATTATGATTTCTTTATTCCTCCTCCTGCTCTCAAATAGTTTCATCAATACAATACAATTACACAATTATCCAAGAGTGACCAAAATATTCTCCTCCTTGATCCTCAATAGATGATAACCCGACCTTTAATTAATCTTTGAAAATACTTATACACCCTGCAGTTAATCAAACAAGTCGTCAAGAATACTCGTTTTTGATGGTCACCTGATTCAACTGTCTATAATCAATATAAAGCCTCAATGTTCCATCCCTCTTTTTAACTAATACCGGAGCAACACATGATGAAATATTAAGCCAAATAAAATCCTTATTTAATAGTCCTTATAGTTGCTTTTCCAATTCCACTTACTCAAATGATATCATTTTGTAGAGAGGCTTAGATATTGGGATTGTCCCAAGGACCAAATTAAAAGCAAAGTCACGTTTAGAGGTAATCCAAGCAAGTCATCCTGGGATACATTAGGCAAGGAGATAAATAATGTCCAATACTCTCAAATAAAAGATGGGCTGATCTAATATGCAAAAAGTGATCATTTGTTATATAACAATCCATACTGGTATAATAAGAAGATAGCCAATCCATACCAAGTATAATATCAAAACTCTAAATCTCTAGGAGAACTAAATCAGCAAAAAGTTTAAATTCTCTAATAAAAATCAGACAAGAGGACCATATTCAAATTCATTATCAAAGAATCTCCAATGATCGTATTTACATATAGCACATAATGCAGTGTTCTAGGTTGAATACCCAAGTGATAAGCAAAATATTATGAATCAGGAAAGATTAGGACACTTGCAATAGGAAAGATTAGAAAGCTTACAATAGGAAGGATCGAAACACTTGCCTTTCAAAGATTTTGATCCGAAGATCCAAAGAAGATGTCAGCCCAAATCCTTCTACTTTTCCTCCGTGTCCTCTCCCTATTTCGTTTTCTACATGTCTTCTCTTTTTCCTCCACAACTGCTGCTCATGCAAAACATAGAGGCATAGTCACTTGCTCTCTCTTACTATCATTCCTCCGTTTTCTTTTTCAAACGCAGCTATCGCAGCCATCGTCGTTGCCACTACCACAGTCGTAGCCACGACCGCAGTTGCTATCATAACCGTAGCCCCTTCCACTGCACTACTTCCTTCCTCCCTTCTCTCGTTCCTACTTTTTTCTTTCCCAAACACAACTGCCGCAGATGTAGCCGCCACCACTGCAGCCGCAATCACGCCACAACCCCTTTTTTTTCCCCTTTCCTTTCTTTCTCTTTCCCAAAAGCAGATGCTACAGCCACCACCGCTGCCGCAGCTACCGCAGCCAACGTCGCAGCCGCAGCCACCACAGCCGTAGCCTCTTCTTCCTCCCTTGCTTTGTCTCCTCTCCTTCTCTTCCAGCTATAGCTGCCACTGCCGTAGCTGCCTCCCCTTCTCCTCTTCCTCTCTTCTTCCCTTTTCCTTTCTCTTCTTCTTCCTTTCCTTCTCTTCTTTCCCAGCTACACCACTGCAATCGCAGCCTCAGCCACGGCCGCATCCTCTTTTTCCTCCCCTGCTCATCTTCCTCTCCTTCTTCTCTTCTAACTGTAGCTGCATCGCCGCAGCCGCAGCCACTTCTTCCTCAACTGCTCTGTTTCCTCTCCTTCTCTTCCAACTGCAGCTGCCACTATCGCAGCTACCTCCCCTTCTCCTCTTCCTCTCTTCTTCCCTTTTCCTTTCTCTTCTTCTTCCTTTCCTTCTCTTCTTTCCCAGTTGCACTGCTGTAGTCGCAGCCTCAGCCACGACCGCTGTTAGAGCTAGCCCTAGGAAATTTACCAAAGGGTAATTTTGGTAACCCAACAAAACAATAAAGCGAAAAGATAAAAGCGACAAGAACACCAGATTTACGTGGTTCAGTCAATTAACCTTGACCTACATCCACGGATGAGAGAGGAGCAAATCACTACTATAAAAGGGGGACTATTACAAATGCCTTAGGAAGATGTTACTAGGCCATAAAACACCCAAAAATACTAAACAAGAAAAACCTCAACTATAAGCCCAAACTATTTAACTGAGTGTGAACTTAAACCCAAAACAAACACTTAGGTTTTTCTTGTGGTGCTACTTGTGGTGCATCTGACTTCAATGCTCAGACCCTTATTTATAGTTCCAATAGAAGATAACAAGCCTGATTTTCCCGATGTGGGACTATGGGACTTGCCAAACTAACAAATCTCCACCTTGGCATGTCCCAACAAAACTTGCTCCACCTTCTTCATAAAAGCCCCAACGGGCAATCACCAACAATGAACACCAACCAAGTCCAAGCACTGCCTGAACTTGTAAACCAGAAGAGGCTTCGTAAGCATATCAGTTGGATTGTCCTTCGTATGAATTTTCTGAACAAGGACTTTCTCATCAGCAATGGTATCCCATTTGCATCCAACAATTTTCTTACTCGAAGGCGGCTTCACAAGATCCCAAGTTCTATTCCGATGGAGAGATTCAATTTCTTCATTCATCGTAATCAACCACTTAGCGGAATTATCAAAAGAAACTGCATCTTAGTAGGAAGTAGGCTCACCAACTTCACTTGTTTCTTCTGCAACAGACAAAGCATATGCAACTAAATTTACATATCTTTGTGGTGGTCGAATATTTCTCCATGGTCTATCCTTGGCTATGGAATATTACTCTTCCTCTGGATCATCTGCATCAGTAGACTCGGGACCATCTACTGGCATTCTTTAAGTAGAAGAGTTCGACTGAAAAGAATCAGACCTACCAATATCAAGCTCCACCTACTTCTGTGCACTATCATTTGTACAACTAGTAGATTCATCTTTAGAAGATAACATAGATAATTCATCAAAAGTAACATCTCTATTGATTACAAATTTTGGGGATTTGGGATCAGAACACCATAATCTGTATCCTTTCACCCCAGAAGCATATCCAAGGAAAATGCATTTTTTAGCTCGAGGCTCTAATTTTCCTTCATTTATATGCATGTATGCTGGACACCCAAAAAATTTTAAATCAAAGTAATCAGTAGGAGTACCTGACCAAACTTCCTCCGAAGTTTTAAAGTTAAGTGCTATAGAAGAAGCGCGACTGACAACGTAACAGGCCATATTAATTGCCTCTGCCCAAAAGTCTTTTGTCAACCCTGCATTTGAGATCATACACCTTGCTCTTTCCAAGAGTGTTCTGTTCATACGTTTGGCCACACCATTTTGCTGAGGCGTCATCCTAACAGTGCGATGCCGAACGATTCCTTCATTTTTGCAAAATTCATTAAAGTCACCTTCATAAAATTCCATGCCATTATCTGTTCGAAGCCGCTTAATCTGTTTACCTATTTGCTTCTCAATCAAAGTCTTCCATTGTTTAAATGTTAGAAAAATATAACATTTGTAGGAGAAAAGATCGGGACACTTGCAATAGAAAAGATTAGAAAGCTTGCAATAGGAAGGATCGGAACACTTGCATGGGAAAAGATCGGGACACTTGCCTTTCGAAGATTTTGATCCGAAGATCCGAAGAAGGTGTACGCCCGAATCCTTCTTCTATTTTTTTCTATCTCCTCTCCCTGTTTTTGTTTTTTGCACCAATCTTCTTTCTTCCTCCACAACTGCAGCTCGTGCAGAACATAGGGGCACATTCACCTGCTCTCCCTTACTCTTGTTCCTTCTTTTTTTTTTTCTTTCCCAAATGCAGCTGCCGCAGCCACCGTCGCTACCGCTGCCACAGTCGCAGCCCCTTCCACCGCACTGCCTTCTTCCTCCTCTTCTTTTGCAGACATAGCTGCTGCAAACGCAGCCATTGCCGCCAAAGCCGCAATCATGGCCGCAGCCCTTTTTTTTTCCCATTCCTTTCTTTCTCTTTCCCAAAAGCAGATGCTGCAGCCACCACCGCTGCAGCAGCTACCGCAGCCATCGCCGCCACCACAGCTGCTACTACACCTGCAGCCATAGCCACAGCCACCTTCCCCTCTTCCTCTTCTTCCCTCTCGTTCTTCTCTTCCAGCTGCAGCTGCCACCGCCGCAGCCACAGCCTCTTCTTCCTCCCCTGCTCTTCTTCTTCTCTTCTTCTCCTCTCATTCCCTTCTCCACCCCGGCGCCACACACACCCTCTCCTCTGTTTCCTCCTACAGGAAACAGAGGTGTCACAACCTCTTCTCCCGCTTCTCCTTCTTCTCTTCCTCTTCTTCTCCTTCTCCTTCTCTTCTTCTCCTCTTCTTCCCTTCTCCTCCCTGACGCCCCACACCTCCTCGCTGCAGCCACTCTCCTCTCTCTTCTTCTTCTTCTCCTCTTCTCCTCTTCTTCTTCTTCTCTTCTTCTCCACTTCTTTCTTTCTCCTCCCCAATGCCCCATTGCTCCTCGCTGCAGCCCTTGCCACAGCCACCCTCCTCTTTTCTTCTTCTTCTTCTTCCTCTTCTCTTCTTCTCCTCTTCTTCCCTTCTCCTCCCTGACGCCCCACACATGCACTCCTTTGTTTCCTCCAACAGGAAACAGAGGTGCTGCAACCCTAGCTGCTGCAGCTACCCGTCTCTCCTCTCCCTCTTCCCTCTCTTCTTATTCTTCTTTTCTTCTCTTCTCGCTCTTCTTCCTCCTCTCTTCTTTTCCCTCTTCTTCTTCTTTTCTTCTCTTCTCCCTCTACTTCTCTTCTTCTTCTCCCCACGCCCCACGCCCCACAGCTCCACTCTCTGTTTTTAACAGAGAGCGTGGGCGGCGGTGGGATAAAACCGAAATTTTGGGTTTTTTTTTTGTAACTTAACAGTTTAGTCCTTGAAATTTCTATATTTACATATAGGTCCTCCGATTTATAAATAAATTCTTATTAATAAATTTTAAAAGTGAGAGATATTACATTTCGAAAGACCCATTTAGTACCAATAACTAAATGGTCATTTAGCCTCGAAACAAACTTCCATACCTCATTTCTCTCAAATTGATTCAACTCTTTTTTACATTGCGATAACCCATGAATCATTTTTCAAGGCCTTGTTAATGCATTTAGGTTTAATTTGAAAAAGAAAAGTGACGTTGGCACAAAAATTTTTAAGAGAAGAACGAGTTTGAATCGCTTTTGATGTGTCTCTTATGATTAGCTCCTTAGAATGAGCATCTACATTATTCCATTCCTCGGGTAAGGATATTTCGGAAGAAGATACATCAAAGTTGCTAGTTGAAGGAGAAGGTTCATTTAAATTCAAAGCATCAAAATTAAGATCATCATCAAACTCATTTTTCTTAAATTCGGAAACTTCATTGAAGATAACATGAATAGATTCTTCTATAACCAAAGTTCTATTGTTAAAAATACAAAAGGCTTTAGAACTAGAAGAATAGCCAAGAAAAATACCTTGATTAGCATTAAACTTTCCTAAGACATCTTTTTCATTCAAGATAAAGCATTTAGAATCGAAAACTTTAAAATATGAAACGTTGGGTTTTTTGTTGTTCCACAATTCATATGGAGTTTTGAAAAGTAATAGTCTTACTAGAACCCTATTCATGACATAGCATGTCGTATTAATGGCTTCGACCCAAAAATATTTGGGTAGGCTATGTTCGTTCAATATGGTTCTTGCCATTTCTTGTAAGTTTCTATTTTATTTTTCTACTACTCCATTTTGTTAAGGATTTCTTGGAGTAGAGAAATTATGGTTGTATCCATTTGATTCACAAAAATTTTGGAAATCATGATTTTAAAATTCACCACCATGATCACTCTAAATTTACAAAATCATAAAGCCTTTTTCATTTTGAATAAGTTTACAAAACTTTAAAAAATATCTAAACCAATCACTTTTGTGTGCTAAGAAGTATGTCCAAGTGTATCTACTATAATCGTCCACAATTATAAAGGTATATTTACTACCTCCTAGGCTTGATGTATCAATTAATCTAAATAAATCTATATGGATTAATTGTAATGGTCTAGAAGTGTTTATTTGATTCTTTGGTTTAAAACTACCTTTTATTTATTTTCCTAATTGACATGCATCACACACATTGTCTTTAACAAACTTAATGTGAGGAATATCTCTTATAAGTCCTTTAGATGATATTTGAGAGATTAGTTTCATGCTAGCATAACCTAATCTCCTATGTCAAAGCCAAGCATCGTCATTCAAAATTGAAAAACATATTTCATTACAAAGATCATCGATGTTGATAGTGTATACATTATTTTAGTTTAGGTCAATCATAGATGTGTTTTTGTATGGTTTTTCAATAATGCAAGCATTGGATTCAAATATAATGATATATCATTTATCACATAATTAACTAGTGCTCAAAAGATTTTGCTTTAAGCCATCAACCAACAACACATCTTCAATCAAGAAGTTGGATTTGTTACCTATGGTTCCTTTGCCAATGATTTTACCCTTATTGTTGTCTCCGAAGGTGACATACCCTTTGCCTAGGCTAGTGAGCTTTGAGAATTAAGATGGATCTCCAGTCATGTACCTTGAGCATCCACTATTAAGGTACCATCCATTGAATCTCTAATTTTGATGATGAAGTCAATTGCTGGGTTAATTGATCTAATCCATATTATTGAGTTAAGTGTACAAGATTAACTACGATAGCTTGAAGACATAAAGCAAGTCTACCGTAGTCAAGTTCGTTGGGTGTTCGAGAGTCCGCCGAAAGTCCGAAGAATCGTCGGAAGTGCTACCGGAACCAACCGAGAAGGAATTAGGGACTTGTCGAAGTTTTCGGAAGTCCGCCAAAGAGATCATCGGTGGTTCACGGAGATCACCGAGAAGGTTCGACTACTTGCCAAAGACTCGCTGAACTCGCCACAAGACTAGGAGCCTACTGGGAGTCCGCTAGAAGAAATCCAAGGGTGTATCGGAAGTCTGCTAGTCATAGGTGCCCAGCAAGCCAATCACGTAAGTGATGGCACGTGTGACTTGATACATAATCTTTTTGCTTATTATATTTTGACGTATATCACTTTATAACTATTGCATATATGTATATATATATATATATTGTAATGTCCTTAGATTTGAGCAATGGGAATCAGATCATGATGAGATCACGATAATGAGATCGATTCACCATTAAACACATATCCTAAATAATCCCGGTCATAGGTTACTCGAGAGGGACATCGTGATAACCGGATAGACTGGTGTGCTGTATACCCGTCCATATGATGGATGCAGCTGGTCTCATAGCTGCTTGTGTAGGGACACTAGGGATAAGTACAAGTGCTCATTGGAGAATGAGTTCACTGATTGATCCGCTTACGGAATGCTAGATGGTTGATGATGCCTTATTGTTAAACAACGATTTCGTAGTCCTAGTGGTGTATCTGGTCCTTAGACTTGAGACACCAAGGATGTCCTGGATGAGTGCTCCACTCTTTGATACCATACTTATAGGTTTAGCTATCCCAGATTTAGTACAGTTGGTCATTGGGAGTGGTAGTCGACCTTATGAGGGCTATTGAGTGTTGATAGAGGATCATCCACTCTCGGCGTCATGAGAGGAATATCCCATGTGTTTTTGCTCAGAAAAATCCCTGGCTAGGGTCATTTGGGTTGAGAGAGAAAGAGTTTTCCAGGAGAATCCGATTAGAGCGAGACTCGAGTAGAAACCATATGGGTCTGACAGCACCATGCTCGATATACGGTCTTTAGGATATTAGATGGATGAGGGACTATAGGTACATGGTAACTGAGGACAGATAGGTCCAATGGATTGAATTTCCCTATATCGTCTAGGGACTACGGTGTAGTGGCCTAGTACGTTCGTAGTTGATGAGTCAAGTGAATTATTATCTCTATAATAATTCACTAAGTTAGAAGGAGTTCTGATAGGTATGACTCATGGCTAGCTCGATATTGGGCCTAGAGGGTCACACACATATGGTAGGCATTGCGATGAGTAGAGGTTCGAATATGAGATATCCGACGAAGCCCTTGTTTTATTGGATGCAGATCCAATACCCACTAGGGGAGGACCCATTAGGGTTTGACAGGAGACCTCTATAAATAGGAGGGATTCAAAGCCTCATAGGCTAGAGCCTTTGCTTACCTCTCCTATTATCCTCCCCATCTCCACCTCAGAGTAGGCTTGGAGTTTTGAGGAGCGTCGTCGCAGCCCTGCTATGTGGATCACCATTAGAGAGGAGGACGCTTGACCTCCTTCACCCTCTCCTAAGGATCTACAAGGAAACAGGGATATATAATCTCCCTAGGTAACATAATATACTCTATACGCAGTTTTAAGTTTCGCAGATTTTGCGTACCAATCTTCGCACGACGACGAACATCTCTTTGGGAATCGGAGATTTTGTTTTCTTGTTCTTCCGCCGCGCATGTGATGTCGCCCCCAAGATTTCCTAACAGTGGTATCAGAGCTAGGTTGTTCGTGCGAATGATTGGTTTTGAACTGTGTGTGTTGTGTTTAGGAAAAACTTTTGATGTTAAAATCGTTGATGCAAAAGTGAGAAAGGGCAGCAACAGTTGCTTCCCTTGATATGCGTGCGTGCAACGCAGCCGCAAGTAGGCAGCACAGGGGCTACGTCTGCAGCAGTCGGTCGGCGGCCTGCTTGCAACAGGCTTGCGTCCAGCGGGGCTGGCAGCCTGCGGGCAGAGGCGCTTGCGGCCGCTTCTCCCGCGGGGTGAGGCGCCGCAAGGCAGCGGCGCCTACCGCCCCCCACAGGGGCGGCCGCCCAGCGGGACAGCACCGTCTGCGGGCATTGCCCCACGGGCAGAACCGCCCGCGGAGGTGGCAACGCCCGTAGGGGCGCCAACCTGCAGGGGCAGCACCGTCTGCGGGTGTTGCCCCGTCGGCAGAACCGCCCGCGAGCGTTTCCCTGCCGGCAGAACCGCCCACGAGCATTGCCCCGTCGGTAGAACCGCTCGCGGGGGCGCCCACCCGCAGTAGCAGCGCCGCCTGCAAGCGAGGGCAGCGCCCTCGCCCCGCCGCACAGGCAGCCGCCAGTAGGGTGGCGGCAGCAGCAGTAGCAAAGGGGAGTAGGGCATTAGGGTTTTCTGGGTAAAAGATAGTTTTGCCCCTCAGAATTTGAGAATTTCCAGTTTCTGTCTTTTGTCCAAATTATGAAAATACCCTTAGGAATTCAGAAATTCCTTACATGTCCCTGATTTCAAAAAATATTAATTGATTAAAAAGTTTAGTTGATTATTATTTTTATTATTATCTAGTAGTCCTACATGATGATGATTATGTATACATGTGATGTATGATGTGTGGACGGATGATCATGGACCGTGTGATGTGTGTACTTGTGATTATTATTATTGAGGTCTGCGAGCCTCCATTATATTTCTCGTTTATTGTCGGGCTTGTGTGCCTATGATTAAGTTGTAATCACATGAGGAGGCATAGCGGGAGCATGGATGCGATAACGGGACCCACGAGACGGACGATCGCGATGCATGAAGATGCATCAAGATGTCGATAGAATCGAAGAGGACGAGATGGACGATCATAGGGCATGGAGATGCACCGTTGCACACATAGATCTTGATGTGAGTGATTAGGCCTACTGGCTCGGGCCTAATCACATTAGGTTGTGGTCAATGATCATCTGGTGTGATTGCTTATACACATACTAGATATGTATATATATTTGCATGCGATGTAGATATATATTAAATATGTATATGTGTGACATGTCATGTTAAGAGACCAAATTATAGAAACATCTCTCTCGATAATATTAAGTCGGTAAACGTGAGGCAATTAGATTGACCCACGTGGCCTTCCATCGTTATAAGTAGGAACCGATTCCCGGTGTAGGTTGAATTGGTCGAGTCCCTCAGGACTCACCTATATTGCAATTCGCTATCTTGCTTACGACATAGAGATGTCACCGGTGACATGAGGACATGGTATGCTTGGTCGAGTCCCTCGAGGGTATATCATCAAATCAGACTCATCTTTTAATGAAGGTGTTGACTTAACCGAGCATCATGGTTGGTCGAGTCCCTCGTGACCATGGTGATTCGGAGGCCGAATAGGACGGGAATCACAATGAGTTGTGATCGGCAAGAGTTGCCTGCCTTTTAGGCTTAGTGTGATTGGTCGAGTTCCTCGAGGTTACACTAAGACCCTGATTGGATCCTGATCCCCACTAGAAGTCTGCCGGAGACTTCCGTTTCACGTGCTGAGGGTGTCGCGTGATTCGTTAGTAAAATAGTGGGAGCATATTAAGATAGAAGTCCATATCTTGATAGTTTATTTTTTATAAAATCTGCATGTTATTCATTTCTGTCGCATCTTTATTTTTAGAAAATGTTGCTTTTAAATCTCTTACGTGACATACTTAATGTCAACCGCCTCACTGGTCCAAATTATACGGATTGGCTCCGTAACTTGAGAATTTTTCTCATAGCGGAGAAAAACGTGTACGTCCTTGATACTGATGCCTATGCCCGAAGAAGGGGCAAGCGAGGATGAGATCGCTCGCTACGTGAAGTACATTGATGACTCCACTCTTGCTCAGTGCTATATGTTGGGCTCTATGACTCCTGAGTTATAGAGATAACATGAAAAGATGGATGCCAGATTCATTCTCCTATATGTTCGTAAATTGTTTAAGGAACAGGGAAGGACTCAACGATATGAGATATCTAAGAGCCTCTTCCGCGCTAGGATGACTGAGGGGACACTGGTTTAGAACCATGTCCTAAAGATGATTGAGTGGATAGAAAAACTCACAGGTCTATGAATGGTCCTAAAGAATAACTTGTGTGTGGACATTGTGCTTCAATCCCTACCAGATTCCTTTTCACAGTTCATAATGAATTTTAATATGAACAAGCTTGAGGTGACTCTCCTAGAGCTCTTTAATATGTTGAGGGAGGCAGAGAGTACTATTAAGAAAGAGAAGCCGGTTCTCTACACTAATGAGACCAGAAAGAAAAGGAAAGCAGAAAGGTCCCTTAAGAAGGGAAAGGGCAAGGGCAGACCAGGTAAAGCAAAGGTTGCTAAGAAAGACCCAACAAAGGACAAAGGCCACTGTTTTTACTCTAGCAAAGATGGGCAGTAGAAGAGGAACTGCAAAGAGTACCTTGCAGAAAGGGCAAAATAGAAGCTTGGAGAAGCTTCAGGTACGTTCATGATCAATCTCCAATTGTCAGATTTTTGTGATAGTGCATTGGTATTGGATACCAGTATTGCTTATCACATCTACAATTTATTATAAATTCTAGCAAAGCCTAGGGAAGATTGGCAAGAGGAATATTGCATAAAGATTTGTTTATGCTAGATACTACTCCACATATCATGAATGTAAGTGTCTAAGAGGAAACGAGATGAGGTGAACAGTGCATACCTATGGCATTGTAGGCTAGGTCACATCCATGAGGGAATGATTCAAAAGTTGCTATATTATGGATATTTAGATCCATTCGACTATGTGTCATATGCAACTTACGAGCCTTGCCTTCGTGGAAAACTGACCAACTCTCCATTTAGTGGAACTGGAGAAAGAGCCATTAAGCTGTTGGAACTCATACATAGTGATGTATGTGGACCCATGTCAACTCATGCCATTGGTGGTTACTCCTACTTCATTACCTTTATTGATGATTTTTCAAGGTATGGATATGTGTACTTAATGAAGTACAAGTCCGAGGCTTTTGAGAAATTCAAAGAGTATAAGAATGAGGTGGAGAACCAGACTGGAAAGAGTATCAAAACTCTTCGATCGGATCGAGGAGGTGAGTACTTAAGTACAAAGTTTACTCAATTCTTCAAGAATGATGGGATATTATCCCAATGGACACCTCCTTATACACCTCAGCTCAATGGTGTCTCTGGAAGGAGGAATCGTACGCTATTAGATATGGTACGGTCCATGATGAGTTTCGCTGACCTACCCATCTTATTCTAGGGATATGCCCTAGAGACCGCAGCTTACCTTCTGAATAGAGTTCCAACTAAGTCGGTAGTGTCTACACCATATGAGATATGGAAAGGGAAGAAGCCTGATCTTAAGGTTGTTAAGATTTGGGGCTGGCCTGCCCACATTAAAAGACACAACCCCGATAAGTTAGAATCAAGGACAAAGTGATGCAAATTTATGGGATACCCCAAGGAAACTTGTAGGTATTATTTCTATCATCTCGAGGATCAAAAGGTCTTTGTAGCTAAGAGAGCAGTGTTCCTTGAGAAGGAACACATTCTTGGCGGAGACAGTGGGAGAATGATAGAATTGAGCAAGGTTGGAGAACCAAGCTCAAGCACCACTCTACAGCCCGAGTCTGTTTAGGTACCTAATACACAAGTTTCAACTTTACGTAGGTTTGATAGAGTATCTCATCCTCCTAAGAGATATGTGAGACATATTAGAGGAGAGGATGTTGAGGATATTGATCCTTAGACCTACGAGGAGGCTATTATGAGTATAGACTCCGGGAAGTGGCAAGAAGTCATAAATTCTGAGATGGATTCTATGTACTCCAACAAGGTTTGAAACCTAGTTGATGCGCTCGAAGGTATTGTACCCATCGGTTGCAAGTGGATCTTTAAGGAAAAGATCGGAGTAGATGGAAAGGTAGAGACCTATAAAGCAAGGCTAGTGGCTAAGGGGTATCATCAAAGGAAAGGTGTTGACTACGATGAAACCTTCTCACCCATAGCAATGCTAAATTCCATCAGAATTCTATTGGTTATTGCAGCACACTATGATTATGAGATCTGGTAGATGGATGTGAAAACCGTATTCCTCAATGGGAACATCGAGGAGGAGGTGTATATGATGCAACCTGTGGGATTCGTGTCCAATAACGGCCCAGATAAGGTGTGTAGGTTGGTTAGATCCATTTATGGACTAAAGCAAGCTTCCCGAAGTTGGAACATAAGATTTGATGAGGCAATAAGATCTTATGACTTCGTTAAGAACGAAGATGAGCCTAGTGTGTACAGGAAGGTAAGTGGGAGCGCTATCATCTTTTTGGTGTTATATGTGGATGACATCTTGATCATTGTGAATGACGTAGGAATGCTATCCATAGTAAAGGCTTGGTTATCTAGACACTTCTCTATGAAGGACTTAGGGGAAGCATCCTATATCTTGGGGATTAGAATCTATAGAGATAGATCTAAGAGGATGCTTGGCTTGTCTCAGTCCAGGTACATAGAAACTATTGTCAAATGGTTTGGCATAGAAAATTTCAAGAGAAGTCTCATACCGATGAGACATAGGATATCGCTTTCTACGAGTATGTCCCCAAAGACTCCAGAAGAAAGGGCGAACATGGATATGATGCCTTATGTCTTAGCAATAGGGTCTATCATGTATGTCATGCTATGTACTAGGCCTGATATACCGCATGCTCTGAGTGTCACAAGCAGGTATCAAGCGGATCCAGGCTTTGAGCACTAGAAAGAAGTAAAGTGTATCCTTAAGTACTTGAGAAGGACTAAGGATCTTTTACTAGTATATGGAGGTAATAGCCTTAAGGTTGAAGGCTACACAGACTCAAGTTTTCAGTCTGATGTCGATGATAGCAAGTCAAATTCAGGGTATGTGTACACCTTGAATGGAGGAGCAGTGTGCCGGAAGAGTTCCAAGCAAGATACTACTGCTAACTCGACCATAGAAGCGGAGTACATTGTGGCATCAGATGCAGCAAAGGAGGGAGTCTGGGTAAAGAAGTTCATCACAGATTTGGGAGTCATGCCGGTTAGCGAGGAGCCGATCTCCTTATATTGCGACAACATCGGGGCGATTACTCAAATAAGGGAACCCGGGTCTCATCAGAAGTGTTCTGAGGAGGTTCCAAGTTATCAAAGAGATCGTAACCCGAGGAGATGTAGTAGTGGAAAGAGTTCCATCCGAAGGTAACATTACAGATCCACTGATAAAGCTGTTGTCTTAGATTGTCTTTGAGCATTACAGGGGTCTGATGGGGATTAGACACATAGGTGATTGGCTTGTCAAGTGGGAGATTGCTAGTCATAGGTGCCCAGCAAGCCAATCACGTGAGGGATGGCACGTGTAACTTGATACATAATCTTTTTGCTTATTATATTTTGGCGTATATCACTTTATAACTATTGCATATATGCATATATATATATTGTGATGTCCTTGGATTTGTGCAATGGGAATCGGATCGTGATGAGATCACGATAATGAGATCGATTCACCTTTAAACACATATCCTAAATAATCCTGGTCATAGGTTACTCGAGAGGGACATCGTGATAACCGGATAGACTGGTGTGCTGTATACCCATCCATATGATGGATGCAACTGGTCTCATAGCTGCTCGTGTAGGGACACTAGGGATACAGTACAGGTGCTCATTAGAGAATGAGTTCACTGATTGATCCGCTTACGGAATGCTGGATGGTTGATGATGCCTTATTGTCAAACAACGATTCTGTAGTCCTAGTGGTGTATATGATCCTTAGACTTGAGATACCAAGGATGTCCTGTATGAGTGCTCCACTCTTTGATACCAGACTTATAGGTTTGGCTGTCCCAAATCTAGTACAATTGGTCATTGGGAGTGGTAGTCGACCTTACGAGGGCTATTGAGTGTCGATAGAGGATCATCCACTCTCGACATCATAAGAGGAATATCCCATGTGTTCTTGCTCAGAAAAATCCCTGGCTAGGGTCATTCAGGTTGAGAGAGAAAGAGTTCTCCGGGAGAATCCGATTAGAGCGAGACTAGAGTAGAAATCGTATGGGTCTGACAGCACCATGCTCGATATACAATCTCTGGGATATTAGATGGATGAGGGACTATATGTACATGGTAACTGAGGACAAATAGTTCCAATGGATTGGATTCCCCTGTATCGTCTGGGGACTATGGCGTAGTGGCCTAGTACGTCCGTAGTCGATGAGTCAAGTGAATTATTACAGAGATAATAATTCATTGAGTTAGAAGGAGTTCTGATAGGTATAACTCACGGCCAGCTCGATATTGGGCCTAGAGGGTCACACACATATGGTAGGCATTGCGATGAGTAGAGGTTCGAATATGAGATATCCGACAGAGCTCTTGTCTTATTGGATGTAGATCCAATACCCACTAGGGGAGGACCCATTAGGGTTTGACAGGGGACCTCTATAAATAGGAGGGATTCAGAGCCTCATAGGCTAGAGCCTTTGCTTGCCTCTCCTATTCTCCTCCCCCTCTCCACGTCAAAGTAGGCCTAGAGTTTTGAGGAGCGTCGTCGCAGCCCTACTATATAGATCACTGCTAGAGAGGAGGACGCTTGACCTCTTTCACCCTCTCCTAAGGATCTGCAAAGAAACAGGGATATACGATCTCCCTAGGTAACACAATCTACTATATACGTAGTTTTAAGTTTCGCGGATTTTGCGTACCAATCTTCGCACGACGACGAACATCTCTTTGGGAATCGGAGATTTTGTTTTCTTGTTCTTCCGCTGCGCATATGATGTCGCCCCCAAGATTTCCCAACAAAGTCCGCCAGAAGTTCACCGGAAAGCTCGCTAGAAGAAAACTCGATGTTGCTGGTTAAAAACCTACTTAGGACTATGTCTTAATTTTTTAGTTTGCATGTAATTAGGGTTAGGAATAAGGGTTCATCCTATAACCTGGTTAGGGGCCAACTGGGCCCTAATATAGACTGGTTTGGGCCAAATTAGGAGCCCAACCAGTGACCCATAAGGACGGGCGATGGCACCGCCTAGAACCCGAAAGGTCAAGCGATGGCACCACCACTAACAGGTGGTGGCACCACCAGCACCGAGAACCCAAAAGTAATTCAAATTTGGAGCCCAAATTTGAATCCTCTTGGGGCCTATAAATACCCCTCAATTCTCAAGAGAGAAGACACCTTTTTTAGAAGTTAGAAATTGGGAAAAAGCTTTGGCAAAGTCTTGTTTTACAATAGCTTAAGTGTTCACCTCCCACTTTCTTTTTGAAAAATCTGTAAGAGTGTGAACCACTTGTAAAAAGGTTGTAAGAGGGGTATTTGGTCCTTCCCCTTCAAAGTGATTTGCTAGTAGAAGTTGGAAGTCTCATTGAAGAAGGCTTCGCAAGTGGATGTAGGTCATTTGACTAAACCACTTTAAATTACGGTGTTCCTTGAATGTGTGAGTGTTCAACTTTCTGAAACATTTATTTACTTACCAGCAAACTTTCGGTTTTCATCTCCTTACTTTACTCGAGCTATCTTTACTAAGTCATCCTTTGTCGAATTGAAATCTCTACACATTTATGTAATCGATTTCAAATTTAAGAGTTTTAATCCGCTGTACTAATTCACCCCCCCCCATCTTAGTGCTGCTCCGATCCTAATACCATCTTTTGCTCCTAACGTGTGATGGTAAATATTTCTACAAAAGAGGGTGATTTTTAGGTAGCCAATAGACATTGGGTACCTAAAAAATTGATCTACTCAACTTATCGTTTTGCATAGAGTTCTTCATGGATTCTTTAGGAACCCAAATTAATTTGTGTGGACTATATCTCTTAAGTGGACATTTATAGGTAATATGTCCAAGTTTGCAACAAAAGTTGCATTTGGTGTGGGGTGATACATGCAAGGTAGTGCCTTTAACAAAGGTGGTTGGATTTTGGTGAGAGCTACTCACAAATCCGATTCTGCCTCTTCTATGAACTTAACCCTTATTGGCAAGGATTATATTCAACGACTTGCTACCAACCTCAAACTTTTCTAAAGTTTCTTTGAGTAGCAAGTTTTCCTTCTTAAGTATCTCTAAGTGTTCACATTAGTACATGGAGGCAAAGAAGGATTATCATGCTTAAGTTTTTCAAATTCAATATTTAAAATGTCATGATCCTTTTTCAAAGAGTTATACTTTTTATTCAAAGATCTACATTCATCAAATAATTCATGAAAAGCATTTAAAAGCTCATCAAAAGATAAATTTGCATTTAATGAACTACTTACCTCATCTCCGATAGCGATTAATGCGTTTTGGGAAATCTTAGGGGCGACATCATATACGTAGCGGAAGAACAGAAAACAAAATTCTCTATTCCCAAAGAGATGTTTATCGTCGTGTGAAGATTGGTGAGCAAAATCGGTGAAACTTAAAACTACGTATAAGATAAATTGTGTTACATAGGGAGATCGTATATCCTTGAATCCTTGCACATCTCAAAGAGAGGGTGAAGGAGGTCAAGCGTCCTCTTTTCTAACAGTGATCTACACAGTAGAGCTGCGCCGATGCTCCTCAAAACTCTAGGCTTGCTTTGAGGTAGAGAGGGGGAGGAGAATATGAGAGGCATGCAAAGGCTCTAGCCCATGAACAACTGAATCCTTCTTATTTATAGAGGTCCCCTGTCAACTTAACCCTAATGGATCCTCCCCTATTGGTTATTGGATCTTCATCTAACTACTTAAGCCTTTTAGATTAGTGGATCTCTATCCAATAATCTCTCATGGGCTCTTATTGGATCTTGTCCATGGGATTCAATAATTCAGGGGCATATTGGATATCCGATAAGATAGAGGCTTCGGCGGATATTTCATATCCGAACCTCTACTCATCGCAACGCCTACCATATGTGTGTGACCCTCTAGGCCCAATATCGAGCTGGCTATGAGTCATACCAATCAAAACTCTTTCTAGCTTAGTGAATTATTATCTCCATAATAATTCACTCGACTCATCGACTGCGGACGTACTAGGCCACTACGCAACAATCCCTAGACGATACAGGGGAATCTAACCCATTGGACCTATCTGTCCTTAGTTACCATATACCTATAGTCCCTCATCCATCTAATATCCTAGAGACTGTATACTGGGCATGGTGCTGTTAGACCCAAATGGTTTCTACTCGAGTCTTGCTCTGATTGGATTCTCCTAAATAACTCTTTCTCTTAATCTGAATGACCCTGGCCAGGGATTTGTCTGAGCAAGAACATATGGGGCATTCCTCTCATGATACTAAGAGTGGATGATCCTCTATCGACACTCAATAGCCCTCGTAAGATTGATTACCACTCCTGAAGGTCGGTTGTGCTAGGTCTGGGACATCCAAACCTATAAGTCCAGTAACAAAGAGTGGAGCACTCATACATGACATCCTTGGTGTCTCAAGTCTAAGGACCAGATACACCATTGGGACTACGGAATCGTTGTCTAATAATAAGACATCATCTACCATCCAGTATTCCGTAAGCAGATCAATCAGTGAACTCATTCCCCAATGAGCACCCATATTGTATCCCTAGTGTCCCCACACGAGCAACTATGAGACCAGCTGCATCCATTATATGGATGGATAAACAACACACCAGTCTGTCCAGTTATCTCGATGTATATATATATATATATATATATATATATGTATGTATATATATATATGTATGTATATATACATACATATATATATATATATATATATGTATGTATATATATATGTATGTATATATATATATATATGTATGTATATATATATATGTATGTATATATATATGTATATATATATATATATATATATATATATATATATATGTATGTATATATATATATATATATATATATATATATATATGTATGTATATATATATATATGTATGTATGTATGTATGTATGTATATATATATATATATATATATGTATGTATATATATATATATGTATGTATATATATATATATGTATATATGTATATATATGTATATATATATATGTAATAGTCAATATAAAGTGATAAAAATTAAAATATAATAAGTAAAACGACTGCGTGTCAAGTCACACGTGCCATCACTCATGTGATTAGCTTGTTGGGCACCTATGACGAGCAATCTCCCACTTTACCTAAAGCTAATCACTTATGCGTCTGATCTGTTGAATATCGTATTTTGATGATGAAACTACTTGATATATGTTTATGATTTAATCTGTGTTTTGAGTGACGCAGGATGCTTCGATCAGGATAAGGCAATTAAAGCAGGAAAATCATGTTGTGCCGGAGGAACATGTCAGAAGATTGGACGTCGGGCCGGTGGATCGGTCGACATATCGACAAAAGGCTTCGGGCCGTGGACTCGGGCATCGGGCCAATAAGAGCGGGTATTGTGCACAGGATATTGGAGTTGCAGAGTCAACTGGCCGATTGGGCAATAGGCTGCAGGAGAGGACGATGCGCCGAAGAATCGAACGAAGCGTCGAGGGACCAATGACATATCGGACAACTTGGTTAATTGCTTAGGATTAATTGTCTCGATCGAAGTTTTGTTTTAAGTGTGCAGGATTAACTACGATAGAAGAAAGACATGCAGCAGGAGTTGCGCTGGAGTCAAGACAATGATCACGTTGGGAGTTCGAGAGTTCGACGGAAGTTCAGACAGTCGTCGGAGGTTCTACGGGAACAAATCCGAGAAGTCCATGAGCTTGCCAAAGAAGCTCATCGGAACTCGCCAAGTAGATCGTCGCAAGTCCAGGAGTTTGCCGGAAGCCCGTAGGAGCATCTCCGAGGGTTCATCGGATGATCGACGGAAGTTCGCCGGAAGCTCGTCGGAAGAAGCGATTGACGCACCGGAGCAAGTTGTAGTAAATGTCTTAGGAATAATCGTAGTTAGCACATTGATTAAGTTGGAAATGGGAGGTGATCTCATTAACTTAATCTTGGGGCAATTGGGCCCCTAAAAAACCCAAATTGGGCCGAATGGATCAACCCATACAGACCCTGATTGCTGTGGGAGGTGCAACCGCCCAAGCCAAGAGGTAGCACCGCCTAGGCTAAGTCTCCGAGTGAGACTGGGCGGTACAACCGCCCCAGCCAGGAGGTGGCACCGCCTAGGCTCAGTCTCCGAGCGAGACTGGGCGGTGCAACCTCCCCTGACAGGAGGTAGCACCGCCTGAGCTCCTTCTTCGAGCTTTGCCAAGCGGTGCAACCGCCTCAGTCAGGAGGTGCAACCGCCTGAGCTCGGTCTTCGAGCTCTGTCAGGAGGTGCAACCGCCCTTGATAGGTGGTAGCACCGCCTAGAGGCTCAGTCTTCAAGCTTTGCCAGGCGGTGCAACCGCTCCAATCAGGTGGTGCAACCACCTGATCCCGGAATTCCGGGAATTGACAGTTTTGAGCTCCAAATTTGAACTGGGTTGGGGCCTATAAATACCCCACCTATTCAACACTGAAAGGGCATGAACTTACATCAAAATCATGATCCTTTCTGTGA
This sequence comes from Musa acuminata AAA Group, assembly GCF_036884655.1. NCBI lineage: Eukaryota > Viridiplantae > Streptophyta > Magnoliopsida > Zingiberales > Musaceae > Musa > Musa acuminata. The sequence goes on from NC_088346.1 coordinate 27,468,002, forward strand.
TTCTTAGAGCTCAAAATTGTTGTAAAGGCCAAAAGTTCTTCTCCCTCTGTTCTTCCAAGTTCTGAGTTGTAAAGAGAGGAGAGAAAATTTTTGTAAGGGTTGTCTCCTAAGCCCGTCAAAAGGAGTGAAACTGTAAAAGGGTGGTTGGCCTTCGCTTATTGAAGGAAGGCCTCTAGTTGACGTCGATGACCTCGTCGGTGGAGGAAGCCAAAAGCGGAGTAGGTCAAGATTGACCGAACCACTCTAAATCTCGGTTTGCATTTACTTTGAGCATATTATCTTTACTGCAAACCTTCTATTAAGCTTACTGCTTTCTGCGCATATATTATCGGGTTTCAACCCTTTCACTTTCCGAATCAGTGTTTAGACGTAAATCTATTTTTTTGTACGATCATCATATTTCAGATTGCGTTTACGTTTTGAGCTCTACCATAACTGCAAATTGCCTTTATACTCTTACTTAAACTGCATCTTGCCTAATCAAGTGATTTACGAATCAGCATTTAGACGTAAATCAGTTTCTTCAAATGAACGTCGTATTTCTGTTTGCGCCTATATTCTGGTTTTTATCATAGCTGCAAACCATCTTCAAAGATTGACTTTAACATCATCTTGCTTAGAATCGGCTTTCACACAGAAATCATTTTTATCGTTCAAACGCAGTTTCGTTTTAATCGAAGAAAGTTTTCCGCTGCACTGATTCACCCCCCCCTCTTAGTGCTCTTGATCCTAACAATTGTTATCAGAGCCCGGTATTTCTCATTTCGGATTTACACCCGAGAGAAATGGCTCTTTATGGCTTTCAAGAGGGCTTATCAGTTTTTCGTCCACCGTTGTTTAACGGATTGGACTACACTTATTGGAAAACTCGAATGAGAGTTTTCTTGATTTCTATGAATTTGGATTTATGGAATATCATTGGAAACGGTTTTCAACTTCCCTCTAAACCGATGAACAAATGGTCCGATTTGGAGAAGAAGTATTTGTTAGGATCGGAGCGGCACTAAGAGGGGGGGTGAATTAGTGCAGCGGATTAAAACTTCGGTTTTAGAAAATCTTTCGTACGATAAGAACGGAACTTGAAAAGCTTAATCTTGAAAGCGTATTCTTAAATATGCGCAGCAAAAGTAATAAGGAACTTAAAGCATATAAGAAGGTTTGCAATAATGTAAATAGCAATAATGAAATGCAAACCAAGAATCACGCCGATTTTAGAGTGGTTCGGTCAAATGACCTACTCCACTTGTGAGGCCCCTCTTCGATGAGGCTCCCACCTTCCACTAGCAAATCTCTTGAAATGGAAGGGTAAATACCCCTCTTACAACTCTTTTACAAGCGGTTCACTCTCTTACAGATTTTCGAGAAGAGATGAGGTGAACACTAGCAAATTGAAAAGAAGACAAGCTAAAACTTTTCTAAGACCTTTCTTTCAAACTCTTGCTGCTCAAAAGTTGTGTTCTCAGCTGAGAATAGAGGGGTATTTATAGGCCCCAAGAGGATTCAAATTTGGGCTCCAAAATTTGAATTCTCGTTGGGTTCCCGATGCTGGCGGTGCCACCGCCTGTCAGTGGCGGTGCCACCGCCTATCACTTGTCAAAAGCTGACAGTGCTGGGCGGTGCCATCGCCCAGCCCAAGCGGTGCTACCGCCCAGCTCTCGGGCACTGGGCGGTGCCACCGCCTATAGTGTTTTCAGCCCGTCTACAGTGTTTTCAGCCTACTTAGTTTGGCTTCAATCTTGGCCCAAACTAATCCGAACTCGGGCCCAATTGGCCCCTACTTAGGTTATAGGATTAATACCTAATCCTAACCCTAATTAACATGCTCACTACGAATTTAAAGACATTTTCTAAGCTATTACAAAGTTCGTAAGTCAAGACTTCTTCCGGCGAGCTTCCGACGAACTTCCGACGGTCTTCCGATAAACTCTCGGACACCATTCTGCGGACTCCCGGAAAGCTCCTAGACTTCACGATTTGATCTTGGCGAGTTCCAACGAGCTTCTTCGGCGAGCTCCGATCTTTCTCGGCGAGCTCCGCGAACTTCCAACGAACCTTCCGGCGAGCTTCCGAAAATCCCTTCGGCAAGCTCCCTACTCATTCTCGGCTAGTTCCGGCAGCATTCCCGACGAACCTTCGGACTTCCGTCGAACTCTTGAACTCCCAATGAATCCTTCGTGCTTGACTCTGCACTTTGTTTCGCTTTATGTCTTCATCGTTATCGTAGTTAATCCTGCACAGCAAGCCAAAACTCTACTCCGATCTAGATAGTTATTACAACGCGAATCGACATTACGTTGCCCGGCATGTCATTGGTTGGCGCTTCATCCGATTCTTCAGCGCATCGTCCTCTCTTGCGGCTTATTGCCCAATCGGCGGTTGACCTCCGCAACCCCGATATCCTTGGTGCAATTCCGCTCTTGGCCCGATGCCCGACGTCCGAAGCCTTCTGCCATCCAATATCCTAACGTGATCTCCTCCGACGCAACGTCAATTCCTCTTGCGTTAACTGTCTAATCCTGATCGAGTAGACCTGCATCACTCAAAATGCAGTTAAACATCTAAACACAATCAATTAGTTTCATCATCAAAATCCGAGATTCAACAGTATTTTTCTTTAAACACAAAGGCTATGAATGCCTTATTTTGCGCCTTGGACAAAAATGAGTTCAATCGGATTTCTACGTGCGAAACGGCTTTTGACATTTGGCGAATACTTGAAATCACACATGAGGGAACTAGTAGAGTGAAAGACTCGAAAGTTAACATTTTATTGCATGATTTTGAGCTTTTTCGAATACAACAAAGCGAGACTATAGGCGACATGTACACCCATTTCACGGATGTCGTAAATAGTTTAAGGGCTCTTGGAAAATGTTTTTCGGATTTTGAACTCGTAAACAAGATTTTGCGTTCTCTTTCTAAGAAGTGGGATTCAAAAGTAACTGCAATACAAGAAGCTAAAAACCTAAACAACTTATCACTTGAAGAACTAATTGGTTCATTGATGACATATGAAATGGTGCACAATGCACATGATGAACATGATGAACAAAATCACCTTTCAAAGAACAGGAAGGATTTGGAACTTCGGACAAATGAATACCACTTGAGCGATGACTCAAGTGATGAGGACAATGATGAACTTGAACTTCGAACACTAAATCTTAATAAGTTTATTAAATAAAAATTTAAAATAAACAATAAACTTGAACGAAGGAAGAGGCCAAAGAAGAAGAACACAAAGTGGGATGAATCGAGCTCCTCTGAAGACGAGGAGAAAATCAAGAAAGGCGAGGTGGCAAACTACGCCTTAACCACTTTCAATGATGAGGTAATCGAAATCCCCCTAATTTATTTTGAAATTATTTGATGCTTTCATGATGTATTTTCTTTTTTAGTTTAGACTTAATGTTTAAAAAAAATATTATGATCATGCTAGTAATTTCGAAAATGATAATATTGCATATTTTATGATAAACAAACAAAATGATTTTGATTGAAAATATGAAATCATGGTTAAGAAGTAATAATGTATATCATGTTGATGTCCATTGTTATTTCTCGATTTTGAGTATATTAAATCATGTTTAATTTGAAGTTATGATTAATGAATATATATTTTTGAAATTATGTATGATGATAATTATGGATTATCGATTTTCATGATAATAACAGTGGCTTTAAAAATTGATGCATGTTTTGATTTGACATAAATGAAATGGCATGCTAACATGAAATCGATCACTTAAGATGAAACACTTAAAAAAGGGGAAAAAAATATATTATCAATGAAATCATGAATCTATTTATGTTATAAATTTTGTGAGCCATAAAAATGATTTTGATGATTTAAATTTGAAATGAGTTTTATCAAAATCATGATCATGATTTGTCAAATTGAATAAATTGAAAATGAATGATGATTTTTCTCTTGAATGATTGTGACCTGTATTCCTTGTATTCATGATATGATTCTTTGTATTCATGAAAGGTTTATCTCATCACCCAATTATTTTCTTCTTGATATTCCTTATGTGATGATATGAATAAATGAAATATTCATTAATTTATTTTGATGTATACAAATGATAAGTTATGATCATGCATGGTAGGATATAATTTAACAAAATTGATACCATCATGATATGAAACATTTATGATTTGCAATGATGCACGCAATACTTGAGCTTTTTAATTATGATGTGATGTATTGCATATGATGTGAATCATGATTTAAAATGCTATGAGTTGTTGCTAAAATGAAATATTGTAAATGTTGATTTAATGTCATGAATGCTATAAATGATGAATGTTTGGTATCATGATCAAAATGAAGTGATAAATACTTAAAAAATATTGACTTAATGTTCGGTATCATGAACACTTTATTATCATACATGAAAATAGTGATAAATACTTTGAAAATAAATGTTTGTATCATGTTAGATGGTTTGACATATTGTGCATGATAAGCTATAAAGATGATTGAAACAATGATTGAAATAATAGGAATGATGATTTGGAATCATATAATAATGAGTTTATATGTTTTAAAAATATATATGATGATAATGATGCATGCAATGATGAAATATTCATGATAAAATAATTGTTTTGACATTCAAAACTTGAATTTTCATCAATGCGATTTACCTTTGTCATAATTTAGAAATCAACGTAAAGGGTCTTCCCTTCTTTTTGACAATGACAAAGGGGGAGCAAAACATGCTTGAAAGCTAATTTGCTAGCTCATATAATTCAAAAAAAGGGAGAAAAAAAATAATTACACTTCTCAAAAGAAAAGGAATTGCTATCTTGAACATCACCAAGAAGTGTTATCTTACAAATCTCAAGATGCACAAATGCAAACATGCAAAATTGATAATTTTGCACATCATTAAAATTTATGATGCTTTGGTGATTATGCATGTTCTAAAATGTTGTATGATTCACTAGCTTGCATGATGTAGAACTTGCTATATTGAACATCACTAAGGAATGATATATTGCAGAAGCAAAAAGTTAACTTGCACATATAGCAAAACTTATATTTCAAGAAGCAAGAGTTGCTTTCTTGAACATCTCAAAATTACTAGCTTGCGTGTCTTAAAATTGTAAACTTGCCATCGTACTACCATGATGATGAGCATGCTTTACCTTCATGATTGTAATTGAATATCTATAGCAAAACCTTGTCCAAATGCAAGAAAGAGTCAAATTTCATTCTCGAATTCTCTTGATCCGAACATATCAAGTTTACTCCCTTCCAAACTTAACAAGCATATGTCATATCAAGTTTAGTTCATATAATTGATTTTTGACATATGTAATCAACTAGCAAATACATCTCTCATACACATATCATGTGAAAAATATTTTTTGAGAAATGGATTTGATGAATATGGATGAAAGTGTTTTTACTTGCAAGGATTTGTTTCACATACATATCTTGATCCTTGTAAAAATTAAGTATGATTTAATCTCTCATCGATTCTAACTTCACTCGAAGTAAACTCACAAATAGCATGTATCACAAATAGTCTTCCTCCTTCATGCAAAAAGATAATAACAGATAAAAAAGGAAGAAGTTTTCAAAGCTATCTCCATGTCATGTTTTCCTTGAGATGTTTGTATAATTAATATCCTATCACTCACTGTTGGAAAATAACATGAACCTAGTTATGACATGAATAATTACAAGCACTTATGCTTAAAATTTGCTTATATCGTTCTCCGTTTTGTTGATGACAAAGGGGGAGAAATATATGAATTGATGTTATGAACACTAATGCTATGCTTGCATCATCAAGAGATATATAAATTGATATGATTGCCATATTTGCAATGCTTGCATCATCAAGAGATATATGAATTGATGCTATGATTGCCAAATTTGCATTATGCCATGTTTGCATCATGCGTTAAGATATCAAGAACTTGTATCGTAATTTTACGCATTGATATCTTACCATGTGATGAAATGCTACAATTGATAAACACTTGAAATGTTTGCATTATTATATCAAAAGCTTACATCGCAATTTTACATGTTGATATTTGATAATAACAAACTTGCATGATGAAAAAACTTGATATTATATTTTTCTTGTAATGAGTTGAACCAATATCACAAACACTTGATTGTGGTACTTCTCCTTTTTGTTGATGACAAAGGGGGAGAAGTATGTTGATGACATGACATGTTATGCATAAGTTCATGATGACGTGTTGCAAGTATTCATGATGAAAATTGTAATGACTTGAATTCAGTTTGAATTCAAGATTCTATCAATATGGCATATTGATAGGGGGAGTTTGTTTAAACTCCGGGAGTTAAGTTTAACTCCGTCATCAAGTGGTTGTCATCATAAAAAAGGGGGAGATTGTTGAATCTCGTATTTTGATGATGAAACTACTTGATATATGTTTATGATTTAATCTGCGTTTTGAGTGACGCAGGATGCTTCAATCAGGATGAGACAATTAAAGCAGGAAAATCATGTTGTGCCGGTGGAACATGTTAGAAGATTGGACGTCAGGCCGGTGGATCGGTCGACGTATCGACAGAAGGCTTCGGGCCGTGGACTCGGGCATCGGGCCAAGAAGAGCGAGTATTGTGCCAAGGATATCGGAGTTGCGGAGTCAACTGGCCGATTGGGCAATAGGCTGTAGGAGAGGACGATGCGCCGAAGAATCGGATGAAGCGTCGAGGGACCAATGACATGCCGGACAACTTGGTTAATTGCTTAGGATTAATTGTCTCGATCAAAGTTTTGTTTTAAGTGTGTAGGATTAACTATGATAGAAGAAAGACATGCAGCAGGAGTTGTGCTGGAGTCAAGACAATGATCACGTTGGGAGTTCGAGAGTTCGACGGAAGTTCAGACAGTCGTCAGAGGTTCTGCGGGAACAAATCCGAGAAGTCCATGAGCTTGCCAAAGAAGCTCATCGGAACTCGCCAAGTGGATCGTCGCAAGTCCAGGAGTTTGCCGGAAGCCCACAGGAGCATCACCGAGGGTTCATCGGATGATCGACGGAAGTTCGCCGGAAGCTCGTCGGAAGAAGCGATTGACGCACCAGAGCAAGTTGCAGTAAATGTCTTAGGAAAAATCGTAGTTAGCACATTGATTAAGTTGGAAATGGGAGGTGATCCCATTAACTTAATCTTGGGGCAATTGGGCCCCTAAAAAACCCAAATTGGGCCGAATAGATCAACCCATTTGGACCCTAATTGCTGTGGGAGGTGCAACCGCCCAGGCCAGGAGGTAGCACCACCTAGGCTAAGTCTCCGAGTGAGACTGGGCAGTGCAACCGCCCCAGCTAGGAGGTGCCACTACCTGGGCTCAGTCTCCGAGCGAGACTGGGCGGTGCAACCTCCCCTGACAGGAGGTAGCACCGCCTGAGCTCAGTCTTCGAGCTCTGCCAAGCGGTGCAACCGCCTCGGTCAGGAGGTGCAACTACCTGAGCTCGGTCTTCGAGCTCTGTCAGGAGGAGCAACCACCCTTGACAGGAGGTAGTACCGCCCAGAGGCTCAGTCTTCGAGCTCTGCCAAGCGGTGAAACACTCCAGTCAGGAGGTGCAACTGCCTGATCCCGGAATTTCGGAAATTAATAGTTTTGAGCTCCAAATTTGAACTGGGTTGGGGCCTATAAATACCCCACCCATTCAGCACTGAAAGAGCATGAACTTACACCAAAATCTTGATCCTTTTTGTGATTCTTAGAGCTCAAAATTGTTGTAAAGGCCAAAAGTTCTTCTCCCTCTGTTCTTCCAAGTTCTGAGTTGTAAAGAGAGGAGAGAAAATTTCTGTAAGGGTTGTCTCCTAAGCCCGTCAAAAGGAGTGAAACTGTAAAAGGGTGGTTGGCCTTCGCCTATTGAAGGAAGGCCTCTAGTTGACGTCGGTGACCTCGTCGGTGGAGGAAGCCAAAAGTGGAGTAGGTCAAGATTGACCGAACCACTCTAAATCTCGGTTTGCATTTACTTTGAACATATTATCTTTACTGCAAACCTCCTCTGAAGCTTACTGCTTTCTGCGCATATACGATCGGGTTTCAACCCTTTCACTTTCTGAATCAGCGTTTAGACGTAAATCTATTTTTTCGTACGATCATCATATTTCAGATTACGTTTACGTTTTGAGCTCTACCATAACTGTATACTTCCTTTATACTCTTGCTTAAACTGCATCTTGCCTAATCAAGTGATTTATGAATCAGCATTTAGACGTAAATCAGGTTCTTCGTACGAATGTCATATTTCTGTTTGCGCCTATATTCTGGTTTTTTTCATAGCTGCAGACCGTCTTCAAAGATTGACTTTAACATCATCTTGCTTAGAATTGGCTTTCACACAGAAATTGTTTTTATCGTTCGAACGCAGTTTCGTTTTAATCGAAGAAAGTTTTCCGCTGCACTAATTCACCCCCCCCCCCTCTTAGTGCTCTTGATCCTAACATGGTCCTTATCAAACCCTTGTGACGCTAAAAAATAATCTGAGACAACGACTTTGTTAATGGGTTTGCAATGTTATCTTCGGATGGAACTCTTTCCACTATTACATCTCTTCGGGTCACGATCTCTCTGATCAGATGGAACCTCCTCAAAACATGCTTAGATTTCTGATGAGACCTGGGTTCCTTCGCTTGAGCAATCGCCCCGTTGTTGTCGCAATATAAGGAAATCGACTCCTCACTGCTCGGCACGACTCCCGAATCTATGATGAACTTCTTCATCCAGACTTCTTCCTTTACTGCCTATGCTATAGCAATGTACTCCGCCACTGTAGTCGAGTCAGTAGTAGTATCTTGCTTGGAACTTTTCCAGTACACTATTCCTCTATTCAAGGTGTACACATATCCCGAATTCAACTTGCTATCATCGATATCAGATTGAAAACTTGAGTCCGTGTAGCCTTCAACCCTAAGGCTACTACCTCCATATACTAGTAAAAGATCCTTAGTCCTTCTCAAGTACTTAAGGATACACTTTATCGCTTTCCGGTACTCCAAGCCTGGACTCGCTTGATACCTACTGGTGATACTCAAAGCATGTGCTATATCTGTTAGGATCGGAGCGGCACTAAGAGGGGGGGTGAATTAGTGCAGCGGATTAAAACTTCAGTTTTGGAAAAATCTTTCGTATGATAAAAAACCGAACTCGGAAGTGCTTATCTTGAAAGCGTGTTCGTAAAGGTGTGCAGCAAAAGTAATGAGGAAGTAAAGCACGTATGAAGGTTTGCAGTAAGGTAAATAGCAATGAGTAAATGCAAACTAGAGAACACACCAATTTAAAGTGGTTCGATCAAAATGACCTACATCCACTTGCGAAGCCTTCTTGAAAGAGGCTCCCAACTTCCACTAGCAAATCACTTTGAAGGGGAAGGACAAATACCCCTCTTACAACCTTTTACAAGTGGTTCACACTCTTACAAATTTTCAAAGAGAAAGAGAGAGGTGAACACTCAAGCTATTGAAAATAAAAACTTGCTAAAGGCTTTGCTAAGACTTTTATCTCAATCTCTTGCTTATGAAAGGTTGTTATCTCAGCTGAGAATTAAGGGGTATTTATAGGCCCCAAAATGATTCAAATTTGGGCTCCAAATTTTGAATTCTCTTGGGTTTCCGAGGATGGTGGTGCCACCGCCTATCTGTGTCTGACAGATAGTGTACTGGTGGTGCCACCGCCTAGTTCGGCGGTGCCACCGCCGGACCTCTCGGGTGCTGGGCAGTGCCACCGCTCAGTCCAGCAGTGCCACCGCTCAGTTCTCGGGTTTTGGGCGGTGCCACCGCCTAATCTGGCGGTGCCACCGCCTACACTATTTCAGCTCACTAGTTGGGCTCCAAACTTGGCCCAAATTAGTCCGAACTCGGGCCCAATTGGCCCCTACTTGGGTTATAGGATTAACACCTAATCCTAACCCTAATTAACGTGCTAACTATGAATATAAAGATATTTCCTAAGCTATTACAAAGTTCGCAAGTCAAGACTTCTTCCGGCGAGCTTCCGGCGAACTTCCGACGGTCTTCCGATAAACTCTCGGAAACCATTCTGCGGACTCCCGGCAAGCTCCTAGACTTCACGATTTGATCTTGGTGAGTTCCAACGAGCTTCTTCGGCAAGCTCTGATCTTTCTCGGCGAGCTTCACGAACTTCCAACGAACTTTCCGGCGAGCTTCTGAAAAACCCTTCCGCAAGCTCCTTACTCATTCTCGACTAGTTCCGGCAGCATTCACGACGAACCTTCGAACTTCCGTCGAACTCTCGAACTCGCAACGAATCCTTCGCGCTTGACTCCGACACTTTGTTTCGCTTTATGTCTTCGTCGTTATCGTAGTTAATCCTGCACACACAAGCCAAAACTCTACTCCGATCTAGATAATTATTATAATGCGAATTGACATTCTGTTGCTCGGCATGTCATTGGTTGGCGCTTCATCCGATTCTTCAACACATCATCCTCTCTTGCGACTTGTTGCCTAATCGGTGGTTAACCTCCGCAACCCCAATATCCTTGGCGTAATTTCGCTCTCCTTGGCCCGATGCCCGACGTCTGAAGCCTTCTACCATCTAATATCTTGATGTGATCCCCTCTAGCGCAACGTCAATTCCTCCTGCTTTAATTGTCTCATCCTGATCGAAGCATCCTGCGTCACTCAAAACGCAGATTAAATCATAAACACATATCAAGTGGTTTCATCATCAAAATACGAGATTCAATAATATCAGCCCAGGTACATAGCATGACATACATGATAGACCTTATTGTTGATGCATAGGGTATCATATCCATGTTTGCCCTTTCTTTAGGAGTCTTTGGGGACATACTCGTAGAAAGCGATATCCCATGTCTCATCGGTATGAGACCTCTCTTGGAATTTTCTATGCCAAACCTTTTGACAATGGTGTCTATGTACCTATACAGGGATAAGCCAAGCATCCTCTTAGATCTATTTCTATAAATCTGAATCCCCGAGATATAGGATGCTTCCCCTAAGTCCTTCATGGAGAAGTGTCTAAATAACCAAGCCTTTACTGTGGATAATATTCCTATATCATTCATAATGATCAGGATGTCATCCATATATAATACCAAAAAGGTGATAGCACTCCCACTTACCTTCATATATACACAAGGTTCCTCTTCGTTCTTAACTAAGTCATAAGATCTGATTGCCTCATCAAATTTATGTTCCAACTTCGAGAAGCTTGCTTTAGTCCATAAATTGATCTAAGCAACCTGCATATCTTATCTGGGTAGTTCTTGGATACGAATCCCTCGGGTTGTATCTGTTGGGAAATCTTGGGGGCGACATCACATGCGCAGCGGAAGAACAAGAAAACAAAATCCTCGATTCCCAAAGAGATGTTCGTCGTCGTGTGAAGATTGGTGCGCAAAATCCGTGAAACTTAACACTGCGTATAGAGTAGATTGTGTTACCTAGGGAGATCGTATATCCCTGTTTCCTTGTAGATCCTTAGGAGAGGGTGAAAGAGTTCAAGCATCCTCCTCTCTAGCGGTGATCCACACAGCAGGGCTGCGATGACGCTCCTCGAAACACTAGGCTTGCTCTGAGGTGAAGAGGGGGAGGAGAATACGAGAGACAAGCAAAGACTCTAACCTATGAGGCTCTGAATCCCTCCTATTTATAGAGGTCCCCTGTCAAACCCTAATGGATCCTCCCCTAGTAGGTATTGGATCTGCATCCAATAACCCAAGCCTTTTAGATTAGTGGATCTCTATCCAATAATCTCTCATGGGCTCTTATTGGATCTCGTCCATGGGATCCAATAATTCAGGGGCTTATTGGATATCCAATAAGACAAGGGCTCCGTCGGATATCTCATATCCGAACCTCTACTCATCGCAATGCCTACCATATGTGTGTGACTCTCTAGGCCCAATATCGAGCTGGCCGTGAGTCATACCTGTTAGAACTCCTTCTAACTCAGTGAATTATTATCTCTGTAATAATTCACTTGATTCATCGACTACGGACGTACTAGGCCACTACGCCGTAGTCCCCAGACGATACAAGGGAATCCAATCCATTGGACCTATCTGTCCTGTACCTATAGTCCCTCATCCATCTAATATCCTAAAGACCGTATATCGAGCATGGTGTTGTCAAACCCATACGATTTCTACTTGAGTCTCGCTCTAATTGGATTCTCACGGAGAACTCTTTCTCTCTCAACCCGAATGACCCTGGCCAGGGATTTGTTTGAGCAAGCACACATGGGATATTCCTCTCATAACTCCGAGAGTGGATGATCCTCTATCGACACTCAATAGCCCTCGTAAGGTCGACTACTACTCCCAATGACCAGCTGTACTAGATCTGGGACAACCAAACTTATAAGTCTGGTATCAAAGTGTGGAGCACTCATATAGGACATCCTTGGTGTCTCAAGTCTAAGGACGAGATACACCACTAGGACTACGGAATCGCTGTCTGACAATAAGGCATCATCAACCATCCAGCATTCCGTAAGCGGATCAATCAGTGAACTCATTCTCCAATGAGCACCTGTACTGTATCCCTAGTGTCCCTACACGAGCAGCTATGAGACTAGCTGCATCCATCATATGGACGGGTATACAGCACACCAGTCTATCCGGTTATCACGATATCCCTCTCGAGTAACCTATGACTAGGATTATTTAGGATCTATGTTTAAAGGTGAATCGATCTCATTATCGTGATCTCATCATGATCCGATTCCCATTGCACAAATCCAAAGACATCACAATATATATATGCATATATGCAATAGTTATAAAGTGATATACGCCAAAATATAATAAGCAAAAAGATTCTATATCAAGTCACACGTGCCACCACTCACGTGATTGGCTTGCTGGGCACCTATGACTAGCAATCTCCCACTTGACCTAAAGCCAATCACTTATGTGGCTGATCCCCATCAGACCCCTATGACGCTCAAAGACAATATGAGATAACAGCTTTGTCAGTGGATTTGCAATATTATCTTCGGATGGAACTCTTTCCACTACTACATCTCCTCGGGTTACGATCTCTTTGATAAGCCGGAACCTCCTCAGAACACTTCTGATGAGATATGGGTTCCTTCACTTAAGTAATCGCCCCGTTGTTATCGCAATATAAGGAGATTGGCTCCTCGCTACTTGGCACGACTCCCAAATCTGTGATGAACTTCTTCACCCAGACTCCCTCCTTTGCTGCATCTGATGCAGCAATGTACTCCACCTCTATGGTCGAGTCAGTAGTGGTATCTTGCTTGGAACTCTTCCTGCACACTGCTCCTCCATTCAAGGTGTATATATACCCTAAATTTGACTTGCTATCATCGACATCAGACTGAAAACTTGAGTTCGTGTAGCCTTCAACCTTAAGGCTATTACCTTCATATACTAGTAAAAGATCCTTAGTCCTTCTCAAGTACTTAAGGATACACTTTACTGCTTTCCAGTGCTCCAAGCATGGATCCGCCTAATACCTGCTCATGACACTCAGAGCATACGCTATATCAGGCCTAGTACATATCATGACATACATGATAAACCCTATTGCTGAGGCATAAGGTATCAAATTCATGTTCGCCCTTTCTTTTGGAGTCTTTGGGGACATACTCGTAGAAAGCGATATCCCATGTCTCATCGGTATGAGATCTCTCTTGCAAATTTTTCATGCCAAACCTTTTGACAATGGTTTCTATGTATCTGGACTGGGACAAGCCAAGCATCCTCTTGGATCTATCTCTATAGATTCTAATCCCCAAGATATAGGATGCTTCCCCTAAGTCCTTCATGGAGAAGTGTCTAGATAACCAAGTCTTTACTGTGGATAGCATTCCTACGTCATTCCCAATGATCAAGATGTCATCCACATATAACACCGAAAAGGTGATAATGCTCACACTTACCTTCCTGTACACACAAGGCTCATCTTCATTCTTAACGATGTCATAAGATCTGATTGCCTCATCAAATCTTATGTTCCAACTTTGGAAAGCTTGCTTTAGTCCATAAATGGATCTAAGCAACCTACACACCTTATCTGGGCAGTTATTGGACACGAATCTCTCAGGTTGCATCATATACACCTCCTCCTCGAGGTTCCCATTGAGGAATGCGGTTTTCACATCCATCTGCCATATCTCATAATCATAGTGTGCTACAATAGCCAATAGAATTCTGATGGATTTTAGTATTGCTACGGGTGAGAAAGTTTCGTTATAGTCAACACATTGCCTTTGATGATACCCCTTAGCCATAGCCTTGCTTTATAGGTCTCTACCTTTCCATCTACTCCGATCTTTTTCTTAAAGATCCACTTGCAATCGATGGGTACAATACCTTTGGGCATATCAACTAGGTTCCAAACCTTGTTGGAGTACATAGAATCCATCTCAGAATTTATGGCTTCTTGCCACTTCCCGGAGTCTATACTTATAATAGCCTCCTCGTAGGTCTAAGGATCAATATCCTCAACATCCTCTCCTCTAATATGTCCCACATATCTCTCAGGAGGATGGGATACTCTATCAGACCTACGTAAAGTTGAAACTTGTGTATTTGGTACCTGAACAAACTCGGGCTATAGAGTGGTGCTTGAGCTTGGTTATCCAACCTCGCTCAACTCTATCATTCTCCCACTATCTCCGCCAAGAATATGTTCCTTCTCAAGGAACACTACTCTCTTAGCTACAAAGACCTTTTGGTCCTCGAGATGATAGAAATAATACCCACAAGTTTCCTTGGGGCATCCCACAAATTTGCATCGCTCTGTCCTTGATTCTAATTTATCGGGGTTGTGTCTTTTCACATGGGCAGGGCAGCCCTAAATCTTAACAACCTTAAGATCAGACTTCTTCCCTTTCCATATCTCATATGGTGTAGACACTACCGACTTAGTTGGAACTCTATTCAGAAGGTAAGCTGCGGTCTCTAGGGCATATCCCTAGAATAAGATGGGTAGCTAAGCGAAACTCATCATGGACTGTACCATATCTAATAGCGTACGATTCCTCCTTCCAGAGACACCATTGAGCTGAGGTGTATAAGGAGGTGTCTATTGGGATAATATCCCATAGTCCTTGAGGAACTAAGTAAACTCTGTACTTAAGTACTCATCTCCTCGATCTGATCGAAGAGTTTTGATACTTATTCCAGTCTGGTTCTCTACCTCATTCTTATACTCTCCAAATTTCTCAAAAGCCTCGGACTTGTACTTCATTAAGTACACATATCCATACCTTAAGAAATCATCAGTAAAGGTAATGAAGTAGGAGTAACCACCAATGTCTTGAGTTGACATGGGTCCACATACATCACTATGTATGAGTTCCAACAGCTCAGTGACTCTCTTTCTAGTTCCACTAAATTGAGAGTTTGTTAGTTTTCCACGAAGGCAAGGCTCGCAAGTTGCATATGACACATAGTCGAATGGATCTAGATATCCATCATTTAGCAACTTTTGAATCCTTCTTTCATGAATGTGACCTAGCCTACAATGCCACAGGTATGCACTGTTCATCTCATCTCGTTTCCTCTTGGACACATTTACATTCATGATATGTGGAGTAGTGTCTAGCAAAACAAACCTTTATTCAATATTCCTCTCGCCAATCTCCCCTCGGCTTTGCTAGAATTTACAATAAATTGTAGATGTGATAAGCAATTCTGGTATCCAATACTAATGCACTATCATAAAAATCCGACAATTGGAGATTGATAATGAATGTACTTGAAGCTTCTCTAAGCTTCTATTTCGCCCTCTCTATAAGGTACTCTTTGCAGTTCCTCTTCCAGTGCCCATCTTTGCCATAGTGGAAGCACTGGCCTTTGTCCTTTGTTGGGTCTTTCTTAGCAACCTTTGCTTTACCTGGTCTGCCCTTGCCCTTTCCCTTCTTAAGGGACCTTTCTGCTTTCCTTTTCCTTTTAGTCTCACCAGTATAGAGAACTGGCTTCTCTTTCTTAATAGTACTCTCTACCTCCCTCAACATATTGAGGAGCTCTGGGAGAGTCACCTCAAGCTTGTTCATATTAAAATTCATTATGAACTGTGAAAAGGAATCTGGTAGGGACTGAAGCACAATGTCCACACACAAGTTATCCTCTAGGACCATTCATAGACCTGTGAGTTTTTCTATCAACTCAATCATCTTTAGGACATGGTTCTGAACCGGTGTTCCCTTAGTCATCCTAGCGCGGAAGAGGCTCTTGGATATCTCATATCACTGAGTCCTTCCCTTTTCCTCAAACAATTTGCGGACATGTAGGAGAATAGATCTGGTATCCATCTTTTCATGTTGTCTCTATAACTCAGGAGTCATAGAGCCCAACATATAACACTGAGCCAATCCGTATTATTTGGACCAGTGAGGCGGTTGACATCAAGTATGCCACGTAAGTGATTTGAAAGCAATATTTTCTAAAAATAAAGATGCAGCAGAAATGAATAACATGCAGATTTTGCAAGAAATAAACTATCAAGATATGAACTTCTATCTTAATATGCTCTCACTATTTTACTAATGAGTCATGCGACACCCTCAGCACATGAAACGAAAGTCTCCGATAGACTTCTAGTGGGGATAAGGATCCAATTAACGTCTTAGTGTAACCTCGAGGGACTCGACCAATCATACTAAGCCTAAAAGGTAGGCAACTCTTACTGATTACAACTCCTTGTGATTCCCGTCCTATTCAGCCTCCGAATCACCATGGTCTCGAGGGACTCGACTAACCATGATGCTCGGTTAAGTCAACACCTTTGTTACAAGATGAGTCTGATTTGATGATATACCCTCGAGGGACTCGACCAAGCATACCATGCCCTCAGGTCACCGGTGACATCTCTATGTCGTAAGCAAGATAGCAAATCACGATATAGGTGAGTCTCGAGGGACTCGACCAACTCAACCTACACCGGGAATCGGTTCCTACTTATAACGATGGAAGGCCACGTGGGTCGATCTAATTGCCTCACGTTTACCGACTTAATATTATCGAGAGAAATGTTTCTATGATTTGGTCTCCTAATATGACATGTCACACATATACATATTTAATATATATCTATATCGCATGCAAATATATATACATATCTAGTATGTGTATAAGCATTCACACCAGATGATCATGGATCATAACCTAATGTGATTAGGCCCGAGCTAGTAGGCCTAATCACTCACATCAAGATCTATGTGTGCAACGGTTCATCTCCATGCCCTATGATCGTCCATCTTGTCCTCGTTGGTTCCCTCGACATCTTGATGCATCTTCATGCATCGCGATCGTCCGTCTCATGGGTCCCGCTATCGCATCCATGCTCCCGCTGCGCCTCCTCATGTGATTACAACTTAATCATAGGCACGCAGGTGCGACAATAAACGGGAAATATAATGGAGGCTCACATACCTCAATAATAATAATCACAAGTACACACATCACATGGTTCATGATCATCCGTCCACACATCATACATCACATGTATAAATAATCATCATCATGTAGGACTACTAGGTAATAATAAAAATAATAATCAACTAAACTTTTTAATTAATTAATATTTTCTGAAATCAGGGACATGTAGGGAATTTTTGAATTCCTAAGGGTATTTTTGTAATTTGGACAAAAGACAGAAACTAGAATTTCTCAAATTCCGAGGGGCAAAACTATCTTTTGCCCAGAAAACCCTAATGACCTACTCCCCTATGCTGCTACCGCTACCGCCACCCTGCTGGCGGCGGCCTGTGCGGCGGGGCGCGGGGGAGCCGCCCTTGTAGGTGGGCGCCACTGTGGGTTGGTGCCCCTGCGGGTGGCGCAGCTCCCGCGAGCGCTGTGCCCGCGGGTGCAGTACCTCGCCGGGCGGCCACCCCTACAGTTTGCCCGCAGGAGCAGCGGTTGCAAGCGCCGTTGCCCCGTGGTGCCTCAGCCCGCGAGCCTTGCGGCCGTAGGCGCCTTGCCCGACGGTGCTTTTGCCCGCGGGTCTAGCACCCGCAAGCATCGCCCTTGCGCGCAAGCACAGTGATCGCACGCAGGTGGCCGCCTTGCCTGTAGCCCTGCCTGCCGGCCCCGTGCGGCAACGACCGCGGGTGGGGCACCCGCGGGCTGCTAGGCCCATCGGTTGCAAGCCTGCTGTAGGCGCAGCCCCTATGCTGCCTGCCTTAGGCTGTGCTGCATGCACGCAGATTGAGGGCAGCAACTGTAGCTGCCCTTCCTTGTTTTTACATCAACGATTTTGACATCAAAAGTTTTTCCTAAACACAACACACGCAGTTCAAAACCAATCATTCACACGAACAACCTGGCTCTGATACAACTGTTGGGAAATCTTGGGGGCGACATCACATGCGCAGCGGAAGAACAAGAAAACAAAATCCCTGATTCCCAAAGAGATGTTCGTCGTCGTGCGAAGATTGGTGCGCAAAATCCGCGAAACTTAAAACTGCATATAGAGTAGATTGTGTTACCTAGGGAGATCGTATATCACTATTTCCTTGCAGATCCTTAAGAGAGGGTGAAGGAGGTCAAGCGTCCTCCTCTCTAGCGGTGATCCACACAGCAGGGCTGCGACGACGCTCCTCGAAACTTCAGGCCTGCTCTGAGGTGAAGAGGGGGAGGATAATAGGAGAGAGACAAGCAAAGGCTCTAGCCTATGAGGCTCTGAATCCCTCCTATTTATAGAGGTCCCTTGTCAAACCCTAATGGATCCTCCCCTAGTGGGTATTGGATCTGCATCCAATAACCCAAGCCTTTTAGATTAGTGGATCTCTATCCAATAATCTCTCATGGGCTCTTATTGGATATCGTCTATTAGATCCAATAATTTAGGGGCTTATTGGATATCCAATAAGACAAGGGCTCCGTCGGATATCTCATATCCGAACCTCTACTCGTCGCAATGCCTACCATATGTGTGTGACCCTCTAGGCCCAATATCGAGCTGGCCATGAGTCATACCTGTTATAACTCCTTCTAACTCAGTGTATTATTATCTCTGTAATAATTCACTTAACTCATTGACTACGGACGTATTAGGCCACTACGCCGTAGTCCCCAAACGATATAGGGGAATCCAATCCCATTGGACCTGTTTGTCCTCAGTTACCGTGTACCTATAGTCCTTCATCCATCTAATAGCCTAGAGACCGTATATCGAGCATGGTGTTGTCAGACCCATACGGTTTCTACTCGAGTCTCGCTTTAATCGGATTCTCCCGGAGAACTCTTTCTCTTTCAACCCGAATGACCCTAGCCATGGATTTGTCTGAGCAAGAACACATGAGATATTCCTCTCATGACACCGAGAGTGGATGATCCTCTATCGACACTCAATAGCCCTCGTAAGGTCGAGTACCACTCCCGATGGCCAACTGTACTAGATCTGGGACAGCCAAACCTATAAGTCTCGTATCAAAGAGTGGAGCACTCATATAGGATATCCGTGGTGTCTCAAGTCTAAGGACCAGATACACCACTAGGACTATGGAATCGCTATCTGACAATAAGGCATCATCAACTATCCAGCATTCCGTAAGCGGATCAATCAGTGAACTCATTCTCCAATGAGCACCTGTACTGTATCTGTAACATCCCTCATTTCTGAATTTTCGTATAAGTTTCTAGTTGTAATGTAAGTATCTATTTTAAATTTGATAAAAGAGCCAAAGTACGAATCTGAGAACTTATTCATAAGATTTGGGAGATTTGTTCAAAAAAAAAAAAAATCTGAGGACCTATATGTAAACCTTGAGGACCTAATCGTAAATATAATAATATAAGGACTAAACTGCAAAATATACAAAATTACAAATTCCACGGTTTAAGCCTCTCTGCCTTCGTTCATAAGGAACCAGAGAAGGCAGCTGCATGGAAGAACAGGAGAAAGAAAGAAAGAAGAAGAGAAGAAAAAGGGGGAAGAAGAAGAAGAAAAAAATTTGGGGCTTTGAGGTTTCTTGCTCAAATCTTATCATTTAGGGTCATAATTCTCAAAAGAAAGTTTTCTAATCCCATCCTATAGAATTATTAGTCTTTGATCTCATATTTATTCTGAATTATTCGAAAGGTTTCAGCCTAGAACCTGATATTTCTCTTGTTAGATACAAAAATCATGGATCTGAAATTTTTCGGTAAACTGACCCCTATACATATTTTCAGCCATAATTTTTATCATCAAATATGGATTTAGGCAGGACCTTGTTTATTTGAAATTAGACTCTTATACCTTCCTTTTAACACTGATTTTGAAAATTTTGGACTCCGAATACTTACCCAAACGTCTGTTTCAATTGAGCCTATGGATGCTGCAAAATAGGGATCAAAATTTCTGACCTTTTGATACTAAAATATCTATAAGTCCCTCTTGGAAATTCTGATTTATACCAAACTAATTTCATTTGAAACTAGACTTGTAAACCTTTCTTTTGATATATAGTTTGAAAATTTTGGAACTCAAATGCCTATTTTTCTATCTATTGATTCCGCCTTATGGATTATGCAAAACAGTGATTTAGTTTTTCTACCTTCGGTCACTAAATCAATGGTAACTCCTTGTTGGAAACCTTGATTATATGAAACTTATTTAATCAGAAAATAGATTGATATATCTTTCGATAGTAGCATTCTTAAGGGTATTGGAGCATAATTGATAATCTGAAGTATTTGTTCAATGTGCATCTTGAATCCTGACAGAAATCGAGCTTTGGTCGATTTCGCGTATTCTGTTTCATTCGTTTGGAAATAGATTTCATTCTGTCCCCTTCGCTCAATCGAGGCTTATGTTAGTGCTTGAATTTTGGTTTGCTCTTGCCTATAATTTATTTACATTCGTGAAACATTTTTGTGTAACGTTTATGCTATATCGCATTGACACATATAGGCACATGTATATCCCATTGTTCCGGATTTGCTTTCGATATGTGGCTATTATAGTTTCATTCCTTTAGATATTGAATTCATCTAACCATCTTATTTGAATTGAGCTACATATGATTGCTTGGAATCCTGGTATACTCTTGCTTTCATTTCATTCCAAATGTGAATACATTTGTGAGAGATTGTTGCTTGCATCGTATTAACTTGTAAAGGCACATGTACGTTTTGTTGTTCTGCGTGTGCTTCCGATATATGCTATTTATTGTTCATACTACCCTTTTGTACTCTGGTGTTGTGGGATAATGTGAACCTTTGCTAGAAATGGTAAAGGGAGTTATGCATAGAGCCTGCGATGCTCTACCGGCCCCCTTTGACTTCACCTAGACGTGGGTGGATGGAGCTCCCAAACGTGGGAGACTTCTGTCTGGTGGTCATTCAGAAATGGATGAATAACATTCTGTCTGTGGTCCCACTACACCTTCTGTATGTTTGATATGATATCCAGAGCATTGGTTATGTGTTTCCGTACATGCTTTGGATAAGAATGATATGAATGCAACGTCAAAGACGACGTTTGAGCTTCTGTTTGGTATTTGTTATTGATATGCTCCAAAATGTTCCATACACCGTTGATATGCTCCAGAACATTTCATTTGTTATTTATATGCTCCGAAATGTTTCATTCATTGTTGATATGCTTCGAAATGTTCCATACGCCGTTGATATGCTCCGGAACATTTCATATGCCATTAATAAGCTCCGAAATATTTCATTTATTATTGATATGCTCCAAAACGTTTCATTCGTTGCTGATATGCTCCAATTACTCTATGCCCCATCTGTTATGAACCAAATATGTATGATTGAAATGACAATCGTGATTCTGCACCTAATGATATTACGTCTATGAATTCTTATATTCTACCTTGCATTTTAAAACTTTATCTCTTTGGAAATTATCCTCTTTTGACATGGATATGTTAGTCACTTGCTGAGCTTTATATGCTCACCCCGTTGTTGTATAAATTTTTCAGGATAGCTTGTCGCTTGCTTAAATGTTAAGATTGGGCTGAGGCAGTGGAAAGCTAAAAGATTTTGGGCAGATCTTTATTAGTAAATATGTTTTTGTTGTATAAGCACATGCTGCATCTAATGAAATATTGACGATGAATCTAAACTTGTGGATTTTGTATAAGTTTAAAGTATCTCTCATGTTTAGAATTCTAGAATGTTAAGTTTAATTTGTGTAATGATATGAACTTATGGTAAACGTTGGTTTTGTGACTGCGTAGACTTCCCAATTGTGAATTTATGTTGTGGTTATTATTTTGATGATGAGTTCAGATTTTATGAATTATCGAGCGATGTATTATATGTTTATAAACTACACAGGGTTTATGAATTTGAGGATTATAGAGGTGAAATTTTGACTTGATTGTTTTCTTAGTGACCTCAAATGTTAGTTTGGATCCTGGATTGATTTGTTTTCTTAAATTTTAATATTATCGATATATTTTTGAGGGGCGTGACAAAGGTGGTATCAAAGCATGGTTTGAGGATCACCGAAATATTTGATATGTTGACATGCAAAATATATTGAGGTCTAATGAACTATAGTGATTGGTGGAAATTTTCTTTGATGCATTTTAGGAATCTGGGATGATGAGGACATTTGGTCCTCCTATTTCATTTGTTTCTGATTAATTAACAGGAATGAAAGGGTTAGGATCGGAGTGGCACTAAGAGGGGGGGGTGAATTAGTGCAGCGGATTAAAACTTCGGTTTTAGAAAAATCTTTCATACGATAAGAACGGAACATGAAAAGCTTAACTTGAAAGTGTATTCTTAAAGTTGTGTAGCAAAGGTAATAAGGAACTAAAGCATGTAAGAAGGTTTGCAGTAATGTAAATAGCGATAATGAAATGCAAACCAGAGATTATGCCGATTTTAGAGTGGTTCGGTCAAATGACCTATATCCACTTGCGAGGCCCTTCTTCGATGAGGCTCCCACCTTCCACTAGCAAATCTCTTGAAATGGAAGGGTAAATACCCCTCTTACAACCTTTTACAAGCAGTTCAACCTCTTACAAATTTTCAATAAGAAAGGAGGAGAAATCTCTAGCAAATTGAAAACAAGACTTGCTAAGACTTTCTAAGACTTTTCTCTCAATCAAATGCTTCTCGAAAGTTGTAATCTCAGCTGAGATTTGAGGGGTATTTATAGGCCTCAAGAGGATTCAAATTTGGGCTCCAAAATTTAGGCTCCAAAATTTGAATTCTCTTTGGGTTCCCGATGCTGGCGGTGCCACCACCCAGCCAAACTGTGCCACCGCCCAGCTCTCGGGTGTTGGGCGGTGCCACCGCCTAGGCCAAATCAGCTCACTAGTTGGGCTCCAAACTTCGCCCAAACCAGTCCGAACTCGGGCCCAATTGGCCCCTACTTGGGTTATAGGATTAACACCTAATCCTAACCCTAATTAACATGCTAACTACGAATTTAAAGACATTTTCTAAGCTATTACAAAGTCCGTAAGTCAAGACTTCTTTCGGCGAACTTCCGGCGAACTTACGACGGTCTTCCGATAAACTCTCGAAAACCATTCTGCGGACTCCCGTCAAGCTCCTAGACTTCACGATTTGATCTTGGCGAGTTCCAATGAGCTTCTTCGGCAAGCTCCGATCTTTCTCGGTGAGCTCTGCGAACTTCCAATGAACCTTCCGGCGAGCTTCCGAAAAACCCTTCGGCAAGCTCCCTACTCATTCTCGGCTAGTTCCGGCAACATTCCCGACGAACCTTCGGACTTCCGTCGAACTCTCGAACTCCTAACAAATCCTTCGTGCTTGACTCCGACACTTTATTTTGCTTTATGTCTTCGTCGTTATCGTAGTTAATCCTGCACACACAAGCAAAAACTCTACTCCGATCTAGACAATTATTATAAAGCAAATTGACATTCTGTTGCTCGACACGTCATTGGTTGGCGCTTCGTCCAATTCTTCGGCGCATCGTTCTCTCTTGCGGCTTGTTGCCCAATCAGCGGTTGACCTCCGCAACACCGATATCCTTGGTGCAATTCTGCTCTTGGCCCGATGCCCAACGCCCGAAGCCTTCTGCCATCCAATATCCTGACGTGATCTCTTCCGGCGCAACGTCAATTCCTCCTGCCTTAATTGTCTAATCCTGATCGAGTAGACCTGCATAACTCAAAATGCAGTTAAATATAAACATAATTATCAATTGGTTTCATCATCAAAATACGAGATTCAACAATCTCCCCATTTTTGATGATGACAACCAATTGATGACGGAGTTAAACTTGACTCCCGGAGTTTAAACAACCTCTCCCTATCAATATGCCATATTGATAGAACCTTGAATTCAAACTGAATTCAAGTCATTGCAATATTCATCATGAATACTTGCAACATGTCATTATGAACTCATGCATAGACTTATGCATATCATGTCATCAACATACTTCTCCCCCTTTGTCATCAACAAAAAGGAGAAGTACAACTATTCTTTGTGTTTGTAATATAAGTTCAACTCATTGCATGAAAAACATAATATTAAGTTTTATCATCATGCAGTTTTGAAGCTAGAAAATTTAGCAAGTAATGCATCATGCTTAGGACATTCAAGATGTCAAGTTTTAGATATGCAAGTTTTACAGCATACAAGATAGCACTTTTGGTAATGTTCAAGATAGTAAGTTCTACATCATGCAAGCTAGCAAAATGTTTGAAAAAGTGATCAAGTTTTGCAACATACAAGCTAGCAAAAATGTCAAACTAGCAAGAGATAATGTTTTATATGAGGCAAGCAAACAATTTGGCAAATGTTACATTTGCATCTTCTCTTTTGAGAAGTGCAATTTTTGCTTTCATCTTGAATTGTGCACGCTAGTTAGTTTGCCTCTTTTCATGATGTCCACACTAGAAATTCTTGCTCCCCTTTGTCATTGTCAAAAAGAAGGGAAGACCCTTATATCAATTTTCATATTATGACAAAGGTAAGTATCATTCTTATTTGTGCATCATTATATATTCAAATTAAAACATACACAATTTCAATAACCTTATTTTTTATGCATGATACCGAAAAATAAATCAATCATCATTGATAAGCATATCATACATGATACTCAAACATTAAAATTTTCAAGCATTTATCAACATGTTGATCATGATACCAAACATTGATCATTTAAAGCATTCATGATACACATCATATGCAATACATCACATAAAAAGCATAAGTGTTACATGCATCATTTTAGCATCAATTCATAGCATTTCATCATATGACAAGATATCAGCAAGTAAAATTACAATGCTAGTTCTTGATATCTTAATATGATGCAAACATGGCATATGGCAATCATAGCATTTCTATTATCAATTTACCATATATTTCGATGCAAGCTTCTTTTGATATCTCAACATAATTCAAATTTAAATATGACACTTATTAATTCATATATTTATCATTCAAATATGGCACTCATAGTATCAATTCATATATTTCTCCCCCTTTGTCATTACCGAAAAGAAGGGAGAAATCGATGGCCAAAAGATTTTAATCATTATACAAGCCAACTTACAAAATCATGTCATGATATCAAGAAAATTCAAGAAGGACATGATTCATTCAATAAATCCTTTTAATAGAGCAAAAGGATTATACAACTAAGAATCATGATTAAAATATATCAATATCATAGATCAAGTCATGATTCGTGATTCATCATAAAGCAAATTAATTTTCAATCATCTCATAAGGCTTTTAAGGAATTTTTGAAACATAGGAGAATGATTAATTTAAGCATGCAATGTTTCAATTAAATTCAAGTCATGAATACCAATACTTTCATATTGTGAGTATCAATTCATGAATACCAAAAGATATTATTTGTGATTCCAATTTTACAAGATCAAGATTATGATTTAAATAAAACTTATTGAAATCAAATCGGTAACTTGAAACTCATAATCAAGTCATCAAAATCAATTTCGAGATTCACAAAATATCATGAAATCATTAATCTTGATCCGATGGGAAAAGCATTTTTGAAGTGATTCTTTTTCATCTAAGCATGCCTTAGTCATTATATGTCAAATCAAGATAAGCATGAAAGTTCAAGACATAAAGGCAAAATCTTATAAAACAGCTAATCAAGCAAGATTTTAAACATCTATTTTCAAGCTAGAGTAAGTCAAGGATTTAATTATCTTATGTCATGAATTCCAATAGGCATCTCAAATTATCAACATCACATTAAAAAGATATTTCAAAAAGACATATCGATAAGTGATTCATTTGCATCATTTTATTTTTGGAAGATTCTCCTCTTTCGTAAATAAATCTTGGAGAACAAAATGAATTAAGGGAGATATAATATGATTGAAGCATTGAACATGATTCATATTTAAAATGTGTCTCATGTCATAAGTATGAATCAAGCATTTGTGAAATCCGAAATCATCCTCAAAATCACATTCAATAAATTCATACATGACAAGCATAGATTTATTGAAAAATCGATAAGATAGAGGATCGTATTTCGTTTTTATAAATTTCTATTCATGTGATTTGCTTCTTATAAGCATTCCTTTACCTTTAATAAAACAAGTGTCAATATTTAAGACGGAAAGGTAAATTTCATAGAACAAATCATCAAGTATGATTCCATGATAACATCCTTTTAATATCTTGATATTCATCATCAAGTATGATTTCAAAAAAAATATGTTTAAGAGAAATCATTAAGACCAAATACATGATACACTCATTTATTTTTAAAATATTCATCATGTTTATTTTCATGAGATTCACAAGATTGGTAAACTAAATTCATTAATCTCAATAGGATATAAAATTTATTTCCATTTCATATAATTGATTTCATGTGAGGGTGTTCAAATCTTTTTGTGAAAACATGTATCATCATTTAAAATCAAAACAAAAGTTTCGTCATAAAACCGTCAAGACCAAACACATCAAAAATAAAACATCATGATATCACATCTATCATCAAAAGACTATCAAGAAATTCATACATAGATGTACATACACTTTGTCATCTTAATATGTCATGAGAATGTCATCTTAATTTATCATAAAAATGATTAAACCAAAAACATGTTAATCCAAAATGAGAGTATCAAATCAATATTCACTTCCAAAACTCATGCATGACATAAAATCATCAAAATACACATGCATGAATTAATCCTAAGCATTATATATAACTATCATCCATAATGTTGCATACATCATTCAACATTTCAAAACATAACATGTATGAAACCTTAGCAATATACTTTTCATGATCAAATTTTTAATTTTTTCAAAGATGCTAAAAAGAAAAACATGATATAATTTTTGAAAAACAATTTTTTTTAATTCCTATTCCTACTATCTAAATTAAGAACTCATTAAAAACTTAAAGTAATTTCAAAATAATTCAAGAGAGTTGAGTTACTTACCTTATAGTTGAAGCTCGTCAAAGCCCTCGTCGTTTCACCTTTGGAAGTTCTTGATTCATCCTTGGTTGCCTTCCTCTTCTTTGGCCTCTTCCTTCGTTCAAGTTCATTGTTTATTTTAGATTTTTGTTTAATGAACTTATTAAGAGTTAGTGTTCGAAGTTTAAGTTCATCATTGTCCTCATCACTTGAGTCATCGCTCAAGTGGTATTTATTTGTCCGGAGTTCCAAATCCTTCCTGTTCTTTGGAAGGTGGTCCAAGTGTTCATTGTGTTCATCATGTGCATTGCGCACCATTTCATATGTCATCAATGAGCCGATAAGTTCTTCAAGTAGAAAAATATTTAAATCTTTTGTTTCTTGTATTGCCGTTACTTTTGATTCCCAAGCTTTAGAAAGTGATCGTAAAACTTTACTAACAAGTTCAAAATTCGAGAAACATTTGCCAAGAGCTTGTAAACCATTGACGACATCCGTAAAATGGGTGTACATGTCAACAATGGTTTCGCTTGGCTTCATTCGAAAAAGATCGAAATCATGTATTGAAATGTTAACTTTCGAGTCTTTGACTCTACTAGTTCCCTCGTGCGTGATTTCAAGTGTTCGCCAAATATCAAAAGCCGTTTCGCACATTGAAATCCGATTGAACTCATTTTTGTCCAAAGCACAAAACAAGGCATTCATAGCCTTTGCGTTTAAGGCAAAAACCTTCTTCTCCGATTCATTCCATTCGTTCATCGGAAGAGAAGATTTTTGAAATCCGTTTTCGACAATAGTCCAAAGCTCGAAATCCATAGAAATGAGGAAGATCCTCATACGGGTCTTCCAATATGTGTAATCCGACCCATTAAACATAGGTGGACGTGTGATAGAGTGTCCCTCTTGCATGCTGGAGTAAGCCATCTCTCTTGGGTATTAAACCAAATATGAGAGTAAGCCTTGCTCTGATACCAATTGTTAGGATCGGAGCGGCACTAAGAGGGGTGAATTAGTGCAGCGAATTAAAACTTCGGTTTTAGAAAAATCTTTCGTACGATAAGAACGGAACTTGAAAAGCTTAACTTGAAAGTGTATTCTTAAAGTTGCGCAGCAAAGGTAATAAGTAACTAAAGCATGTAAGAAGGTTTACAGTAATGTAAATAGCAATAATGAAATGCAAACCAGAGATTACGCCGATTTTAGAGTGGTTCGGTCAAATGACCTACATCCACTTGCGAGGCCCCTCTTCGATGAGGCTCCCACCTTCCACTAGCAAATCTCTTGAAATGGAAGGGTAAATACCCCTCTTACAACCTTTTACAAGCAGTTCAACCTCTTACAAATTTTCAATAAGAAAGGAGGAGAACTCTCTAGCAAATTGAAAACAAGACTTGCTAAGACTTTCTAAGACTTTTCTCTCAATCAAATGCTTCTCAAAAGTTGTAATCTCAGCTAAGATTTGAGGGGTATTTATAGGCCTCAAGAGGATTCAAATTTGGGCTCTAAAATTTGGGCTCCAAAATTTGAATTCTCTTTGGGTTCTCGATGCTGGCGGTGCCACCGCCCAGCCAAACGGTGCCACTGCCCAGCTCTCGGGTGCTGGGCGGTGCCACCGCCCAGTCCAGGAGGTGTCACCACCCAGCTCTCGGGTGCTAGGCGGTGCCACCGCCTAGGCCAAATCAGCTCACTGGTTGGGCTCCAAACTTCGCCCAAACCAGTCCGAACTCGGGCCCAATTGGCCCCTACTTGGGTTATAGGATTAACACCTAATCCTAACCCTAATTAATGTGCTAAATACGAATTTAAAGACATTTTCTAAGCTATTACAAAGTCCGTAAGTCAAGACTTCTTCCGGCGAACTTCCGGCGAACTTCCGACGGTCTTCCGATAAACTCTCGAAAACCATTATGCGGACTCCCAGCAAGCTCCTAGACTTCACGATTTGATCTTGGCGAGTTCCAATGAGCTTCTTCGGCAAGCTCTGATCTTTCTCGGTGAGCTCTGCGAACTTCCAATCAACCTTCCGGCGAGCTTCCGAAAAACCCTTCGGCAAGCTCCCTACTCATTCTCGGCTAGTTCCGGCAATATTCCCGACGAACCTTCAGACTTCCGTCGAACTCTCGAACTGTCACGCCCCTCAAAATATCCATGATTTTTAAAATTTTCATCACAGATCAATCCAGGATCCAAACTAACGTTTGAGGACACTGAAAACATTCTATCAAATTCGAATCTATAAAACCTGTGCAGTTTATAATCATATATCACATCACTCGATAATTCACATTTATGGCAACCCAATCCAACTTGATAAACATGAACAACATTTATAAATCCACCAGCTAAATAAATTATACAATCAGAACTCCAACTATTCACCACAAGTTCATATCGTCATAAATTAGGCTTAACATTCTGAAATTCCAAATAAGAGAGATCTTCTAACACTTTTACACAGTATATCCATTTCGATTCATCAACAACATTTCATTACATACAAAATATGCTTATACAACAATAGCATAACAACCAACAAGACTTGCCCATAATTCTGAATAGCTATCCACTGCCTCAGCCCAAATCAAACATCTCGAAGAGTGACACGCTGACCTGAAAGATTTATATAACAACGGAGTGAGCCAAAAATGGCTCAGCAAGTGACAAAACCTATTCAGAACAAAAGGAACGGTTTCAAACGAGTAAGGTATCATAATGTAAGGCAGAATACAAGAATTCTCAAGGATACCATCTCATTAGATACAAAATCATATGTATCATGTCATTCAAAACATATTTGATTCATAACAAATGGGGCATAGAGTAATTGGAGCATATCTGTCACGACCCGGGTCTGATGAGCTAACTGGCCAATAACTCCATTTTGGTCCTCAACGACGGACCAAAATGCTTAAGCGGGAGGTTACGTAGTACACTCATCAGGCCCTTATGAGCTAATCATACACATTCCCCACTTCCGATGTGGGACTAATGGGATATTACATTATCCCCAACTCAATTAGCTTGACGTCCTCGCCAAGGCCCGACATATCCCAGATCGAACCCTAGCATAGTGCATGTGAGGTTTAACTCAGTGGTGGCTCCACGCCGTGATGAGTTCTCTGACTCTATCCACGGGTAGCCCTTTCCTACTGCAGCCCTCTCACCCTGCTCTAATGCTAGGTCGGCTCTGATACCAAATGTCACGACCCGGGTCTGATGAGCTAACTAGCCAATAACTCCATTTTGGTCCTCAACGGCGGACCAAAATGCTTAAGCGGGAGGTTACGTAGTACACTCATATGTATCATGTCATTCAAAACATATTTGATTCATAACAAATGGGGCATAGAGTAATTGGAGCATATCTGTCACGACCCGGGTCTGATGAGCTAACTGGCCAATAACTCCATTTTGGTCCTCAACGACGGACCAAAATGCTTAAGCGGGAGGTTACGTAGTACACTCATCAGGCCCTTATGAGCTAATCATACACATTCCCCACTTCCGATGTGGGACTAATGGGATATTACATTATCCCCAACTCAATTAGCTTGACGTCCTCGCCAAGGCCCGACATATCCCAGATCGAACCCTAGCATAGTGCATGTGAGGTTTAACTCAGTGGTGGCTCCACGCCGTGATGAGTTCTCTGACTCTATCCACGGGTAGCCCTTTCCTACTGCAGCCCTCTCACCCTGCTCTAATGCTAGGTCGGCTCTGATACCAAATGTCACGACCCGGGTCTGATGAGCTAACTAGCCAATAACTCCATTTTGGTCCTCAACGGCGGACCAAAATGCTTAAGCGGGAGGTTACGTAGTACACTCATCAGGGCCTTATGAGCTAATCATACACATTCCCCACTTCCGATGTGGGACTAATGGGATATTACAATATCAATGGCAGATAGGACATTTCAGAACAAATCAGTTCATAGCAAATGGAGCACAGAGTAATTGAAGCATATCAATGGCAGATCGGACATTTTAGAACATATCAGTTCATAGCAAATGGAGCATAGAGTAATTGGAGCATATCAATGGCAAATAGGACATTTCAGAACATATCAGTTCATAGCAAATGGAGCACAGAGTAATTGGAGCATTTCAATGGTAGATGGTACATATCGGAGCTTATCAATGACATATAAAATGTTCCGAAGCATATCAACGGCATATGGAACATTTCGAAGCAAAAATCATCAATGAATGAAGCATTCTAGAGCATATAAAAAACAAATACCGTACAGAAGCTCAAACATCGACCTTGATGTTGCAATCATATCATTCTTATCCAGAGCATGAACAGAAACAACTCACCAAAACTCTGGATGTCATATCAAACAAATAGAAGGTGTAGTGGGATCTCAGTCAGAATGTGATTTATCCATTTCTGAATGACCACTTGACAAAAGTCTCCCACATTTGGGAGCTCCATCCACCCACGTCTAGGTGAAGTCAGAGGGGGCCGGCAGAGCATCGCAGGCTCTAAGCACATACCCTTTACCATTTCTGGCAAAGGTCCAGAATATCCCACAGAGCGGGACCCCACAGAGCGGGCAATAAGCGCATTCCCTTTACCATTTCTGGCAAAGGTCCAGACAATCCCACACACCAGAGTACAAGAGGGCAGTTTTAACAATAAGTAGCATATATCGGAAGCACACGTGGAACAACAAAACATACATGTGCCTTTTCAAGATAATATGATGCAAGGAACAAATCTCTCACAAATGTATTCATATTAGGAATGAAATGGAAGCAAGAGTATATAGGGAGTCCAAGCAATCATATTTAGCTCAATTCAAATAAGAAGGTTAGAAGAATTCAATATCCAAAGGAATGAAACCAGAATATTAGAAATCGACCAAAGCTCGATTTCTGGCAGAATACACGAGGCACATTGAACAAATGATTCAAACTATCAATCGTGCTCCAATTGACTCAGAAATATATCATTGGATTATACTTTCAGATAAGACAGGCTTCATATGAATTGAACTGTCCAATAGAGAGAGTTACAAATAATTTGGTAAACAAGGGTCGTAGAACAAAATCTCTGTTTGGCAGAATTCATAATGTCAGATTCAACAGATAACTGGGCAGGTGTTTGGATTCCAAATCTTTCAATCCATATATCAAACGAAAGATCTATGAGTCTAGTTTCCAATGAAATAAGCTTTGAATAAATCAATGTTTGCAACAGGGACTTATAAGCAGTTCAGTATCAAAAGGTCAGAAATTACGATCCCTGTTTTGCAGAATCTGTAGGCTCATTTGAAACAGAAGTTTGGGTAGACAAACTTACTCCGAATTCTTAAAATAAGCTATCAAAACAAAGGTTTATGAGTCTATATTCTGATCAAATAAGTTTTGTCCATATCATAGGTCAATACGTGAAGTTATAGCCATAACAAAGTAGAAGGGTCAGAATATCAAAAGTTGCATAGATTCGAATCGTTACGTCTAAACAGGAGATATATCAAATGAAAGGCTAGAACAATTCAAAGTTCCTCATATTCAAAACAAATGTAACGGTAAAATTATGGTAAGGAAAGATCAGGACACTTGCAATAGGAAAGATTAGAAAGCTTGCAATAGAAAGGATCAGAACACTTGCCTTTCAAAGATTTTGATCCGAAGATCCAAAGAAGGTGTCAGCCCTAATCCTTCTACTTTTCCTTCACAACTGTAGCTCATGCAGAACATAGAGGCATAGTCACCTACTCTCTCTTACTCTCATTCCTTCGTTGTCTTTCCCAAACGCAGCTACCACAGCCGCCACCGCTGTCGCTGCCACAATCGCTGCCCCTTCCACTGCACTACTTCCTTCCTCCTCTTCTTTTGCAGACACAGTTGCTGCATACACAGTCGCTACCACTGTGGCCGCAATCCCTTCCGCAGCCCCTTTTTCCCCCTTTCCTTTCTTTTCTTTCCCAGCTGCACTGCTGCAGTCGCAGCCTCAGCCACGGCCGCAGCCTCTTCTTCCGCCCCTGCTCATCTTCCTCTCCTTCTTCTCTTCCAACTGCAGCTGCCATCGCCGCAGCCGCAGCCCCTTCTCCTCTTCCTCTCTTCTGCCTCTCCTTCCCTTTCTCTTCTTCTTCATTTCCTTTTTCTCTTTCCCTGCCACAGCTGCAGCTGCCATCGCCGCAACCGCAGCCCCTTCTCCTCTTCCTCTCTTCTTCCTCTCCTTCCCTTTCTCTTCTTCTTCCTTTCCTTTTTCTCTTTCCCTGCCACAGCTGCAGCTGCCACTGCCGCAACCGCAGCTACTTCTTTCCCTTCTCCTCTTCCTTCTCCTTCTTTTCTTCTTCTTCTCTCCCCGCTGCAACTGCTGCAGTCGCGGCCGCAGCCACGGCCGCAACCTCTTCTTCCTCCCCTGCTCATCTTCCTCTTCTTCTTCTCTTCCAGCTGCAGCTGCCATCGCCGCAGCTGCAGCCCCTTCTTCCCCGGCGTCACACACACCATCTCCTCTGTTTCCTCTATAGGAAACAGAGGTATCACAACCTCTTCTCCTGCTTCCTCTTCTTCTTCTCTTCCTCTTCTTCTTCTTCTCCTCTTTGAACGCCCCACACCTCTCCTCTGTTTCCACCTGCAGGAAACAGAGGTGCTGCAGCCCTAGCTGCTGCCACCTCTCGCTCCTCTCCCTCGTCCCTCTCTTTTCTCTCTTCTTCTCCTCTTCCCTTTTCCTCCCCAACGCCACACACCTCCTCACTACAGCCTTGCCGCAGCTATCCTCCATTCTTCTTCTTCTTCTTCTTCTTCTTCTTCTTCTTCCCTTTTCATCCTCAACGCCCCACACATCCTCTCCTCTGTTTCCACCTGCGGGAAACAGAGGTGCTGCAGCCCTAGCTGCTGCAGCTGCCTCTCTTTCTCCTCTCCATCTTCCCTCTCTTCTACTTCTTCTTTTCTTCTCTTCTCCCTCTTCTTCCTCTCTTCTTTTCCCTCTTCTTCTCTTCTCCCTCTACTTCTCTTCTTCTTCTCCCCATGCCCCACCGCTTCTCTCTATTTCTCGAAGAAACAGAGAGAGCGTGGGAGGCGGTGGGATAAAACCAAAATTTTTGGTTTTCTTTATTTTCTTCTTTTTACAACTTAACAGTTTAGTCCTTGAAATTTTCATATTTACATATAGGTCCTCTGATTTATAAATAAATCTTTATTAATAATTTTTAAAAGTGAGGGATATTACACAAACTCCCAATGAATCCTTCGCGCTTGACTCCGACACTTTGTTTTGCTTTATGTCTTCGTCGTTATCGTAGTTAATCCTGTACACACAAGCAAAAACTCTACTCCGATCTAGACAAATATTATAAAGCGAATTGACATTCTGTTGCTCGGCACGTCATCGGTTGGCGCTTCATCCAATTCTTCGGCGCATCGTCCTCTCTTGCGGCTTGTTGCCCAATCGGCGGTTGACCTCCGCAACGCCGATATCCTTGGCGCAATTCCGCTCTTGGCCCGATGCCCAACGTCCGAAGCCTTCTGCCATCCAATATCCTGACGTGATCTCTTCCGGCGCAACGTCAATTCCTCCTACCTTAATTGTCTAATCCTGATCGAGTAGACCTGCATAACTCAAAATGCAGTTAAACATAAACATAATTATCAATTGGTTTCATCATCAAAATACAAGATTCAACAGAAAGGATTGATCGGGGATTTTGAATCAGAGTGGCGTAGCAAAAGCATGATGAACCTAATTTCATTGGTGGTAGAAAAATGGATGATGCAAATAGAGAAGATATTTGGTATACAAAATTGTTTTGATGATCAAAAGATTTCTTTTGCTACCTTATATTGGATGTAGAGGCTGATCATTAATGGGAACAATGAAAAGAATTTTTGAAGATCAATGGCAAGAATGATAAGGACAAGTTTACCAATAAAAATATGATTGGAAACGAATCAGAAAGTAATAATAAGATGGTCAAGACATTTAGATTTGAAATGGGAAGTCACCACATAAGACTCAATCACGTATGAATTGCAAGTTAAATTTTGAAACAAGTTTGTGTTTTCGGGTGACTGGAGTCTATTTTGCTTGTGGAAAGTTGGATCATAAAATAAAAGATTGCCGCTTGAAAAAGAAAAAAGAATCACTGCCTCATAAATCATTAGCCCATGTCAGAGTGTATGCTATCACTGAATATGATTCTAAAACTTCTGAATTAGTGATCGAAGGTATTATGCATGTTTATGAAAGAATGCAAATATTTGTTTGACCATGGGTCCTATCTACGATTTGATTCGTAACATGTTGCCTATCACTTGGGTATTCAACCTAGACCAATGTATTATGTGCTATATGTAAATATGATCATTGGAGATTCTTTGATAACAAACTTGAATCTGGTCCTCTTGTCTGATTTTATTGGAGAACTTGAACTTTTTGCTGATTTAGTTCTCTTAAAGATTTGGAGTTTGATATTATACTTGGCATGGATTGGTTATCTTCTCATCAAGCTAGTATTGATTGTTACAAAAAAATAATTACTTTCTACACACCAGATAAATCTATATTTTACTTTGAGGGCATTAGGCATGATTTGCCTCCTTACTTGATATTAGCACTTTAAGCTTATCGACTTATGCAGAAGGGTTGTTTCTGTTATATGGTATGTGTAAAGGAGCATTCAAATTAGGAAACCCATCTAGATGAAATTTCAGTGGTCAAAGAGTTACCTGATGTATTCCCAGATGACTTGCCTGGTTTACCTCTAGATAGAGAGGGTGAATTTGCTATTGATCTGGTCCCCAATACAATCCCAATATCTAAGCCTCCCTACAGAATGGCACCACTCGAGCTAGAGGAATTAAAGAAGCAACTACAAGAATTATTAGATAAGGGTTTCATACGACCCAACGTATCTCCATGGGGTGCTCTGGTACTATTAGTGAAGAAGAAGGATGGAACATTAAGGCTTTGTATTGATTATAGATTGTTGAATCAAGTGACCATCAAAAACAAGTATCCCATACCCAGAATTGATGATTTGTTTGATCAACTGCATGGTGCACAAGTATTCTCTAAGATTGACCTGAGGTTAGGTTACTATCAGTTGAAGATCAAGGAGGAGGATATTCCAAAAATAGCTTTCAGAACTCGATATGGTCACTATGAATTCTTGGTGATGCCTTTTGGTACGACTAATGCCCCTGCAGCTTTTATGGAACTAATGAATAGGATATTTCAACCGCTCTTGGATGGCTATGTAATTGTATTTATTGATGACATATTGGTGTATTCAAGGAGTAATCAGGAGCATGAGGAACACTTGAGAAATGTATTATCCATACTAAGAGAAAAGAAGTTGTATACAAAGTTCAATAGATATGAATTGTGGTTGAATGAAGTTGCTTTCTTAGGCCATGTGATTTCAAGGAAGGGTATATTTGTTGATCCAAAGAAAATAGAAGCTGTAGTTGAATGGGAAGTACCAACAAATGTAACATAAATTAGAAGCTTCTTGGGCATGGCAGGTTATTACAGGGGATTTGTGGAGGGATTTTCTCGAATCGCTCGACCTCTCACCAAACTCACTAAAAAGAATGTGAAATTTGTATGGGTGATGATTGTGAGCAAAGTTTTCAAGAGTTAAAAAGAAGATTGACTAGTGCTCCTATTCTCACTATTCCAAGTGGTAGTGAGGGATTTGTAGTTTATACTGATGCTTCAAGAAAGGGCCTCGGATGTGTTTTAATGCATGAAGGGAGAGTGATTGCTTATGCTTCTAGACAACTGAAAGGTTATGAACTGAATTATCCAACTCATGATTTGGAATTGGCAGAAATTATTTTTGCTCTAAAGATTTGGAGACATTATTTGTATGGTCGGTAATTTGAAATTTTGACTGATCACAAGAGTTTGAAATATATTTTCACTCAGAAAGACTTAAACATGAGGCAGCGAAGATGGATAGAACTTCTAAAGGATTATGATTGTGCCATCCGTTATCACCCGGGCAAAGCCAATGTGGTAGCTGATGCTCTTAGTAGAAAATCTACATGTTTTATGGCTAGTCTGGTCGTGAAGCAATGAAAGTTATTAGAAGAAATTTTTGATTTGAATGCTATGAGGAAAGAGCAAGACTCAATGATATTGATGGCCTCCATTCAGGTGCAATCTGATCTTATTCAACAAATTAAGGAAGGACAATTACGAGATCCACGTTTAATCTACTTGAGTAATGAAGTAGAAAAGGAATTGAAGCCAAAATTTCAAGTTTCAAAGGATGGCCTATTGAGATTTGGGGATAGAGTATGTGTACCTAATGAACCAGATATCAAGAACCAAATCCTAAAGGAAAGTTAAGCCCAAGATTGGGTTGGTTCTATCGCTTACAAGATTGCCTTACCACCATCGTTGTGCCTTATCCATAATATATTTCATGTTTCGATGATTAGAAAGTATATACCTAATCCTTCTCATATCATTAAGCATGAGCTGAGTGGAAGAGCCCACTCAGATTGTTGATAAGAAGGAAAAGATCCTAAGGAATCGGGTCATCCCTCTGGTTCAAGTAATTTGGAGACATCATTCTGGAGAGGAAACAACCTGGGAGCTAGAGGAGGAAATGAAAAAGGTTATCCCCATCTTTTCATCGATAGAGGTATGATAAATTTAGAGGACTAAATTTTTCTTTTAAGGGGGGGAGAGTGTAACATCCCTCATTTCTGAATTTTCATATAAGTTTCTAGTTGTAATGTAAGTATCTATTTTAAATTTGATAAAAGAGCCAAAGTACGAATCTGAGAACTTATTCATAAGATTTGGGAGATTTGTTCAAAAAAAAAATAAAATCTGAGGACCTGTATGTAAACCCTGAGGACCTAATCTTATGAATAAGTTTAAGCAGAAGAAGAAAAAAATTTGAACAAACCTCAAAGCCCCAAATTTGTAAGGATTAAACTGCAAAATGCACAAAATTACAAATTCCACCGTTTAAGCAGAAGAAGAAAAAAATTTGGGGCTTTGAGGTTTCTTGCTCAAATCTTCTCATTTAGGGTCATAATTCTCAAAGACATGTGTTCTAATCCTATCCTACAGAATTATTAGTCTTTGATCTCGTATTTATTCTGAATTATTCGAAAGATTTCAGCCTAGAACCTGATATTTCTCTTGTTAGATACAAAAATCATGGATCTGAAATTTTTTGGTAAACTGACCCCTATATATTATTTCAGCCATAATTTTTAGCACGAAACATGCATTTAGGCAGGACCTTATTTATTTGAAAGAAGACTCTTATACCTTCCTTTTGACACTGATTTTGAAAATTTTGGACTCCGAATACTTACCCAAACATCTGTTTCAATTGAACCTATGGATGCTGCAAAATAGGGATCAAAATTTCTGACCTTTCGATACTAAAATGCCTATAAGTCCCTTTTGGAAATTCTGATTTGTACCAAACTGATTTCATTTGAACTAGACTTGTAAACCTTTCTTTTGATATATAGATTGAAAATTTTGGAACTCAAATACCTATTCTGATATCTATTGATTCCGCCTTATGGATTATGCAAAACAGTGATTTAGTTTTTTTACCTTCGGTCACTAAATCAATGGTAACTCCTTGTTAGAAACCTTGATTCATATGAAACTTATTTCATTAGAAAATAGATTGATATATCTTTTGACAGTAGCTTTTTTAAGGGTATTAGAGCATAATTGATTATCTGAAGTATTTGTTCAATGTGCCTCTTGAATCCTGATAGAAATCGAGCTTTGGTCGATTTCGCGTATTCTGTTTCATTCGTTTGGAAATAGA
The DNA here is from genome assembly GCF_036884655.1 of Musa acuminata AAA Group. NCBI lineage: Eukaryota > Viridiplantae > Streptophyta > Magnoliopsida > Zingiberales > Musaceae > Musa > Musa acuminata. The sequence continues at coordinate 27,507,099 of NC_088346.1, forward strand.
TTCCATTAAGTTCCCTTCGCTCAATTGAGGCTTATGTTAGTGCTTGAATTATAGTTTGCTCTTGCCTATAAATTATTTACATTCTTGAAACATTTTTGTGTAACGTTTATGCTATATCGGATTGACACATATAGGCACATGTATATCCCATTGTTCCGCATTTACTTTTGATATGTGCCTATTCTAATTTCATTCCTTTGGATATTGAATTCATCTAATCTTCTTATTTGAATTGAGCTACATATGATTGCTTGGAATCCTAGTATACTCTTGCTTTCATTTCATTCCAAATCTGAATACATTTGTGAGAGATTGTTGCTTGCATCGTATTGACTCGTAAAGGCACATGTACGTTTTGTTGTTTCGCGTGTGCTTCCAATATATGCTATTCATTGTTCATACTGCCCTTTTATACTCTGGTGTTATGGGATAATGTGAACCTTTGCCAAAAATGGTAAATGGAGTTATGCATAGAGCCTGCGATGCTCTGCCGGCCCCCTCTGACTTCACTTAGACGTGGGTGGATGGAGCTCCCAGACGTGGGAGACTTCTATCTAGTGGTCATTCAGAAATGGATGAATCACATTCTGTCTGTGGTCCCACTACATCTTCTGTATGTTTGATATGATATCCAGAGCTTTGGTTATGTGTTTCTGTACATGCTTTGGATAAGAATGATATGAATGCAACGTCAAAGACGACGTTTGAGCTTCTGTTTGGTATTTGTTATTGATATGTTCCGAAATGTTTCATACACCGTTGATATGCTCCGGAACATTTCATATGCCACAGATAGGCTCCGAAACATTTCATTTGTTATTTATATGCTCCGAAATGTTTCATTCATTGTTGATATGCTTAGAAATGTTCCATACGCCGTTGATATGCTCCGGAACATTTCATATGCAATTGATAAGCTCCGAAATGTTTCATTTATTATTGATATACTCCAAAACGTTTCATTTGTTGCTGATATGCTCCAATTACTCTATGCCCCATCTGTTATGAACGAAATATGTATGATTGAAATGACAATCGTGATTCTGCACCTAATGATATTACGTCTATGAATTCTTATATTCTGCCTTGCATTTTAAAACTTTATCTCTTTGGAAATTATCCTCTTTTGACATGGATATGTTAGTCACTTGCTGAGCTTTATATGCTCACCCCGTTGTTGTATAAATTTTTCAAGATAGCTTGTCGCTTGCTTAAATGTTAAGATTGAGCTGAGGCAGTGGAAAGCTAAAAGATTTTGGGTAGATCTTTTTTAGTAAATATGTTTTTGTTGTATAAGCACACGCTGCATCTAATGAAATGTTGACGATGAATCTAAACTTATGGATTTTGTATAAGTTTAAAGGATCTCTCATGTTTAGAATTCTAGAATGTTAAGTTTAATTTGTGTAATGATATGAACTTATGGTAAACGTTGGTTTTGTGACTGCGTAGACTTCCTACTTGTGAATTTATATTGTGGTTATTATTTTGATGATGAGTTTAGATTTTATGAATTATCGAGCGATGTATTGTATGTTTATAAACTGCATAGGGTTTATGAATTTGAGGATTATAGAGGTGAAATTTTGACCTGATTATTTTCTTAGTGACCTCAAATGTTAGTTTGGATCCTGGATTGATTTGTTTTCTTAAATTTTAATATTATCGATATATTTTTGAGGGGCATGACAATATCCCTAGTGTCCCTACACGAGGAATTATGAGACCAGCTGCATCAATCATATGGATGGGTATACAACACACCAATCTGTCTAATTATCACGATGTCCCTCTCGAGTAACCTATGACCGGGATTATTTAGGATCTGTGTTTAAAGGTAAATCGATCTCATTATCGTGATCTCATCACGATCTGATTCCCATTGCACAAATCCAAGGACATCACAATATATATAAATATAAATAAATAAATAAATAAATAAATAAATATATATATATATATATATATATATATATATATATATATATATATATATATATATATGCAATAGTTATAAAGTGATATACGCCAAAATATAATAAGCAAAAAGATTCTGTATCAAGTCACACTTGCCACCACTCACGTGATTGGCTTGTAGGTCACCTATGACTAGCAGTATCACATACACCTCCTCCTCGAGGTTCCCATTGAGGAATGCAGTTTTCATATCCATCTGCCAGATTTTATAATCATAGTATGTTGCAATAACCAATAGAATTCGGATGGATTTTAGCATTGCTATGGGTTAGAAGGTTTTATCATAGTCAACACCTTGACTTTGACAATACCCCTTAGCCACTAGCCTTGCTTTATAGGTCTCTACCTTTCTATCTACTCCGATCTTTTTCTTAAAGATCTACTTGCAACCGATGGGTATAATACCCTTGGGCACATCAACTAGGTTTCAAACCTTGTTGGAGTACATGGAATCCATCTTAGAATTCATGGCTTCTTGCCACTTCCCGGAGTCTATACTCATAATAGCCTCCTCGTAGGTCTAAGGATCAATATCCTTAACATCCTCTCCTCTAATATATCCCACATATCGATTAAGAGGATGAGATGCTCTACCAGACCTACATAAAGTTGGAACTTATATATTAGGTACCTGAACAGACTTACTGTGGAGTGGTGCTTAAGCTAGGTTCTCCAACCTTGCTCAACTCTATCATGCTCCCACTATCTCCGCCAAGAATGTGTTCCTTCTCAAGGAACATCGCTTTCTTGGCTACAAAGACCTTTTGGTCCTCGAGATGATAGAAATAATACCCACAAGTTTCCTTAGGGTATCACATGAACTTGCACCACTCTGTCCTTGATTCGAACTTATTGGGGTTGTGTCTTTTAATGTGGGCAGGGCAGCCCCAAATCTTAACAACCTTAAGATCGAGTTTTTTTCATTTTCATATCTCATATGGTGTAGATACTAGCGACTTAGTTGGAACTATGTTCAGAAGGAGATATGGTCTCTAGGGCATATCCCTAGAATAAGATGGGTAGGTCAGTGAAACTCATCATGGACCGTACCAACGTTCGATTCCTCCTTTCAGACACACAATTGAGCTGAGATATATAAGGAGGTGTCCATTGGGATAAAATCCCATAGTCCTTGAGGAACTAGGTAAACTTTGTACTTAAGTACTCACCTCCTCGATTTGATCGAAGAGTCTTAATACTCTTTCCAGTCTGGTTCTCCACTTCATTCTTATACTCTTTGAATTTCTCAAAGGCCTCAAACTTATATTTCATTAAGTACACATATCCATACCGTGAGAAATCATTAGTAAAGGTAATGAAGTAGGAGTAACCACCAATGGTATGAGTTGACATGGGTCCACATACATCACTATGCATGAGTTCCAGCAGCTCATGACTCTCTCTCTCCAGTTCCACTAAATGGAGAGTTGATCAGTTTTTCACGAAGGCAAGGCTCCCAAGTTGCATATGAGTCATAGTCGAATGGATCTAGATATCCATCCTTTAGCAACTTTTGAATCATTCCCTCATGGATGTGACCTAGCTACAATGCCACAGATATGCACTGTTCATCTCATCTTGTTTCCTCTTAGACACACTTAGATTCATGATATGTGGAGTAGTGTCTAGCATAAACAAATCATTATGCAATGTTCCTTTCGTGATGATCTCATTATCTAATAATATTGAACAATCATTGTTCTCAAAAACTAATTTATATCAACTAACTGTCAAACATAAAATAGAGATAATGTTTTTGATAATAGAAGGAACAAAAAAAAATGTATTTAATGCAATAATAGCTCCACCAGGCAGATGTAGGGCGACCTCGCCAATAGCTACTATAGTAACTTTTGCTCCATTACCCATCTTGAGGTCCATCTCGCCTCTCGCCAATCTCCTAGGCTTTGCTAGAACCTGTAACGAATTCCAAATATGATAAGCACTACCGGTATCCAATACCCATGTGTTATCATAAGAGTATGACGAATGAAGACTGATCATGAATATACCTAAAGTTTCTCCAAGCTTTTGTTTCGCCCTTTCTATAAGGTACTCTTTGTAGTTCCTCTTCCAATGCCCATCTTTGCCATACTGGAAGCATTAGCTAGCCTTTGGCCTTTGTCTTTTGCCGGGTTTTTCTTAGCAACCTTTGCTTTACCTGGTCTGCCCTTGCCCTTCTTAAGGGACTTTTCTGCTTTCCTTTTCTTTTTGGCCTTACTAGCATAGAGAACTAGCTTCTCTTTCTTGATAGTGCTCTCTGCCTCCCTCAACATATTGAGGAGCTCTAAGAGAGTCACCTCAAGCTTGTTCATATTAAAATTCATTATGAATTGTGGAAAGGAATCCAGTAGGGACTGAAGCACAATATCCACACACAAGTTATCCTCTAGGACAATTCCTAAACCTGTGAGTTTCTCTATCCACTCAATCATCTTTAGGACACAGTTTTGAATCGGTGTCCCCTTATTCATCTTGTAACACCCCTCATTTCTGAATTTTCGTATAAATTTCTAGTGATAATGTAAGCATTTATTTTAAATTGACAAAAGAAATAGAGTATGAATCAGAGGTAACTTATTTGTAAGATTTGGGAGATCTGTTAAAAAAAAAAAAAAAAAGAATCTGAGGACCTATATGTAAACCCTAAGGACCTAATCGTGAATATGATAAAAACAAGGACTAAACTACAAAACACACAAAATGACAAATTCCACCATTTAAGCCTCTCTGCCTTCATTCTTAAGGAAGCAGAGAAGGCAGCTCGTGGGTGATCAGGGAAAGAAAGAAAGAAGAAGAAGAAGAAGAAGAAGAAGAAGAAAATTGGGGTTTTTAGGGTTCTTGCTTTAATCTTTTCACTTCGGGTCAAAATTCTCAAAGGCAAGTGTTCTAACCCCATCCTATAGAATTTTTAGTCTCTGTTTTTTTGTTGATTCAAAATAAATTGAAGGATTTCTATTTAGAAACTGATATGTCTCTCTTTGGACATAGAACCATGGATTCTGAAGTTTTTTTTCGGTAAACTGACCCCTATACACTGGTTCGGCTATAAGTTTTAGTACAAAATGTGAATTCGGGCAGGAACTATTTTGTTTGAAATTAGACTCTCATTTCTTCCTTTTGACTATGATTTTGTAGATTTTGGACACCGAATACTTACCTAAACATCTATTTCAAATGAGCCTATAGACGCTGTAAAACAGGGTTCAAGATTTCTGACCTGTCGATACTAAAATGCCTATAACTCCCTGTTGAAAATTCTGATTTGTACGAAACTAAATTTATTTGAAACTAGACTTGAAAATATTTCTTTTTACATATAGTTTGAAAATTTTGGAATTCAATTGCCTACCCTATTATCTGTTGAATCTGACCCTATAAATTCTGTAAAACAGTGATTGTGTTTTTGACCTTGTGTTACCAAATCAAAGGTAACTCCGTGATGGGAACCCTGTTTCATATGAAATTTGTTCCATCAGAATATAGATTGATATATGGTTCGACCATAGCTTTCTTATGGGTATTGGAGCATAATTGGTATTCTGAAGTATTTGTTTGATGTGCCACTGGAATTCTGTCCGAAATCGAGCTTTGGTCGATTTCGCGTATTCTGTTCCGTTCCTTTGGATATTTGAATTCGTCTAACCTTCTTATTGGAATTGAGATAAATATGACTACTTGGAATCCTTGTACACTCTTGTTTTCATTTCATTGTAAATCTGAATACATTTGTGAGAGATTTGTTCTTTGTTTCGTATTGTCTCGAAAAGGCACATGCACGTTTTGTTGTTCCGCGTGTGCTTCCGATATATGCTGCTTATTGTTAAAACTGCCCTCTTGTACTATGGTGTGTGGGATTGTTTGGACCTTTGCCAGAAATGGTAAAGGGTATGCGCTTATTGCCCGCACTGTGGGGTCCCGCTCTGTGGGATATTCTGGACCTTTGCCAGAAATGGTAAAGGGTATGTGCTTAGAGCCTGCGATGCTCTGCCAGCCCCCTCTGACTTCACCTAGACGTGGGTGGATGGAGCTCCTAGACATGGGAGACTTTTGTCAGGTGGTCATTCAGAAATGGATGAATCACATTCTGACTGAGATCCCACTACACCTTCTATATGTTTGATATGACATCCAGAGTTTTGGTGAGTTATTTTTGTTCATGCTCTGGATAAGAATGATATGATTCCAACGTCAAGGACGACGTTTGAGCTTCTGTATGATATTTGTTTTTGATATGCTCTGAAAAGCTTCATTCACTGATGATTTTTGATTCGAAATGTTCCATATGCCATTGATATGCTTCGGAACATTTTATATGCCATTGATAAGCTCCGATATGTTTCCTTTGTCACTGATATGCTCCAATTACTCTATGCCCCATCTGTCAGGAACCAAATATGTAAGATTGAAAGGACAATTGTGTTTCTGCTCCTAATGATTTTATGTCTGCGAAATCGTATATTCTGCCTTGTATTTTGAAACTGTATCCCTTTGGAAATTGTACTATTTTGATATGGATATGTTAGTCACTTGCTGAGCTCTTTATGCTCACCCCGTTTGTTGATAAATTTTTCAGGATAGCGTATCGCTTGCTTAAATGTTAAGATTGGGCTGAGGTGGTGAAAAGTTTAGAAGATTTTGGGCAGATCTTTTTTAGCATATGTGTATTTGTTGTATAAGATACTTTGCATCTTATGAAATGTGACGATAAATCTAAACGTGTGGATTTTGTGTAAGATAAAGGATCCCTCATGTATAGGATTTTGGAATGTTAAGTTAAATTTATGTAATGATTTGATCTTACGGTAATCGTTGGTTTGGTGACTGCATAGACTTCCCCACTTGTGTATTTATGTTGTGGTTATTATTTTGATGAGTTGAGTTCAGATTATATGAATTATCGAGTGATGTGTGGTATGTTTATGAACTGCACAGGGTGATGAATTTGTAGACTATAGAGGTGAAATTTTGATCTGAATGTTTTCTTAGTGACCTCGAATATGTGTTTGGATCCTGGGTTAGTTGTGATGAAAATTTTAAATATTGTCGATATTTTGGAGGGGCGTGACAAAGGTGGTATCAGAGCATGATTTGAGAATCACTAAGAATATCATCTTTTTTTTTAGGTTTATTGACTATCATTTAGAGATTGATCAAAGAAAATGTTCTTTTGATGTTTTAGGAAGCGAGGATGATGAGATCATCTGGTTCTCCTGTTGCATCTACTGCTGATCAATTGAGTGGTATCATGCGGACTTTGGAGACTATGGCACAAGTGATGCAACAACAATAACAACCTGTCCAACAAGGAAGTAATGATGGAACAGAGACATCAAACCAGACGTGGTTGGGAATTGGACAGTTTCAGAAGCTTAGTCCTCCCAGTTTTAGTGGTGAGTCTGATCCAATGGTGGCAGAACGATGGATGATGCAGATAGAGAAAATATTTGATGCTTTAAATTACCCTGATGATCGAAAGGTTTTTCTTGCCACCTTTATGTTGGAAGGAGAAGCTGAACACTGGTGGAGAATGATTAAGAGGATGTCTGAAATCAAACATGAGCCAATGACATGGAAGTTATTCCAAGAAAAGTTTAACGATAAATATTTTCCAGATTATATGAGAGAGCAAAAAGAATTGGAGTTCTTGAATCTTATCCAGGGAAGTATGACAGTTACAAAGTATGAATCTAAATTCACTGAGCTCTCCAGGTTTGCCACACATATGACTGATGATGAATCTAGAAAAGCAAGAAGGTTTGAAAGGGGATTACGGCCAGCAATAAGAAGCCAAATGTCAGCTTTAAAATTACAAACATATGCTGATACGGTATAAAGAGCTTTGAAAATTGAAAGAGACATGGAGGAAATTCAAGAAATCATTGGCAAGGACAAAAGGGACAAATTTACTGGCAAAAGCAGGAGAGAAAATGAATATGAAGCTAGTAACAAGAGGTTTAAGACATCTGGATTTGAGAAAAGGAAACCATTGTGGAGGGCTCAGTTAGGTGAAAAATGTGGATTAAATCATGAAACAAGTCAGTGTTTTCGGGTGACTGGAGCATGTTTTGGTTGTGGAAAGTTGGATCATCAAATAAAAGATTGCCCTTTGAGGAAGAAGAAAGAGCTACTGTTTCCTAGACCCTCAACCCATGCTAGAGTGTATGCTATCACTGAACAAGATTCTAAAGCTTCTAAATCGGTGGTGGAAGGTATTCTTCATGTTTCTAAAAGAAATGCAAAAGTTTTGTTTGATCCCGGCTTGAACTTATCTTTTGTTTCACAATACTTTACTTGTCACTTGGATATTCTACCTAAACCCCTGGATTATATGTTATATGTAATAACTGCTATTGGAGATTCATTGGCAATAAACTTGGTTTACCCATCTTGTTTGATCTCTATTGGAGAACACGAACTCTGTGCTGATTTGATTCTCCTAGAGATCCAGGGTTTTGATATTATACTTGGCATAGATTGGTTATCTTCTCATCACGCTAGTATTGATTGTTACAAGAAAATAATTACTTTCTGCATACCAGATCAGCCTATATTTTTCTTTGAGGGCATTAGAGATGATTTACCTCCTTGCTTGATATCAGCACTTCAAGTTTATCGTCTTATGCAGAAAGGTTGTTTTTGTTATATGGTGTGTGTAAAGGAGCATTCAAATCAGGAAACCCACCTAGATGAAATTGTAGTGGTCAAAGAATTCCCTAATGTATTCCCAGATGACTTGCCTGGTTTACCTCTAGATAGAGAGGGTGAATTTGCTATTGATCTGGTCTACAATACAACCCCAATATCTAAGCCTCCCTACAGAATGGCACCACTCGAGCTAGAGGAATTAAAGAAACAAATACAAGAATTATTAGATAAGGGTTTCATACGACCCAGTATATCCCCATGGGGTGCTCCGGTACTATTAGTGAAGAAGAAGGATGGAACATTGAGGCTTTGTATTGATTATAGACAGTTGAATCAGGTGACCATAAAAAACAAGTATCCCATACCTAGAATTGATGATTTGTTTGATCAACTGCAGGGTGCACAAGTATTCTCTAAGATTGACCTGAGGTCAGGTTACTATCAGTTGAAGATCAAGGAGGAGAATATTTCAAAAACAGCTTTCAGAACTCGATATGGTCATTATGAATTCTTGGTGATGCCTTTTGGTTTGACAAATGCCCCTGCAGCTTTTATGGAACTAATGAATAGGATAATTCAACCGCTCTTGGATATCTGTGTAATTATATTTATTGATGACATATTGGTGTATTCAAGGAGTAATCAAGAGCATGAGGAACACTTGAGAAATGTATTGTCCATACTAAGAGAAAAGAATTTGTATGCAAAGTTCAGCAAATGTGAATTTTGGTTGAATGAAGTTGCTTTCTTAGGCCATGTGATTTCAGGGAAGGGTATATCTGTTGATCCAAGGAAAATAGAAGCTGTAGTTGAATGGGAAGTACCAACAAATGTAATAGAAGTTCGAAGCTTTTTGGGCATGGCAGGTTATTACAGGAGATTTGTGGAGGGATTTTCTTGAATCGCTCAACCTCTCACCAAACTCACTAAGAAGAATATGAAATTTGTATGGGGCGATGATTGTGAGCAAAGTTTTCAAGAGTTAAAAAGAAGATTGACTAGTGCCCCTATTCTCACTATTCCAAGTGGTAGTGAGGGATTTGTAGTTTGTACTGATGCTTCAAGAAAAAGCCTAGGATGTGTTTTGATGCAGGAAGGGAGAGTAATTGCTTATGCTTCTAGGCAACTTAAAGGTTATGAATTGAATTATCCAACTCATGATTTGGAATTAGCAGCAATTATTTTTGCTCTAAAGATTTGGAGACATTATTTGTATGGTCGACAGTTTGAAATCTTCACTGATCACAAGAGTTTAAAATATATTTTCACTTAGAAAGAGTTAAACATAAGGCAGCGAAGATGGATAGAACTTCTGAAGGATTATGATTGTGCCATCCGTTATCACCCGGGCAAGGCCAATGTTGTAGCTGATGCCCTTAGTAGGAAATCTATAAGTTTTATGGCTAGTCTGGTCGTGAAGCAATGAAAGTTATTAGAAGAAAATTTTGATTTGAAAGCTTTGAGGAAAGAGCAAGACTCGATGATATTGATGGCCTCCATTCAAGTGCAATCTGATCTTATTCAACAAATTAAGGAAGGACAATTATGAGATCCACATTTAATCTACTTGAGGAGTGAAGTAGAAAAGGAATTGAAGCCACGATTTCAAGTTTCAAAGGATGGCCTATTGAGATTTGGGGAGAGAGTATGTGTACCAAATGAACCAGATATCAAGAATCAAATCCTAAAGGAAAGTCATACTTCAAAGTACACCCTACACCCTAGGAGCATTAAGATGTATAGAGATCTTCAAAGTCATTATTGGTGGGAAGGCATGAAGAAGGAAATTGCAATGTATGTTTCAAAATGTTTGACTTGTCAGCAAATCAAAGTAGAACACCAAAGATCTGGAGGGTTGTTGCAACCTTTAGTTATTCCTGAATGGAAATGGGATTGTATTACTATGGATTTTGTTTCGGGACTACCCAGAACCTCGAGGAAGCATGATGCTATTTGGGTTATCATTGATAGGTTAACAAAATCTGCACACTTCCTACCGATTAATATGACTTATTCGCTTGATAGACTTGTAGATTTATATGTTAGTGAAATAGTAAGACTTCATGGTATTCCAAAGGAGATCATCTCTGATAGAGACTCCAGATTTCTCTCTAGACTCTAGAGAAGATTGCAGGAATCTATGGGCACTAAAGTTAAGTTTAGTACTGCATATCATCCTCAAACTGATGGTCAGTCAGAAAGAACAATTTAAACACTTGAGGATTTGCTTAGAGCCTATGTTATGGATTGGAAAGTTGAATGGGATAAGGATATTTCACTTGTTGAGTTCACTTATAATAATAGTTATCATTCAAGTATTCAGATGGCTCCTTATGAAGCTTTATATGGGCGAAAGTGCATAACACCTATATGTTGGGAGGAAGTTGGTGACAGAAAGTTGTTAGCACCGGACAAGGTACAAGAAACTTCCGAAAAAATTCAAGTTATAAGGAAAAGGTTAAAAACTGCTCAGAGTCGTCAAAAGAGTTATGCCGACAATAGAAGATGAGATATTGAGTTTGAAATCGGAGATTTTGTATTCTTGAAAGTCTCCCCTTCCAAAGGCATTATAAGGTTTGGGAAGAAAGGAAAGTTAAGCCCGAGATTTATTGGACCTTTTGAGGTTCTTGAGAGGGTTGGTTCTGTCGCTTATCGGATTGCCTTGCCACCAGCATTGAGTCATGTCCATGATATATTTCATGTCTCGATAATTAGGAAGTATATATATGACCCTTCTCACATCATTAAGTATGAGCTGGTGGAGATTGATAAAGATTTATCTTATGTGGAAGAGCCTATTCAGATTGTTGATAAGAAAGAAAAAGTCCTAAGGAATCGGATCATCCCACTGGTTCAAGTAATTTGGAGACATCATTCTGGAGAGGAGACAACTTGGGAGCTAGAGGAGGAAATGAAAAAAGTGTATCCCAGTCTTTTCATCGATAGAGGTACGATAAATTTAGAGGACTAAATTTTTCTTTTAAGGGGGGGAGAGTGTAACACCCCTTATTTATGAATTTTCGTATAAATTTCTAGTGATAATGTAAGCATTTATTTTAAATTGACAAAAGAAATAGAGTATGAATCAGAGGTAACTTATTTGTAAGATTTGGGAGATCTGTTAAAAAAAAAAAAAAAAAAATCTGAGGACCTATATGTAAACCCTAAGGACCTAATCGTGAATATGATAAAAACAAGGACTAAACTGCAAAATGCACAAAATGACAAATTCCACCGTTTAAGCCTCTCTGCCTTCGTTCTTAAGGAAGCAGAGAAGGCAGCTCATGGGTGATCAGGGAAAGAAATAAAGAAGAAGAAGAAGAAGAAGAAAAAAATTGGGGTTTTTAGGGTTCTTGCTTTAATCTTTTCACTTCGGGTCAAAATTCTCAAAGGCAAGTGTTCTAACCCCATCTTACAGATTTTTTAGTCTCTGTTTTTATGTTGATTCAAAATAAATTGAAGGATTCCTATTTAGAAATTGATATGTCTCTCTTTGGACATAGAACCATGGATTCTGAAGTGTTTTTCGGTAAACTGACCCCTATACACTGGTTCAGCTATAAGTTTTAGTACAAAATCTGAATTCGGGCAGGAACTATTTTTTTTGAAATTAGACTCTTATATCTTCCTTTTGAAACTGATTTTGTAGATTTTGGACACCGAATACTTACCTAAACATCTTTTTCAAATGAGCCTATAGACGCTGTAAAACAGGGTTCAAGATTTCTGACCTGTCGTTACTAAAATGCCTATAACTCCCTGTTAAAAATTCTGATTTGTACCAAACTGATTTTATTTGAAACTAGACTTGAAAATCTTTCTTTTGACATATAGTTTGAAAAATTGGAATTCAATTGCCTACCCTATTATTTGTTGAATCTGACCCTATAAATTCTGTAAAACAGTGATTGTGTTTTTGACCTTGTGTTACCAAATCAAAGGTAACTCCGTGTTGGGAACCCTGTTTCATATGAAATTTGTTCCATCAGAATATAGATTGATATATGGTTCGACCATAGCTTTTTATGGGTATTGGAGCATAATTGATATTCTGAAGTATTTGTTTGTTGTGCCATTGGAATTCTGTCTGAAATCGAGCTTTGGTCGATTTCGCGTATTCTATTCCGTTCCTTTGGATATTTGAATTCATCTAACCTTCTTATTTGAATTGAACTAAATATGACTACTTGGAATCCCTGTACACTCTTGTTTTCATTTCATTCTAAATCTGAATACATTTGTAAGAGATTTGTTCTTTGTTTCGTATTGTCTAGAAAAGGCACATGCACGTTTTGTTGTTCCGCGTGTGCTTCCGATATATGCTGCTTATTGTTAAAACTGCCCTCTTGTACTCTGGTGTGTGGGATTGTCTGGATCTTTGCCAGAAATGGTAAAGGGTATGTGCTTATTGCCCGCTTTGTCGGGTCCCGCTCTGTGGGATATTCTGGACCTTTGCTAGAAATGGTAAAGGGTATGTGCTTAGAGCCTGCGATGCTCTGCCAGCCCCAGACGTGGGAGACTTTTGTCAGGTGGTCATTCAGAAATGGATGAATCACATTCTGACTGAGATCTCACTACACCTTCTATATGTTTGATATGACATCCAGAGTTTTGGTGAGTTGTTTTTGTTCATGCTCTGGATAAGAATGATATGATTGCAACGTCAAGGACGACGTTTGAGCTTCTGTACGGTATTTGTTTTTGATATGCTCTGAAATGCTTCATTCACTGATGATTTTTGATTCGAAATGTTCCATATGCCATTGATATTCTTCGGAACATTTTATATGCCATTGATAAGCTCCGATATGTTTCCTTTGTCACTGATATACTCCAATTACTCTATGCCCCATCTGTCAGGAACCAAATATGTAAGATTGAAAGGACAATTGTGTTTCTGCTCTTAATGATATTATGTCTACGAAATCGTATATTCTGCCTTGTATTTTGAAACTGTATGCCTTTGGAAATTGTACTATTTTGATATGGATATGTTAGTCACTTGCTGAGCTCTTTATGCTCATCCCGTTTGTTGATAAATTTTTCATGATAGTGTATCGCTTACTTAAATGTTAAGATTGGGCTAAGGCGGTGGAAAGTTTAGAAGATTTTGGGCAGATCTTTGTTAGCATATGTGTATTTGTTGTATAAGATACTTTGCATCTTATGAAATGTGACGATAAATCTAAACGTGTGGATTTTGTGTAAGATAAAGGATCCCTCATGTATAGGATTTTGGAATGTTAAGTTAAATTTATGTAATGATATGATCTTATGGTAATCGTTGGTTTGGTGACTGCATAGACATCCCCACTTGTGAATTTATGTTGTGGTTATTATTTTGATGAGTTGAGTTCAGATTATATGAATTATCGAGTGATGTGTGGTATGTTTATGAACTGCACAGGGTGATGAATTTGTAGACTATAGAGGTGAAATTTTGATCTGAATGTTTTCTTAGTGACCTCAAATGCGTGTTTGGATCCTGGGTTAGTTGTGATGAAAATTTTAAATATTGTCGATATTTTGGAGGGGCGTGACACATCCTAGCATGTAAGAGGCTCTTGGATATCTCATATCGTTGAGCCCTTTTTCGTTCTTCAAACAGTTTACGGACATGTAGGAGAATGGATCTGGCATCCATTTTTTCATGTTATCTCTGTAGCTCAGGAGTCATAGAGCCCAACATGTAACATTGAGTAAGAGTGGAGTCATCAATATACTTCACGTAGCTAGCGATCTCATCCTCGCTTGCCCCTTCCTTAGGCGTATGCATTACTATATCAAGGATGTACGTGATTTTCTCTATTGTGAGAATAATTCTCAAGTTGCAGAGCCAATCCATATAATTTGGACCAGTGAGGCGGTTGACATCAAGTATGCCACATAAGGGATTTGAAAGTAATATTTTTCTGAAAATAAAGATGTAGCATAAATAAATAACATACAGATTTTATAAAAAATAAATAATCAAGATATGGACTTCTATCTTAATATGCTCCTACTATTTTACTGGCAAGTCACGCAACACCCTCAGCACGTGAAATGGAAGTCTCCGGCAGACTTCTAATGGGGGTCAAGATCTAATCAGCGTCTTAGTGTAACCTCGAGGGACTCGACTAATCACACTAAGCCTAAAAGGTTGGCAACTCTTGCCGATCACGACTCCTTGTGATTCCCGTCCTGTTCGGCCTTCGAATCACCATAGTCTCGAAGGACTCGACCAACCATGATGTTCGGTTAAGTCAACACCATCGTTATAAGATGAGCATGATTCGATGATATACCCTTGAGGGACTCAACTAAGCATACCATGTTCTCAGGTCACCGGTGACATCTCATGTTGTAGGCAAGATAGTGAATCGTGATATAGGAGAGCCTCAAGGGACTCGACTAACTCAACCTACATCGGGAATCGGTTATGTAATATCCCTAATTTTTAAAATTTATTAATAAATATTTATTTCTAAATTAGAGGACCTATATATAAATATAGATATTTCAAGGACTAAACTGTTAGGTTAAAAAAAAAATCAAAAATTTCGATTTTATCCCACCGCCCCCCACACTCTCTATTTCTCGAGAAATAGAGAGAGGAGCAGACGGGTGTGGGGAGAAGAAGAGAGGAAGAAGAGGGAGAAGAGAAGAATTGAAGAAGAAGAAGAGAGGGAAGAGGGAGAAGAAAGAGAGATAGCTGCAGTAGCTAGGGCTGCGGCACCTCTATTTCATGTAGGAGGAAACAGAGGAGTTCATGTGTGGGGTGTCGGGGAGGAGAAGGGAAGAAGAGAAGAAGAAGAAGAAGAAGAAGAAGAAGAAAAGAGGAGGTGGCTACGACAAGGACTGCAGCGAGGAGCCGTGGGGTGTTGGGGAGGAGAAAGGAAGAAGAGGAGAAGAAGAAAAGAAGAAGAAGAAGAGGGGAAAGAAGAGAGGAGGAAGAAGAGGGAGAAGAGAAGAATAGAAGAAGAAGAAAAAGAGAGGGAAGTGGGAGAGGAGTGAGAGGTGGCAGCAGCTAGGGCTACAGCACCTCTGTTTCCTGCAAGCGGTAACAGAGGAGAGGAGGTGTGGAGCGTTGGGGAGGAGAAGAAGAAGGATGGCTGCGGCATGGGCTGCAGTGAGAAGGTGTGGGGTATCGGGTAGGAGAAGGGAAGAAGAGGAGAAGAAGAAGGAGAAGAAGAAGACGAGGAAGAGAAGAAGTAGAAGCGGGTGAAGTGGTGGCACCTATGTTTTCTGCAGGAGGAAACAGAGGAGAGGAGTGTTAGGATCAAGAGCACTAAGAGGGGGGGGGGGGGGGGGGTGAATTAGTGCAGTGGAAAACTTTTGACGATTAAAAAGGTGTTCGTACGATAAAAGCGATTTCGGTAGAAAAGCCGATTCGTAAATCTCTTTAACTTGTAATCAAGCGAGATGTAGTTAAAGGAAATCTATGAAGGCAGTTTGCAGTTATGATGAAAGTTAAAATGTAAGCGCAAACTGAAATATGATGTTCGTACGATAAAACTGATTTACGTCTAAACGCCGATTCGAAAAATACTGAACTTTAAAACACGATCGTAAATGTGCAGAAGGCCGTAAGCTATTGAGGAGGTTTACAGTAAGGATAAGATGCTCAAAGTAAATGCAAACCGAGATTTAGAGTGGTTCGATCAATCTTGACCTACATCCACTTTTGGCTTCCTCCACCGACGAGGTCACCGACGTCTACTAGAGGCCTTCCTTCAATAGGCGAAGGCCAACTACCCTTTTATAGTTTCACTCCTTTTTACGGGCTTAGGAGACAACCCTTATAGAATTTTCTCTCATCTATTTAAAGATCAGAACTTGGAAGAAATGCGGGAGAAGAACTTTTGGCCTTTACAACAATTTTCAGCTCTAAAAATCACAGAATAAGATCAGGATTTTGGTGTGTTTTTGGTGCTATTTCAGTGCTGAAAGGGTGGGGTATTTATAGGCCCCAACCTAGTTTGAATTTCGAGCTCAAAATTGTCAATTCCCGGAATTCTGGGATCTGGCGATTGCACCTCATGACTGAGGCAGTTGCACCGCCTGGTAGAGCTCGAAGACTGAGCCTTTGGGCGGTGCCACCTCCTGTCAAGGGCGATTGCACCTCCTGCCAGAGCTCGAAGACCGAGCTCAGGCGGTGCTACCGCCTGACTGAGGCGGTTGCACCTCTTGCCAGAGCTTGAAGACCGAGCTCAAGCGGTGCCACCTCCAGGCTGGGGCGGTTCAACCGCTTGGCTGAAATCAGGGTCCGAATGGGTTGATCCATTCGACCCAATTTGGGTTTTTCAGGGGCCCAATTGCCCCAAGATTAAGTTAATGAGATCACCTCCCATTTCCAACTTAATAATTGTGCTAACTATGATATTTCCTAAGACATTTACTGCAACTTGCTCCAGTGCGTCAATCGGTTCTTCCGGCGAGCTTCCGGGGAACTTCCGTCGATCATCCGATGAACCATCGGTGATGCTCCTACGGACTTCCGGCAAACTCTTGGACTTGCGACGATCCACTTGGCGAGTTCCAATGAGCTTCTTTAGCAAGCTCATGGACTTCTCGGATTTGTTCCCGCAGAACCTCCGACGACTATCCGAACTTCCGTCGAACTCTCGAACTCCCAACGTGATCATTGTCTTGATTCCGGCGCAACTCCTGCTGCATATCTTACTTTCATCATAGTTAATCCTACACACTTATCTCAACATATAGATTAGATAATAAATGACAATTGACTTCATCATCAAAATATGAGATTCAACAATCTCCCCCTTTTTGATGATGACAATCAATTGATAATGGAGTTAACCTTAACTCCCCCTGTCTATATGCCATTCTTGAGATAAGTCATTATTGAATTCAAAACCTTTGAATTCAAGAGACATATTGATAAGTTAAAATCATTTAAACTTATCAATACTCCCATCATGATTCCCATTATGATGTTTCTCTCTGAAGATGATGTCAAGGCTTGACATTCATTTTCAAATTTTACATTACAAGTTTGAATGATGGTAATAGTAGCAATTCATCATATTGTAAGATGTCAACATGTAAAACTGTGAAGTAAGATTTTGATATCATTACATGATGCACACATTTCAAATGTTTTAGCAATTATTGCATTTCATCACATGGTAAGATATCAATACGTAAAATTACGATGCAAGTTTTTTGTTTGATATCTTGACACGATACAAACAAGGCATAGCATAGCATTAATACTCATATATTTCTCCCCCTTTATCATCAACAAAAACTGTGGTAATTGTGATACAAGGAGAATAATATAAGCAAATTTTGAGCATAAGTGTGATAATTGTTCATGCCTTTACTAGGTTCATGTTATTTTCCAATAGTGAGTGATAGGAAATAAATTATATAAGCATATAAAGGAAAGCATGATATGTAGATCGCTTTGAGTACTTCTTCCTTTTTATTTGTTATAATCTTTTTGCATGAAGGAGGAAGGCTATTTGTGAGTTTACTTTGAGTGAAGTTAAAATCGATGAGAGATTAAATCATGCTTCATTTTTACAAGGATCAAGATATGTATGTGAAACAAATCTTTGCAAGTAAAAACACTATCATCCATATTTCAAGATGGAATTTATAAGCAGGAATCATTTCATCAAATCCATTTCAGAAAAATAATTTTCATATAATAAGTGTATGAGAAAATCCGATTGTTAGGATACCAATTGTTAAGCGAATCCGAAAATGAAATTAACACTTTCATGCAGTCGGACAAGACTATGCTATAGATTTTCAAATACAATCAAGAAGACAAAACATGCTTATTATTATGGAAATTTTTGTATTCAACACATAATTTCCAACATGTTATTTAGGCATGTAATGGCAATCAAGTGATTTGATCATTCAATAAAGTCCGAAAAATAATTTTAACTAGTTTATGTATTCTGACACATCAACATTCCTAATTCTCTTCTTATGAAATCAAATTGTTCTTCACTTAGAGGTTTTGTAAAAATATCAGCTAGTTGATGTTTAGTATCAATGAACTCTATGAATACATCATGATTAGTAACATGATCTCGTATAAAGTGATGTCTAATATCAATATGTTTTGTTCTTAAGTGTTGTATAGGATTCTTTGTTAAGCATATTGCACTTGTGTTATCATATTTAATGGGAATATTTTATAATCTTCTAAGGTGTTTTTCATCCATACAACTTGTGCACAGCATGCACTTGCTGCAATATATTCAGCTTCAGTTATTGATAGTGCAACTGAGTTTTATTTTTATTAGATGACTAGGAAACAAGGGCATGTCCTAAAAATTGACATGTTCCTGACGTACTTTTTCTATCTAGTCTACAGCCAGCAAAGTCCGCATCAGCATAAGCAATTAACTCAAGATTCTCTGATTTTGGGTACCATAATTCTAGATTTGTGGTACCATTAAGATATCTAAGTATTCTTTTAACTACTTTGAGATGAGATATCGTAGGGTTTGATTGAAATCTAGCACAAAGTCCTACACTGAACATGATATCTGGTCTAGTTGTAGTGAGGTAAAGTAAACTTCCTATCATGCCCCTATAAGTTTTTTGATCGAAGCTTTCTCCACTTTCATCAATTTCTAACTTAGTGGAGGTGCTCATACGAGTGTTAATAGCTTTTGAGCTATTCATATTAAACCTTTTTAGCAAATTCATAGCATATTTAGTTTGACTAATAAAGATGCCATTGCTTAGTTGTTTGATTTGTAAGCCTAAGAAGAATGTTAATTCTCCCATTAAACTCATTTTGAATTCAAGACTCATAGTTTTAGCAAAAGATTCACAAAGAGATTCATTCGTAGAACAAAAGATAATATCATCAACATAAATCTGAACAATGAGAAAATTATATTCAAAATTCTTGATGAACAATGTAGTATCAACCTTGCCTTTTGTGAAATTATTTTCAATAAGAAAAGAACTAAGTCTCTCATACCAAGCCCTCGGAGCTTGTTTTAAACCATAGAGAGCTTTAGTTAATCTAAACACATGATTAGGGAGGCTATTATTTTCAAATCTAGGAGGTTGTTCAACATAGACTTCTTCGGAAATAAAGCTATTAAGAAAAGTGCTTTTAACATTCATTTGAAATAACTTAAAATTATTACTACTAGCGTAGGTAAGGAGCATCCTTATGGCTTCTAATCGAGCCACAGGTGCGAAGGTTTCTTCGTAATCAATACCTTCTTCTTGGTTGAAACATTTGGCCACTAATCTAGCCTTGTTTCTAACCACTGTTAGGATCGGAGCGGCACTAAGAGGGGGGGGGTGAATTAGTCCAGCGGCTTAAAACGTTGGTTTCGATAAATCTTTCGTACGATTAAAATCGGAATCGGAAGTGCTTAACTTGAAAGCGTATTCGCAAAGTTGTGCAGTAAATGTAATGAGGAAATAAAGCAAGTAAGAGGGTTTGCAGTAATGTAAATAGCAGTAATGAAATGCAAACCAGAGATTACGCCATTTTTAAAGTGGTTCGGTCAAGTGACCTACATCCACTTGCGAGGCCCCTCTTCGATGAGGCTCCCACCTTCCACTAGCAAATCTCTTGAAAGGGAAGGGTAAATACCCCTCTTACAACTTTTACAAGCGGTTCACTCTCTTACAGATTTTCAGCAAGAAAGAAGGAGGTGAACACTAGCAAATTGAAAACAAGAAAGGCAAACACTTTCTAAGACTTTTCTCTCAATCACTTGCTGCTCAAAGAGTTGTGTTCTCAGCTGAGAGTTGAGGGGTATTTATAGGCCTCAAGAGGATTCAAATTTGGGCTCCAAAAATTTGAATTCTCTTATGTTCCTGATGTTGGCAGTGCCACCGCCCAGCCAAGCGGTGCCACCTCCCAGCGCTCGGGTGCTGGGCGGTGCAACCGCCCAGCCCAGGAGGTGTCACCGGCCAGCTCTCAGGTGCTGGGCGGTGCCACCGCCTAGCCTAGGCGGTGCCACCGCCTAGGCCAAATCAGCTCACTGGTTAGGCTCCAAACTTGGCCCAAACCAGTCCGAACTCGGGCCCAATTGGCCCCTACTTGGTTTATAGGATTAACACCTAATCCTAACCCTAATTAACATGCTAACTATGAATTTAAAGACATTTTCTAAGCTATTACAAAGTCCGTAAGTCAAGACTTCTTCCGGTGAGCTTCCGATGAACTTCCGACGGTCTTCCGATAAACTCTTGGAAACCATTCTGCGGACTCCCGGCAAGCTCCTAGACTTTACGATTTGATCTTAGCGAGTTCCAACGAGCTTCTTCGGCAAGCTCCGATCTTTCTCGGCGAGCTCCGTGAACTTCCAACGAACCTTCTAGCGAGCTTCCGAAAAACCCTTCGGCAAGCTCCCTACTCATTCTCGGCTAGTTCCGGCAGCATTCCCGACGAACCTTCGGACTTCCGTCGAACTCTTGAACTCGCAATGAATCCTTCGTGCTTGACTCCGACACTTTGTTTTGCTTTATGTCTTCGTTGTTATTGTAGTTAATCCTGCACACACAAGCAAAAACTCTACTCCGATCTAGACAATTATTATAAAGCAAATTGACATTCTGTTGCCTGGCACGTCATTGGTTGGCGCTTCGTCCGATTCTTCGGCGCATCGTCCTCTCTTGCGGCTTGTTGCCCAATCGGCGGTTGACCTCCGCAACGCCGATATCCTTGGCGCAATTCCGCTCTTGGCCCGATTCTCGACATCCGAAGCCTTCTGACATCCAATATCCTAACGTGATCTCCTCCAGCACAACGTTAATTCCTCCTGCTTTAATTGTCTAATCCTGATCGAGTAGACTTGCATAACTCAAAATGCAGTTAAACATAAACATAATTATCAATTGGTTTCATCATCAAAATACGATATTCAACAACCACGATACCATATTCATTTTGCTTGTTTGTAAAAACCCATTTAGTACCAATAACTAAATGGTCAGTTGGCCTAGGAACAAGCTTCCACACATCATTTCTCTCAATTTGATTTAATTCATCTTGCATTGCGATAATCCATGAATCATCTTTCATAGCTTCATCAACACATTTAGGTTCAATTTGGGAGAGAAAAGCGGCGTTGGCACCAAAATTTTTAAGAGAAGAACGTGTTTGAACCCCCTTTGATGTGTCTCCTAAGATTAGCTCATTAGGATGAGCATCTACATACTTCCAATCCTTGGGTAAGGATGTTTCGGAAGTGGATGCATCCAAGTTGCTAGTTGGAGACGGGGTTTCATTTAAATTCAAGGAATCAAAATTAACATCATTATCAAAATCGATTTTCCTGATTTTGAAAATCTCATTGAAAATAACATGAATGTATTCTTCAATAATTAAAGTTCTTTTATTGAAGATATGAAAAGCTTTAGAAACCGAAGAATAATCAAGAAAGATTCCTTCATCGGATTTAGCATCAAATTTTCCTAAGTTATCTTTTTCATTCAAGATAAAACACTTACACCCAAAGACTTTAAAATATGAAACATTGGGTTTTTTGTTGTTCCATAACTCATAGGGAGTTTTGGTGAGTAAGGGTCTTACTAGAACTCTATTCAAAATATAGCATGCAGTGTTTACGGCTTCGGCCCAAAAATATTTGGGTAGGCTATGTTCATTCAACATGGTTCTTGCTATTTCTTGTAAATTTTGATTTTTTCTTTCTACTACTCCATTTTGTTGAGGATTTATAGGAGTAGAGAAATTATAGTTGTATCCATTGAGTTCACAAAATTCTTGGAAATCATGGTTTTGAAATTCACCACCGTGATCACTTCTAATTGACGAAATCATAGAACCCTTCTCATTTTGAACAAGTTTACAAAACTTGGTAAAATATCGAAAGCATTCATTTTTCTGTTTTAAGAAGTAAGTCCATGTGTATCTGCTATAGTCATCCACAATGACGAAGGTGTATTTGCTACCTCCTAGGCTTGATATAGAGATTGGTCCGAACAAGTCCATATGGATCAATTGTAAGGGCCTAGAGGTGCTTATTTGATTCTTAGATTTAAAACTATCCTTAATTTGTTTACTTAATTAGCAAGCATCACATACATTATCTTTGATGAACTTGATATAAGGAATTCCTCTTACAAGTTCTTTAGATGATATTTGAGTGATTAGTTTCATGCTAGCATGATCTAATCTTCTATGTCATAGCCAATCATCCTCATTCAAAACTAAAAAACATATTTCATTACACAAATCATTGATGTCAATAGTGTATATGTTATTTTATTTTAATGCAATCATAGACGTGTTTTTGTGTGGTTTTTCAATGATGCAAGCATTATATTCGAATCTGACAATATATCCTTTATCACATTATTGACTAATGCTTAAGAGGTTATGTTTTAAACCATCAACTAACAAAACATCTTCAATAAAGAAGTTGGATTTGTTACCTATTGTAATATCTCTCACTTTTGAAAATTATTAATAAGGATATATATGAAAATTTGAGGACCTATATGTAAATATAAAAATTTCAAGGACTAAACTGCTAAGTTGCAAAATGAAAAGAAAATAAAGAAAACCAAAAATTTCAGTTTTATCCCACCGCCTCCCACGCACTCTCTGTTTCTTCGAGAAACAGAGAGGAGCGGTGGGGCGTGAGGAGAGAAGAAAGAAGAAGAAGAGGGAAAAGAAGAGAGGAGGAAGAGGGAGAAGAGAAGAAAAGAAGAAGAAGAAGAAGAAGAAGAAGAAGAAGAAGAGAGGGAAGATGGAGAGGAGAGGGAGAGGCAGCAGCAGCAGCTAGGGCTGCTACACCTCTGTTTCCCGCAGGTGGAAATAGAGGAGAGTATGTGTGGGGTATTGGGGAGAAGAAGAAGAAGAAGAAGAAGAAGAAGAAGAAGAAGAAGAAGAAGAAGAAGAGAGGAGGATAGCTGCGGCAAGGCTGCAGCGAGGAGGTGTGTGGCGTTGGGGAGGAAAAGGGAAGAGGAGAAGAAGAGAAGGAGAAGAAGAGGGAAAAGAGAGGGACGAGGGAGAGGAGTGAGAGGTGGCAGCAGCTAGGGCTGCAGCACCTCTGTTTCCTGTAGGTGGAAATAGAGGAGAGGTGTGGGGCGTTCGAAGAGGAGAAGAAGATGAAGAGGAAGAGAAGAAGAAGAGGAAGCAGGAGAAGAGGTTGTGATACCTCTATTTCCTGCAGAGGAAACAGAGGAGAGGGTGTGTGTGACGCTAGGGAAGAAGGGGCTGCAGCTGCGGCGATGGCAGCTGGAAGAGAAGAAGAAGAGGAAGATGAGTAGGGGAGGAAGAAGAGGTTGCGGCCGTGGCTGCGGCCGCGACTGCAGTAGTTGCAGCGGGGAGAGAAGAAGAAGAAAGGAAGGAGAAGGAAGAGGAGAAGGGAAAGAAGTAGCTGCGGTTGCGGCAGTGGCAGGGAAAGAGAAAAAGGAAAGGAAGAAGAAGAGAAAGGGAAGGAGAGGAAGAAGAGAGGAAGAGGAGAAGGGGCTGCGGCTGCGGCGATGACAAATGTAGTTGGAAGAGAAGAAGGAGAGGAAGATGAGCAGGGGAGGAAGAAGAGGCTGCGGCCGTGGCTGAGGCTGCGACTGCAGCAGTGCAGCTGGGAAAGAAAAGAAAGGAAAGGGGGAAAAAGGGGCTGCGGAAGGGATTGCGGCCACAGCAGCAGCGACTGTGTATGCAGCAGCTGTGTCTGCGAAAGAAGAGGAGGAAGGAAGTAGTGCAGTGGAAGGGGCAGCGATTGTGGCTATGCCTCTATGTTCTGCATGAGCTACAGTTGTGAAGGAAAAGTAGGAGGATTTGGGCTGACACCTTCTTTGGATCTTCGGATCAAAATCTTTGAAAGGCAAGTGTTCTGATCCTTTATATTGCAAGCTTTCTGATCTTTTCTCTTGCAAGTGTTCTGATCCTTCCTATTGCAAGCTTTCTAATCTTTCCTATTGCAAGTGTCCTGATCTTTCCTTACCGTAATTTTACCGTTATATTTGTTTTGAATATGAGGAACTTTGAATTGTTGTAGCCTTTCATTTGATATATCTCCTGTTTAGATGTAACGATTCGAATCTATGCAACTTCTGATATTCTGACCCTTCTACTTTGTTATGGCTATAGCTTCATATATTGACCTCTGATTTGGACAAAACTTATTTGATCAGAATATAGACTAATAAACCTTTGTTTTGATAGCTTATTTTAAGAATTCGGAGTAAGTTTGTCTGCCCAAACTTCTGTTTCAAATGAGCCTACAGATTCTGCAAAACAGGGATCGTAATTTCTGACTTTTTGATACTGAACTGCTTATAAGTCCCTATTGCAAATATTCATTTATTCAAAGCTTATTTCATTGGAAACTAGACTCATAGATCTTTCTTTTGATATATGGATTGAAAGATTTGGAATCCAAACACCAGCCCAGTTATCTATTGAATCTGACATTATGAATTCTGCCAAACAGAGATTTTGTTATACGACCCTTGTTTACCAAATTATTTGTAACTCTCTCTATTGGACAGTTCAATTTATATGAAGCCTGTCTTATCTGAAAGTATAATCCAATGATATATTTCTGAGTCAATTGGAGCACGATTGATAGTTTGAATCATTTGTTCAATGTGCCTCGTGTATTCTGCCAGAAATCGAGCTTTGGTCGATTTCTAATATTCTGGTTTCATTCCTTTGGATATTGAATTCTTCTAACCTTCTTATTTGAATTGAGCTAAATATGATTGCTTGGACTCCCTGTATACTCTTGCTTCCATTTCATTCCTAATATGAATACATTTGTGAGAGATTTGTTCCTTGCATCATATTGTCTTGAAAAGGCACATGTATGTTTTGTTGTTCCGCGTGTGCTTCCGATATATGCTACTTATTGTTAAAACTGCCCTCTGGTACTCTGGTGTGTGGGATTGTCTGGACCTTTGCTAGAAATGGTAAAGGGTATGCGCTTATTGCCTGCTCTGTGGGGTCCCACTCTGTGGGATATTCTGGACCTTTGCCAGAAATGGTAAAGGGTATGTGCTTAGAGCCTGCGATGCTCTGCCGGCCCCCTCTGACTTCACCTAGACATGGGTGGATGGAGCTCCCAGACGTGGGAGACTTTTGTCAGGTGGTCATTCAGAAATGGATAAATCACATTCTGATTGAGATCCAACTACACCTTCTATATGTTTGATATGACATCTAGAGTTTTGGTGAGTTGTTTCTGTTCATGCTCTAGATAAGAATGATATGATTGCAACGTCAAGGTCGACGTTTGAGCTTCTGTATGGTATTTATTTTTGATATGCTCTGGAATGCTTCATTCACTGATGATTTTTGCTTCGAAATGTTCCATATGCCGTTGATATGCTTCGGAACATTTTATATGCCATTGATAAGCTCTGATATGTACCATCTGCCATTGACATGCTCCAATTACTCTGTGCTCCATTTGCTATGAACCAATATGTTCTGAAATGTCCTATCTGCCATTGATATGCTCCAATTACTCTGTGCTCCATTTGCTATGAACTGATATGTTCTGAAATGTCATATCTGCCATTGATATGCTCCAATTACTCTGTGCTCCATTTGCTATGAACTGATATGTTCTGAAATGTCCTATCTGCCATTGATATGCTCCAATTACTCTATGCTCCATTTGTTATGAATCAAATATGTTTTGAATGACATGACACATATGATTTTGTATCTAATGAGATGATATCCTTGAGAATTCTTGTATTCTGCCTTGTATTATGAAATCTTACTTGTTTGAAACCATTCCTTTTGTTCTGAATATGCTTTGTTACTTGCTGAGCTGTTTTTAGCTCACTCCATTGTTATATAAATCTTTCAGGTCAGCTTGTCACTCTTTGAGATGTTTGAATTGGGCTGAGGTAGTGGAGAGCTATTCAGAATTATGGGCAAGTCTTGTTAGTTGTTATGCTATTGTTGTATAAGCATATTTTGTATGTAATGAAATGTTGTTGATGAATCGAAATGAATATACTATGTAAAAGTGTTAGAAGATCTCTCTTATTTGGAATTTCGGAATGTTAAGTCTAATTTATGACGATATGAACTTGTGGTGAATAGTTGGAGTTCTGATTGTATAATTTATTTAGCTGGTGGATTTATAAATGTTGTTAATGTTTGTCAAGTTGGATTGGGTTGCCATAAATGTGAATTATCGAGTGATGTGATATATGATTATAAACTGCACAGGTTTTATAGATGCGAATTTGATAGAATGTTTTCAGTGTCCTCAAATGTTAGTTTGGATCCTGGATTGGTTTGTGATGAAATTGTTTTAAATATCATGGATATTTTGAGGGGGCGTGACACCTATGGTTCCTTTGCCAATGATTTTACTCTTGTTGTTGTCTCCGAAGGTGATATAGCCTTCGTCTATGCTAGTGAGCTTAGAGAATTGAGATGGATCTCCGGTCATATGCCTTGAGCATCCACTATCAAGGTACCATCTCTAGCTCCTAGCTTGCGATGGTATAGGTTTCTAGAAGAAAGGATAATCTTTAGGTACCCATTTGCTTTTGGGTGCCTCAAAAATAGATCTACATTGTTTATCATGTTGCATAGAATTTATCATGGTTCCTTTAGGAACCCAAATTAATTTGTTCGGACTAATTTTCTTGAATGGACAATAATACGTTTTGTGTCCAAGTTTGCAACAAAAGTTGCATTTGCTTTAGTGTCGAATATGTAAGATGGGGCCTTTTATGAAGGTGGTTGGATTTTGGCGAGGACTTCTCACAAATGCGATTCCACTTCTTTTGGGAACGTGACCCTTGTTTGCAAGGATCATGTTCAAAGACTTGCTACCAACCTCGAATTTCTTCAAGGTGTCTTTAGGTAACATGTTTTCCTTTTGGAGAGTTTCTAGATCATGGCATTTTATGCATGAACCTAAACTATCATGATATTCAGTTTTTAACTTATCAAAATTACAAGTAAGACTATCATGCTCCTTTTTTAGCAATTTGTATTTTCTACTAATAATCTTGCATTCATCAAATAAGTCATGGAAGGCATTTAATAATTCGTCAAATGATAAATCTGCATCTATTAAATTCGTTATCTCCTCCCCGATGGCCATTAAGGCGTAATGAGCAACTTGCTCGGTGTTGGACTCCTCTTCTTCGGACGCGCTCGAGTCATCCCACGTTGCTTTGATCGCCTTCTTCTTTGATGTTCTATTTTTGACTTGGGGACAATCACTCTTGTAGTGTCCCGGCTTTTTGCACTCATAGCAAATAACTTGGTCCTTCTCGGGTTCAAATTTATTTTTTGTTTCATTTATAAACTTGTTTCTTTTAATAAATTTTTTAAATTTTCTTGTTAGAAGTGCCAAGTCATCGTCATAGTCCTCATCACTTAGTTTTCTCTCAAGTGATCTTCTGAAGTTCTAAGTGCCATATCCTTCCTGTTCTTTGGAAGGATGTCTTCTTGCTCTTTATGAGCTTTGGAAGTCATCTCGTAGGTCATTAATGACCCGATTAGTTCTTCAAGAGGGAATTTGTTTAAATCTTTCGCCTCTGGAAT
The DNA here is from genome assembly GCF_036884655.1 of Musa acuminata AAA Group. Taxonomy (NCBI): domain Eukaryota; kingdom Viridiplantae; phylum Streptophyta; class Magnoliopsida; order Zingiberales; family Musaceae; genus Musa; species Musa acuminata. Next base: position 27,535,216 of record NC_088346.1, read on the forward strand.
AACAGTGATTTTAGGATCCCAACTCTTAGGAAGGGATCTTAGAATCTTATTTACGAGCTCAAAATTCGAAAAACTTTTTCCGAGTCCTTTTATACCGTTGACGATATCCGTGAAACGGGTAAACATGTCGCCAATAGTCTCACTCGGTTTCATTTGGAAAAGTTTGAAAGAATGTATCAAAAGATTGATTTTTGACTCTTTCACTCTACTTGTGCCTTCGTGAGTCACTTCGAGTGTGTGCAAAATATCAAATGCGGTTTCACAAACCGAAACACGATTGAACTCGTTTTTATCAAGCGCACAAAATAAGGCATTCATAGCCTTTGCATTAAGAGCAAAAGCCTTCTTCTCCAATTCATTCCAATCGATCATTGGAAGAGAAGACTTCGAAAATCCATTTTCGACAAGATTCCAAAGTTCAAAATCCATAGAAATAAGAAAGATGGGTGGACGTGTAATAGAATGGCCCTCTTGGTTTCCGGCGTATACCATCTCTCTTGGGTTTTGATCCGTTTGAGAGTTAACCCCGCTCTGATACCAATTGTTAGGATCAAGAGCACTAAGAGGGGGGGGGGGGGGGGGTGAATTAGTGTAGCGGAAAACTTTCGACAATTAAAAAGGTGTTCGTACGATAAAAGCGATTTCGGTAGAAAAGCCGATTCGTAAATCTCTTTAACTTGTAATCAAGCGAGATGTAGTTAAAGGAAATATATGAAGGCAGTTTGCAATTATGATGAAAGTTAAAATGTAAGAGCAAACTGAAATATGATGTTCGTACGATAAAACTGATTTATGTCTAAACGCTGATTCGAAAAATACTAAACTTTAAAACACGATCGTAAATGTGCAGAAGGTGGTAAGCTATTGAGGAGGTTTGCAGTAAGGATAAGATGGTCAAAGTAAATGCAAACTGAGATTTAGAGTGGTTCGGTCAATCTTGACCTACATCCACTTTTGGCTTCCTCCATCGATGAGGTCACCGACGTCAACTAGAGGCCGTCCTTCAATAGGCGAAGGCCAACCACCCTTCTATAGTTTCACTCCTTTTGACGGGCTTAGGAGACAACCCTTACAGAATTTTTTCTCCTCTCTTTAAAGATCATAACTTGGAAGAAAAGAGGGAGAAGAACTTTTGGCCTTTACAACAATTTTGAGCTCTAAAAATCACAGAATAAGATCAGGATTTCGGTGTGTTTTTGGTGCTATTTTAGTGCTAAAAGGGTGGGGTATTTATAGACCCCGACCCAATTTGAATTTTGAGCTTAAAAATGTCAATTCCCGGAATTTCGGGATCTGCCGGTTGCACCTCCTGACTGAGGTGGTTGCACCGCCTGGCGGAGCTCGAAGACTGAGCCTCTGGGCAGTGCCACCTCCGATCAAGGGCAGTTGCACCTCCTGCCAGAGCTCGAAAACCGAGCTCAGGCGGTGCCACCGCCTGACTGAGGTGGTTGCATCTCTTGCTAGAGCTCGAAGACCGAGCTCAGGCGTTGCCACCACCTGGCTGGGGCGGTTCAACCGCCTAGCAGAAATCAGGGTCCGAATGGGTTGATCCATTCGGCCCAATTTGGGTTTTTCAGGGGCCCAATTGCCCCAAGATTAAGTTAATGGGATCACCTCCCATTTCCAACTTAATCATTGTGCTAACTACGATATTTCCTAAGATATTTACTGCAACTTACTCCGGTGCATCAATCGCTTCTTCTGGCGAACTTCCGTCGATCATCCGATGAACCCTCGGTGATGCTCCTGCGGACTTCCGGCAAACTCTTGGACTTGCGACGATCCATTTGGCGAGTTCCGACGAGCTTCTTTGGCTATCTCATGGACTTCTCGGATTTGTTCCCGCAGAACCTCCGACGTCTGTCCGAACTTCCGTCGAACTCTCGAACTCCCAACGTGATCATTGTCTTGATTCCGGCGCAACTCCTGCTGCATATCTTACTTTCATCATAGTTAATCCTGTACACTTATCTCAACATATAGATTAGATAACAAATGACAATTGACTTCAACATTAAAATCCGAGATTCAACAAGGAGGTGCTGTGCGTCGGGGAGAAGAAGGGGAGGAAGGAGAAGAAGAGAAGAAGAAGAAAGGAAGGAGAAGGAAGAGGAGAAGGGAAAGAAGTAGCAGGGGCTGTGGCTGTGGCAGCTGCATCTGTGGCAGGGAAAGAGGGAGAGGATGGAAGAAGGGAAGGAGAGGAAGAAGAGAATGGGAAGAAGGGGTTGCGGCTGCGACTGCGGCGATGGCAGCTGTAGTTGGAAGAGAAGAAGGAGAGGAAGACAAGTAGGGGAGGAAGAAGAGGCTGCGGCCGTGGCTGAGGCTGCGACTGCAGCAGTGCAGCTGGGAAAGAAGAGAAGGAAAGGAAGAAGAAGAGAAAGAAAAAGGGAAGAAGAGAGGAAGAGGAGAAGGGGAGGCAGCTGCGGCAGTGGCAGCTGCAGTTGGAGGAGAAGTAGAGGTAACAGAGCAGTTGAGGAAGAAGAAGCTGCGGCTGCGGTGATGGCAGCTGCAGTTGGAAGAGAAGAAGGAGAGGAAGATGAGCCAGGGAGGAAGAAGAGGCTGCAGCCGTGGCTGAGGCTGCTACTGCAGCAGTGCAGCTGGGAAAGAAGAGAAGGAAAGGAAGAAGAAGAGAAAGGAAAAGGGAAGAAGAGAGGAAGAGGAGAAGGGGAGGCAGCTGCGGCTGTGGCAGCTGTAGTTGGAAGAGAAGGAGAGGAAACAGAGTAGGGGAGGAAGAAGAGGCTACGACTGCAACTGCGACGTTGGCTGCAGTAGCTGCGGCAGCGGTGGTGGTTGCAGCAGCTGCTTTTGGGAAAGAGAAAGAAAGGAAAGGGGCAAAACAAAGGGGCTGCGGTCGTGATTGCGGCTGCGGTGGTGGCGGCTGCATTTGTGGCAACTATGTTAGGGGAAAAAAAAGTAGGAAAGAGAGAAGGGAGGAAGGAAGTAGTGCAGTGGAAGGGGCTGCGGTTATGACAGCAACTGCGGTCGTGCCTATGATTGTGGTAGTGGCAGCGGCGATGGCTGCGATAGCTACGTTTGAAAAAGAAAACGGAGGAATGAGAGTAAGAGAGAGCAAGTGACTATACCTCTATGTTCTGCATGAGCAACAGTTGTGGAGGAAAAAGAGAAGACATGTAGAAAACTAATTGGGGAGAGGACACGGAGGAAAAGTAGAAGGATTTGGGCTGACACCTTCTTTGATTCTTCGGATCAAAATCTTTGAAAGGCAAGTGTTCCGATCCTTCCTATTGCAAGCTTTCTAATCTTTCCTATTGCAAGTGTCCTAATCTTTCCTTTCTGTAATTTTATCTCTACATTTGCTTTGAATATGAGGAGCTTTAAATTGTGCTAGCCTTGCATTTGATATATCTCCTGTTTAGACGTAACGATTCGAATCTGTGCAACTTCTGAGATTCTGACCTTTCTACCTTGTTATGGTTATAACTTCATGTATTGACCTCTGATTTGGATAAAAATTATTTAATCAAAATATAAACTCATAAACATTTCTTTTGATAACTTATTTTAAGAATTCAGAGTATGTTTGTCTGCCCAAACTTCTGTTTCAAATGAGCCTACATATTCTGCAAAACATGGATCATAATTTTTGACCTTTCGATACCGAGCTACCTATAAGTCGATGTTGGAAACTCCGATTTGTTCAAAACTGATTTCATTAGAAACTAGACTTGTAGATCTTTCTTTTGATATATGGATTGAAAGATTTGGAGTCCAAACACCTACCCAGTTATTTGTTGAATTCTGCTAAACAATGATTTTATTCTCCGACCCTTGTTTACCAAATTATTTGTAACTCTCTGTTGGGCAGTTCAATTCATATGAAGCTTATTTTATCTGAAATTAGATTAAAATATCTTTCCAATGATATATTTCTGATTAAATTGGAGCACGATTGATAGTTTGAATCATTTATTCAATGTGCCTCTTGAATTCTACCAGAAATCGACCTTTGAAAATTTATATTCTTTAGCTTTCTTATTCAATTGAGCTTTATATTACTGCTTTGAATTCTTGTATGCTCTTGTCCTTAAAATTATTTGCATTCTTGAAAACTATTGTGTAACGTTTATGCTATATCGTATTGACTCATATAGGCACATGTATATCCCATTATTTTGCATTTGCTTTCGATATGTGCCTATTCCTGTTTCATTCCTTTGGATATTGAATTCATCTAACCTTCTTATTTGAATTGAGTTATATGTGATTGCTTGGAATCCTTGAATGCTCTTGCTTTCATTTCCTTTCAAATCTAAATACAATTGTGAAAGATTATTGCTTACTTCATATTGACTCGTAAAGGCACATGTACGTTTTGTTGTTCCGCGTGTGCTTCCGATATGTGCTATTCATTGTTCATACTATCCTTTTGTACTCTGGTGTTTGTGGGATATTGTGAACCTTTGCCAAAAATGGTGAAGGGAGTTATGCATAGAGCCTGTGATGCTCTACCGACCCTTATGACTTCACTCAGACGTGGGTAGATGGAGCTCCGAGACGTGGGAGACTTATGTTTAGTGGTCATTCAAAAATGGATGTACCATATTATTTTATGGTCCCACTTCACCTTCTGTATGTTTGATATGGTATCCAGAGCTTTGGTTATATGTTTCTATACATGCTTTGGATAAGACTGAAATGATTGCAACGTCAATTCGACGTTTGAGCTTATGTTTCGTATTCGTTCTTTGAAATGCTCTGAAATGGTCCATATGTTGAATCTCGTATTTTGATGATGAAACTACTTGATATATGTTTATGATTTAATCTGCGTTTTGAGTGACGCAGGATGCTTCGATCAGGATGAGACAATTAAAGCAGGAAAATCATGTTGTGCCGAAGGAACATGTCAGAAGATTGGACGTCGGGGCGGTGGATCGGTCGACGTATCGACAGAAGGCTTCGGGCTGTGGACTCGGGCATCGGGCCAAGAAGAGCGGGTATTGTGCCAAGGATATCGGAGTTGCGGAGTCAACTGGCCGATTGGGCAATAGGCTGCAGGAGAGGATGATGCGCCGAAGAATCGGACGAAGCGTCGAGGGACCAATGACATGCCGGACAACTTGGTTAAATTGCTTAGGATTAATTGTCTCGATCGAAGTTTTGTTTTAAGTGTGCAGGATTAACTACGATGAAAGTTAGACAAGCTGCAGGAGTTGCGCCGGAGTCAAGTTCATGATCACGTTGGGAGTTCGAGAGTTCAACGGAAGTTCGGACGGTCGTCGGAGGTTCTGCGGGAACAGATCCGAGAAGTCCAGAAGCTTGCCAAGCGAAGCTCGTCGGAACTCGCCAAGTGGATCGTCGCAAGTCCAGGAGTTTGCCGAAAGTCCGCAGGAGGATCACCGAGGGTTCATCGGATGATCGACGGAAGTTCGTCAGAAACTCGCCGGAAGAAGCGATTGACGCACCAAAGCAAAGCTACAGAAATTGTCTTAGATTTAATCGTAGTTAGCACGTTGATTAAGTTGGAAATGGGAGGTGATCCCATTAGCTTAATCCAGGGGCAATTGGGCCCCTGAAAAACTGAAATTGGGCCGAATGGAGCTAACCATTCGGACCCTGATTGCACCAGGAGGTGCAACCGCCCAAGCCAGAAGGTGGCACCGCCTGGGCTAAGTCTCCCAGGGAGACTGGGTGGTGCAACCGCTCCAGCCAGGAGGTAGCACCGCCTGGGCTCAATCTCCGAGCGAGACTGGGCGGTGCAACCTCCCTTGACAGAGGTAGCACCGCTTGGTCTCGGTCTTCGAGCTCTAGCAGGAGAGGTGCAACCGCCTCAGTCAGGAGGTGGCACCGCCTAGGGCTCAGTCTTCGAGCCAGACTCAGGCGGTGCAACCGCCCCTGATAGAGAGGTGCAACCGCCTGGGCTCAATGAAAGATATCAATGAGGATCAATTCGTGAATACCAAAGATATGATTCATGGTTCATTACAATTCTTCTTGACAAGTTCACGATCAAGATTCATATAATTCTTAATAAAGCAAATTGATGTACAATCATCACACAAGACCTACACCGAAATCTTGATTCTTTCTGTGATTCTAAGAGCTCAAAATTGTTGTAAAGCCTTTAAGTCTCCTCCTTCTGTTCTTTAAGCTTCTGAATTGTAAAAGTGAGGAGAGAAAGGTTCTGTAAGGGTTGTCTCCTGAGCCCATCAAAAGGATTGAAACTGTAAAAGGACAGTTGGCCTTCGCCCATTGAAGGAAGGTAGCTAGTTGACGTCGGTGACCTCGTCGGAGGAGGAAGCCAAAAGTGGAGTAGGTCAAGACTGACCGAACCACTCTAAATCTCTGGTTTGCTTTTATTTCGAGTACCTTATAATTACTGCAAACCTCCTACATAACTACTGCTCTTTGTGCCTTTACGAACAAGTTCTAAATGCTGATCTTTTCGAATCTGCATTCAGACGTAAATCTGTGTTTTTTCGTACGATCAGCTTACGTTTGTGTTTTGATTCTGCAAAACTGTCTTCTGCGCTTTTTATGAACTAGCTTCTAAGTTTAGATCCCTTTGAAATTGTTTTAGACGCAAACTACGTTTAGACGTAAAACTGTGTTTAGACGCAAACTACGTTTAGACGTAAAACTGCGTTTAAACGTAAACTGCGCAAACTGTGTTTAAACATAAAATTGTGTTTTAGACGTAAACTTCTTTTAAAAATAAAACTACGTTTAGACGTAAAATTGCGTTTAGACGCAAACTGCGTTTAGATGTAAAACTGTGTTTAGACGTAAACTGAGATTAGACGCAAAACTGTGTTTAGACGCAAACTGCGTAAACTGTGTTTAGACATAAAACTGTGTTTTAGACGTAAACTACTTTTAGACGCAAACTGCATTTAGACGTAAAACTGCGTTTAGACGTAAACTGAGTTTAGACGCAAAACTACGTTTAGACGTAAAACTGTGTTTAGACGCAAAACTACGTTTAGACGCAAACTGTATTTAGACGCAAACTCAGTTTAGACTTAAACTGTGCTTAGACGTAAACTGCGCTTAATCTTAAGTAATCTTAGAATCGGCTTTTACATCGAAATCGTTTTTATCGGACGAACGCAGCTTTCGTTTTTAAATCGCTGAAAGATTTTCGCTACACTAATTCACCCCCCCCCTCTTAGTGCTCTCGATCCTAACACCATACGCCATTGATATGTTTTGAAATGTTTCATTTATTATTGATATGCTCTGAAACATTTCATACGTCTTTGATATGCTTTGAAATGTTTCGTTTGCTATTGTTATGCTTCGAAATGTTCCATATGTAGTTGATATGCTCCGGAACATTTCATACGCTATTGATATGCTCCAATTACTCTATGCTCCATCTGTTATGAACCAAATAGGTTTCGAATGACATGACACATATCATTTTGTATCTAATGATATGGTATCTTGAAAATTCTTGTATTCTGCCTTGCATTATGATATCTTACTTGTTTGAAATCATTCCTTTAGTTTTGAATATGCTGTCACTTGCTGAGCTATTTTTAGCTCACTCCGTTGTTATATAAAATCTTTCAGGTCAACTTGCCACTCTTTGAGATGTTTGAATTGGGCTGAGGTAGTGGAGAGCTATTCAGAATTATGGACAAGTCTTGTTGGTTATTATGTTATTGTTGTATAAGTATATTTTGTATGTAATGAAATGTTGTCGATGAATCGAAATGGATATACCTTGTAAAAGTGTTAGAAGATCTCTCTTATTTGGAATTTCGGAATGTTAAGTCTAGTTTACGATGATATGAACTTGTGGTAAATGGTTGGAGTATCATTGTATAAATTACATAGCTTGTGGATTTATAAATATTGTTCATGTTTGTTAAGTTGGCTTGGGTTGCCATAAATATGAATTATCAAGTGATGTGATATATGATTATAAACTACACAGGTTTTATAGATATGAATTTAATAGAATGTTTTTCAGTGTCCTTAAATGTTAGTTTGGATCCTGGATTAGTTTGTGATGAAAATTTTAATATTATTGATATTTTTGAGGGGCGTGACAGGTTCCTACCTATAACGATGGAAGGCCACGTGGGTCAATCTAATTGCCTCACGTTTACCGACTTAATATTATCGAGAGAGGGGTTTCTATGATTTGGTTTTCTAATATGACATGTCACACATATATATATTTAATATATATCTACATCGCATGCAAATATATATACATATTTAGTATGTGTATAAGCAATCACACCAGATGATCATAAACCACAGCGTAATGTGATCAATCCTGAGCTAGTGGGCCTAATCACTCACATCAAGATCTATATGTGCAGTGGTGCATCTCTATGCTCTGTGATCGTCCATCTTGTCTTGTCGGTTCCGTCGGCATCTCGACGCATCTCCATGCATCGCGATTATCCGTCTCGTGGGTCCCGCTATCACTACCATGCTCCCGCTGCGCCTCCTCGTGTGATTAAAACTTAATCATTGGCACGCATGCCTAATAATAAATGAGAAATAAAAATGGAGGCTCGTAGTCCCCAATAATAATAATCACAAGTACACACATCACATAGTTCATGATCATCCGTCCACATATCATACAACACATGTATAAATCATCATCATGTAGGACTACTAGAAAATAATAAAAATAAATAATCAATTAAACTATTTAATTAATTAATATTTTCTGAATTCAGAGACATGTAGGAAATTTTTCAACTTCTAAGGGGTATTTTCATAATTTGGATAAAAGGATAGAATTGTAATTTATGAAATTCATAGGGGCAAAACTATCTTTTTGCCAAAAACCCTAACCCTCTTTCTCCCTTTCTCCTACTGCTGCCACCATCGCTGCCACCCTATCGGCGATAGCTTGTGTGGCGGAGGGGCGCGGGGCGCCGCCCTTGCCCGCAGGCGATGTTGCCCCTGTATGCGGGCGCCCCTACTAGTTGTACTACCCCACGCAGCACCCGCAGGCGGCTGTGCTCATGGGTTCAGCACCCGTAGGTCCCGCCCTTGCGTGCGAGGCAGTGGCCACCGTGCTTGTGGCCCTGCTTGCGGGTGCCATTGTAGGGGGCCTGCCTACACACGACCGGTTGTTGAATCTCGGATTTTGACGATGAAGTCAATTATCATTTGTTGATATAATCTATATGTTGAGAAAAGTATGTAGGATTAACTATGATGGCAGTAAGACATGTAGCAGGTGTTATGTCGGAGTCAAGATCAAGATCACATTGGGAGTTCGAGAGTTCGTCGGAAGTTCTGCGGGAACCAGTCGAGAAGTCTAGGAGCTTGCCATAGAAGCTCGTCAGAACTCGCCAAGAAGATCATCACAAAGTCCAAGAGCTAGCCGGGTGTCTATCGGAGCATCATCGAGAGTTCGTCGGATGTTCGCCGGACGTACGCCGGAAGCTCGTCGGAAGAAGTGATTGATGCACCGGAACACAAATTGTAGTAATGATGTCTTAATTGTTGTAGTTAGAGTATAGATTAAGTTATGATTGGGAGATAATCCCACTAACTTAATTAGAGGCCAACTGGACCCTTAACAGACCCAAATTGGGCCGAATGGAATAGCCCATTCGACCCCTGAATTCCTGGCCAGTCGTGGCACCGCCTAGGAGACTCGGTCTCCCAGTAATTCTGGGCAGTGGTACTACCCCTATCAGGTGGTGGTACCACCTGAGCTCGGTCTTTGAGTGCTGTAAGGTGGTAGTACCGCCCAGACTAAGCGGTAGTACCACCCAGTACCCGATGATAGGCGGTAGTACCACCTAGTAATGGTGATGTGTTAGAACCCTTGTAGATTCTAAACTTGGGGTTGATCTCTTTAGGGGATCAGCCTCCTTGGAACTCTATAGGGGTTCCTCCCTCTAAGTTGCTGCTCAAAGGCTGCAGAAAAGATTCATCTATTGCTTATCAAAAGAGGAGGAATACATGACTATTTATGGGGCTTCTAAACCCTAACTCATAATAGGACTCCTACTCAAGACTCCTACTTCTAACCAACTCTTAATGAGACTCTTACTCGACTCCTACTTCTAACCAATTCCTAATAGGACTCCTACTCAAGACTTCTATTCCTTTACAACTCCTAATTCTTCTATAAGAAACATCCTCCTAACCCTAGCCGGCCTCTTCACTTCTTTAATAGGGGTAAGCTTAGGTGGGTTTTACATGAATATCCCTCTAAATTAGGACTCTCCTAGCTAGAGTCCTAATAGACCCGCCCTCTTCAAATCAGTCTTGTCCTCGAGGCTGACGATTTATAAATTTTGATAATTTAATCTTCAAGTCGTCGTAGTTCTCCCAAGTGGCATCTTCTGTTTGTAGGTTCACCCATTGTATTAGCACTTTAGTAGTGAGTCGTCGTCGTCGAGTCATGATCTATCGATCAATAATGGCACTTGGCTGGGTCTGGAGTTCTCCTTGGGTAGTCATATTTGGTGGGTGGCTTTGAGGTATCTCCAAGAACCTATTTACAACTTTCGTCTGGTCGTCGGTTTGTAGGTGATATGCCGTACTCCTTTTCAATTTAGTACCCTGCATATGGAATAACTTTGTCCAAAATCTGCTCATGAAGATGTAAGTAGAATTTGTCATAAGCACAATGTGTCCCTTATAGCATAATTCTTTTGAGTCTCAATTGTAATGAGTCACGGAGCTTGGTGCTTCCTCCAATTTTTTTATGAACTTACTAGTCTCCAAATCTTTTTGCCATTCCATCTTAATATCCTCAAGGAAGTCACTAGTCGAAAGTGAAATGGCCAAAAATTCAGCTTGCTTAGGTAGTCGTAAAAGCGCATTTGCAACAACATTCTCTTTCCCCTTTTTGTAAGTTATTTCATAATCATATACAAGAATCTTTGTTACCCATTTTTGTTGCTCGGGAGAAGATATCTTCTGCTCCAAGAGATATTTTAGGCTTTTATGGTCGGTCTTGATTTAAAAGCATCGCCTGATAAAGTACGATCTCCACCTCATTGCTGCGTGCACAATGGCAAGCATCTCCTTATCATATGTTAATATGTTTTGATAGGGGGGAGACAATACCTTGCTAATGTATGTGAGTGGTCAACCATCTTGCATGAGAACGTCTCCCATTCTGTCTCCAGATGCATCGGCCTCAATGATGAAGGGTCGGTTGAAATCTAGTAGCGCTATCACTGGCATCATCGTCATGGCTGCCTTAAGTTTGTCGAAGGCAGTGGAGGCTTTGTCCGACCATTGGAAGGTATCATTTTTCAATAGAGAAGTGATTGGTGCACTGATCTTTTCATAGTTTTTTATGAACTTACGGTAGTAGCCTATTAAACTCAAAAAGCCATGTAGTGATTTTATGTTCCTCGGGGTAGGCCAGTTTTGCATTGCTCTAATTTTGAAGGGGTCCACCGTCACACCTTCCTCTGATATGATATGCCCAATATATTCCACCTTTTGTTGAAGAAAGCAAAAATTCGTAGTGGTCGTTGTGTGTTCGAAAGGCGATTTTCGGTATGACTTCTTCGTACACTTGTATTTGATGATACTCGGATCAAAGGTCTAGCTTTGTAAAGATTTGTGCTCCCTTTCATCTAGCAATTCATCTACTACTAGAATAGGGTATTTATCCTTGATGGTTATATCATTGAGAGCTCGGTAATCAACACATATTCGTCATGTTCCGTTCTTCTTGCATACAAGTAGCACCGGTGAAGAGTAGATGTTGCAACTTGACCGAATAACTCCTGTTTCGAGCATGTCTTTTATAATCCTTTCTATTTCATCCTTCTAGAGATATAGATACTGATATGGCAAAGTATTTGCTGGAGGTTTGTCTGAAAGAATCATTATATAATGATCATACCGATGGGTAAGAGGTAGGTTGTGTGGTTCATCAAATATATCTGAAAATTCAGCAAGCAAAGGAAGTAGGTTTGTATCTTCAAATTCTATTGGCTCTCCCTTAGTTTGCTGCTCAAGTTGTGTCACGCCCCTCCAAAATATCAACAATATTTAAAATTTTCATCACAACTAACCCAGGATCCAAACACACATTTGAGGTCACTAAGAAAACATTCAGATCAAAATTTCACCTCTATAGTCTACAAATTCATCACCCTGTGCAGTTCATAAACATACCACACATCACTCGATAATTCATATAATCTGAACTCAACTCATCAAAATAGTAACCACAACATAAATTTACAAGTGGGGAAGTCTATGCAGTCACCAAACCAACGATTACAAGTGGGGAAGTCTATGCAGGATATTGGATGGCAGAAGGCTTCGGACGTCGGGCATCGGGCATCGGGCCAAGAGTGGAATTGCGCCAAGGATATCGGGGTTGCAGTGGTCAACCGCCGATTGGGCAACAAGTCGCAAGAGAGGACGATGTGCTGAAGAATTGAACGAAGTGCCAACCAATGACGTGTTGGGCAACAGAATGTCAATTCACGTTGTAATAATTGTCTAGATCGGAGTAGAGTTTTGGCTTGTGTGTACAGGATTAACTCTGATAACGATGAAGACATAAAGAGAAACAAAGTGCCGGAGTCAAGCGCGAAGGATTCGTTGGGAGTTCAAGAGTTCGACGGAAGTCCGAAGGTTCGTCGGGAATCCTGCCGGAACTAGCCGAGAATGAGTAGGGAGCTTGCCGAAGGGTTTTTCGAAAGCTCGCCGGAAGGTTCGTTGGAAGTTCGCAGAGCTCACCGAGAAAAATAGGAGCTTGCCGAAGAAGCTCGTTGGAACTCGCCAATATCAAATCATGATGTCTAGGAGATTGCTGGGAGTCCGTAGAATGGTTTCCGAGAGTTCGTCGGAAGTTCGCCGGAAGATCGCCGGAAAAAGTTTTGACTTACGGACTTTGTAAAAGCTTAGGAAATATCTTTAAATTCATAGTTAGCATATTAATTAGGGTTAGGATTAGGTGTTAATCCTATAACCCAAGTAGGGGCCAATTGGGCCCGAGTTCGGACTGGTTTGGGTCAAGTTTGGAGCCCAACCAGTGAGCTGAATTAGGCTAGGCGGTGGCACCGCTTGATTGGGCGGTGGCACCGCTTGACTGGGCGGTGGCACCACCAGTCCACTATTAGTGTCAGACACTAACAGGCGGTGGCACCGCCAGTATCGGGAACCAAAGAGAATTCAAATTTTGGAGCCCAAATTTGAATCCTCTTGAGGCCTATAAATACCCCTCAAATCTTAGCTGAGATTACAACCTTTTGAAAAGCAATAGTTTGAGTTGAGAGCTTTAGAATAGTCTTTGCAAGCCCTATTTTTCATATTGCTTAAGTGTTCACCTCCTCCCATCTTGTTGAAAAGAATTGTAAGAGTGTGAACCACTTGTAAAGGTTGTAAGAGGGGTATTAGTCCTTCCCCTACAAGAAATTTGCTAGTGGAAGTTGGAAGCCTCTTCAAAGAAGGCTTCGCAAGTGGATGTAGGTCATTTTGACCGAACCACATTAAAAGCTGCTGCGTTATTTGGTTTGCATCCTACTATTGCCATTTACATACTGTAAACTTCTCTACTTACTTACTACGCTTCCATACATTTCTAAGTTATCAAGCTTCTAAAATCGGTTTCCATTGATATTGCTTTTCATCGTACGAATGATTTCTGCAAAACCGAAGTTTTAATCCGTTGTACTAATTCATCCCCCCTCTTAGTGCCGCTCCGATCCTAACAATTGGTATCAGAGTACTGTATTTCTCATTTCGGATGTACACCCGAGAGAAATGGGTATTCATGGCATTCAAGAGGGCTTATCTGTTTTTCGTCCACCGTTGTTTAACGGATTGGACTACACTTATTGGAAAACTCGAATGAGAGTTTTCTTGATTTCTATTAATTTGGATTTATGGAATATTATTGAAAATGGTTTTCAACTTCTCTCTAAACCGATGAATGAATGGTCGGATTTGGAGAAGAAGTATTTTTCTTTAAACGCAAAGGCTATGAATGCCTTATTTTGCACTTTGGACAAAAATGAGTTCAATCGGGTTTCTTTGTACGAAACGACTTTCGACATATGGCACACTCTTGAAATTACACACGAAGTCACTTCTAGAGTTAAAGATTCAAAAATCAACATTTTAATGCATGATTTCGAGCTTTTTCGAATGAAGCCGAGCGAAACCATTGTTGACATGTACACCCGTTTTACGGATGTCGTCAATGGTTTACAAACTCTTGGCAAATGTTTCTCGAATTTTGAACTTGTTAGTAAAGTTTTACGATCACTTTCTAAAGCTTAGGAATAAAAAGTAACGACAATACAAGAAACAAAAGATTTAAATATTTTTCCACTTGAAGAACTTATCGGCTCATTGATGACATATGAAATGGTGCGCAATGCACATAATGAACACAATGAACACTTGAACCACCTTACTAAGAATAGGAAGGATTTGGAACTCCGGACAAATGAATACCACTTGAGCGATGACTCAAGTGATGAGGACAATGATGAACTTGAACTTCGAATACTAAATCTTAATAAGCTTATTAAACAAAAATCTAAAATAAACAATGAACTTGAACGGAGGAAGAGGCCAAAGAAGAAGAAGGCAACCAAGGATGAATAAAAAACTTCCAAAAGTGAAACGACGAATTGGGCTTTGACGAGCTTCGACTACAAGGTAAGTAACTCAACTCTCTTGAATTATTTTGAAATTACTTGAAGTCTTTTATGAGTGCTTACTTTAGAATAGGAAATAAAAAATTATGTTTTAAAAATTATATCATGTTTTTCTTTTTAGCATCTTTGAAAAATTAAAAAAATTGATCATGAAAAGTATATCGCTAAGGTTTCTTGCATGTTATGTTTTTGAAATGTTGAATGATGTATGCAACATTATGGATGATAGTTATATGATATGTGATAATGCTTAGGATTAATCTATTCATGTGTATTTTGATGATTTTATGTCATGCATGAGTTTTTGAAGTAAATGTTGATTTGATACTCTCATTTTGGATTAACATGTTTTTGGTTTAATCATTTTTATGACGAATTAAGATGACATTCTCATGACATATTAAGATGACATAGTGCATGTACATATATGTATGAATTTCTTGATAGTCTTTTGATGATAGATGTGATATCATGATGTTTTATTTTTGATGTGTTTGGTCTTGACGGCTTTATGACGAAACTTATGTTTTGATTTTAAATGATGATACATGTTTTCATAAAATGACTTGAACACCCTCACATGAAATCAATTGTATGAAATGGAAATGAATTTTTTATCCTATTGAGATTAATGAATTTAGTTTACAAATCTTGTGAATCTCATGAAAATAAACATGATGAATATTTTGAAAATAAATGAGTATATCATGCATTTGGTCTTAATGATTTCTCTTGAACGTACTTTTTGAAATCATACTTGATAATGAATATCAAGATATTAAAAGGATGTTATCATGGAATCATGCTTCATAATTTATTTTACAAAATTTACCTTTCTATCTTGAATGTTGACATTTTTTTTAAAAAAAAAAGGGGGCAAAGGCATGCTCATAAGAAGCAAATCACATTAATAGAAATTTATAAAAATGAAAAGTAATCCTCTATCATATTGATTTTTCAATAAATCTATGCTTGTCATATATGAATTTATTGAATGTAATTTTGAGGATGATTTCAGATTTGACAAATGCTTGATTCGTATTTACAACATAAGATACATTTTAAATATGAATCATGCTTCAATCATGTTAAATGCTTCAATCATTTTCTATCTCTAGAGTTCTCGATTTTGATGAAATACAAGTGATAAATTCATTTATGATATCTTGTAAATCACTTGAATTATGAATATTTTTTTTTTTTTGATGTGTTAAAAGAATCACTTAAAAAGAAAATGTTTTTCCCATTTTATCGAGATTAATGATTTCATGATATTGTGTGAATCTCGAAATTGATTTTGATGAAATAGTAATAACGTTATTCATGTTATGAATCTCAAAAATGATAATTTGATTATGATTTTTTTTATTAACTTGAATGAAATTTTGTTTTAACTAAATCATGAACTTTCCCTTGACTTCTTGACTTAAGAAGAAACATGATGATTACTAGATATTTGATACTTGAAATTTCTTGTGAAATGTGATCTTATTGAGATTTCTTATGCAGGAAACAAATTGTTCTCCTTGATATTTATTACCAAATGAATCATGATATTATTGCTATTATATCTCCTATGATTCATGTGTAGAGAAGAAATTTATAAATCATAATACAATGAGATTTCTTATGCAAAAATAAAGTGTTTTTGTGATTCTTTGCTAAAGAAAATAATTATAAAAATCATGATCTTGATAATTATAACATGAAGTTATTTATAAATCATGATCGTTCCTTATGCAACCTCCATTTATCAAAAAGGAATTCTTCAAATGAAGTGTAACTTGTCTTTTGTTTTCTAAGAATTCAATGAAGTGTCATATTGATATCTTGATACTTGGAATATTTTAAAATGTGATCTTGATAAGAATGTTTCAAGTTGTTCTTTGTGCTATATCTTTTCAAATGAATCATGAGCCTTGATATCATATATTTCATAATATAGAAATAACAAGATTTCTTTACCTTGTATGCCTTGTGTGATGATTATACATCAATTTTCTTTATTATGAATTATATGAATCTTGATCGTGAACTTGTTAAGAAGAATTTTAATGAACCATGAATCATATCTTTGGTATTCATGGATTGATCCTTATTGATATCTTTCATGAATTCTTTGCATATTTGGCTTGTTGAATGGTTGAAATTTTTAGCCATTGAGTTCTCCCTCTTTTTGACAATGACAAAGGGGGAGATAGATTGCTAGCACAATTCAAGAAAAAGGCAAAAAATTACACTTCTCAAAAGAGAAGAAATTGATATCTTGAACATCACCGAAAATTGCTAGCTTGAAATGTCAAGAAAATGTAAAAAATTATTTACTTTCCTGCACATCTAAAGAGAAGATGCAAATGTAACACTTGCCAAATTGTTTGCTTGCCTCATGTAAAACATTGTCTCTTAGTAGTTTGGCATTTTGCTAAGAAAGCAAAAATGACACTTCTCAAAAGAGAAGAAAGAGCTTGGTATCTTAAACATCACAAGCTTACCTATCTTTAGAAACAAAAAATTTGCAAATGTGCTATCTTGCCTATCTCAAAATACAAAACATGCTACGGAAGCAAAATTGTTAGCTCAAACATTACAAAGGAAGTAAAAATTTGCTAGCTTGCAACTTGTATATCATGAAAATTGCTAGCTTGTAGTATAAAGAGAAGCAATTAGTTGTTATCTCAAGAAAAGCAAATATGCTAAACTTACACATCTTTAATTGCTAGATTGAACGACGATAAAATTTGATACTATGTTTTTCATGCAATGTATGGAACTTTTTTTCTCTAAACACATAAGAGTAGGAACTTCTCCTTTTTGTTGATGACAAAGGTGGAGAAGTATATTGATGACTTCATGCATTGAATTAAATATTTTATATATATTTGCATGATGGTTTAAATATTTTTCATAACATGTGATGAATGTTACTTGGATTTTGGATAATCTAAGTGTTCTATCAATGGCATATTGATAGGGGGAGTTTAGTTAAACTCCGGGGAGTTAATGTTAACTTCGTTAGTCATCAATTAGTTGTCATCATAAAAAAGGGGGAGATTGTTGAATCTCGGATTTTGATGATAAAACTAATTGATTGTGTTTAGATGTTTAACTGCATTTTGAGTGATGCAGGTCTACTCGATCAGGATTAGATAATTAACACAAGAGGAATTGATGTTGCGCCGGAGGAGATCACGTTAGGATATTGGATGGCAGAAGGCTTCGGACGTCGGGCATTGGGCCAAGAGCGGAATTGCGCCAAGGATATCGGGATTACGGAGGTCAACCACCGATTGGGCAACAAGCCGCAAGAGAGGACGATGCGCTGAAGAATCGGACGAAGCGCCAACCAATGACGTGCCAGGCAATAGAATGTAAATTCGCGTTGTAATAATTGTCTTGATCGGAGTAGAGTTTTGGCTTGTGTGTGCCAGGCAACATGACTATTTATAGGGCTTCTAAACCCTAACTCCTAATAGGACTCCTACTCAAGCCTCCTACTTCTAACTAACTCCTAATATAACTCCTACTCGACTCCTACTTCTAACCAACTCCTAATAGGACTCCTACTCAAGACTCCTATTCCTTTACAACTCCTAATTCTTCTATAAGAAACATCCTCCTAACCCTAGCCGGCCTCTTCACCTCTTTAATAGGGGTAAGCTTAGGTAGGTTTTACATGAATTTCCCTCTCACTTAGGACTCTCCTAGCTAGAGTCCTAACATGATGGTACCGCCAGGACCACAAAAATATAAGAATTGACACTTTTAGGATTCATTTTTGAACTCATTGGGGCCTATAAAATCCTCACCCTTTCCTGTATGAAAGGGCAATGAAAACTTGACATTATCTTGAGTCTTTGAGGCCTTAAAGTATTGTAAAAACTAGAGTTCTTCTCCTTTTTAAGTGTTAAGATGATTCAAGAGTGGAGTGAAACTTGTAAGGGTTGTCTCCTAAGCCTAGCAAAAGGAGAAAAGCTGTAAAAGGGTAGTTGGCCTTCGCCTATTGAAGGAAGGCCTCTAGTGGATGCCGGTGATCTCGTCGGAGGAGGAAGTCGATAGTGGATATAGGTCACGTTGACCGAAACACTCTAAAAACTCAATTTACATTTACTTTGAGAAACTTTCCTTTACAGCAAACTGCCTCTCCTCCTTTCTGTGCCTTAACTACGTCTACTTACGCTTTGATGTAAACATTTTCTGAGATCGGCTTTAATTGTACGAAGACCTTACAAAACCGATGCTTTTCATTTATGCACTTTACTTTGCTGCAAATCACCTTAGTCTTTTCTTGCTCTTCCACGAAAGGTTTCAAGTTTAAAGTTCTTCCAAAAAGGATTGAGTTGAAACCATTCTTGTTGAATCGGCTTTAATCAAAATAAGTTTATTGAAATCATAAAAGTTTTCTGCTGCACTAATTCACCCCCCCCCCCTCTTAGTGCGTTCTTGATCCTAACAATTGGTATTAGAGCGAGGTTCACTCTCTGTTAGTTTAAAACCCAAGAGAAATGGCATTTGTCGAGAACCAAGAGGGTCATTCAATTATACATCCGCCCATGTTCAATGGGACGGTTTACACATATTGGAAGACAAGAATGAGGATCTTCCTGATTTCAATGGATTTTGAGCTTTGGAATATTATAGAAAATAGACTTCAAAAGTCTTCTCTTCCAATGAACAATTGGAATGAGTTGGAGAAGAAGACTTTCACTTTAAACGCAAAGGCTATGAATGCCTTATTTTGTGTATTAGATAAAAATGAATTTAATCGAGTGTCGATTTGTGAAAAGACTTTTGATATCTGACACACACTCGAAGTGACTCATGAAGGCACTAGTAGAGTGAAAGAGTCAAAAATCAACCTTTTAATACATTCTTATGAATTATTTTGATTTGCTGAATCTCATATTTTGATGATGAAACCACTTGATATGTGTTTATGTTTTAATCTGCGTTTTGAGTGACGTAGGATGCTTTGATCAGGATGAGACAATTAAAGCAGGAAAAATCATGTTATGCTAGAGGAACATGTCAGAAGATTGGACGTCGGGCCGGTGGATCGGTCGACGTATCGACAGAAGGCTTCGGGCCGTGGACTCAAGCATCGGGCCAAGAAGAGCAGGTATTGTGCCAAGGATATCGGAGTTGCGGAGTCAACTGGCCGATCGACCAATAGGCCGCAGGAGAGGATGATGCGCCGAAGAATCAGACGAAGCGTCGAGGGACCATTGACATGCCGAACAACTTGGTTAATTGCTTAGGATTAATTGTCTCGATCAAAGTTTTGTTTTACATGTATAGGATTAACTACGATGGAAGTAAGACATGTAGCAGGAGTTACGCCGGAGTCAAGACTATGATCACGTTGGGGGTTCGAGAGTTCAACGGAAGTTCGGACGGTCGTCGGAGGTTCTACGGGAACAAATCCAAGAAGTCCAGGAGTATGCCAAAGAAGCTCATCAGAACTCGCGAAGTGGATCATCGCAAGTCCAGGAGTTTGCTGGAAGTCCACCGGAGCATCACCGAAGGTTCATCGGATGTTCGCCGGAAGTTCGCCGGAAGAAGCGATTGATGCACCAGAGCAAGTTGCAGTAAATGTCTTAACAAATATCATAGTTATCATGTAGATTATGTTATGAATGGGAGGTGATCCCATTAACTTAATCTGGGGGCAATTGGGCCCTTGATAGACCCAAATTGGGCCGAATGGATCGACCCATTCGGACTAGAATTCATGCTAGGCGGTGGCACTGCCAAGGTCGACGGTGACACCGCCCAGGAGATGGTCTCCCAGGAAAGCTGGGCGGGGTAATCGCCTAGGTTAGGCGGTGGCACCGCTTGGGCTCAGTCTCTGAGCGAGATTGGGCGATGCAACCGCCCTAATCAGGCAGTAGCACTGCTTGGGCTCAGTCTTGGAGCGAGACTAGGCGGTGCAACCACTCCTGTCAAGCGATGGCACCACCCAGAGGCTCAGTCTTCGAGCTGCCAGGCGGCTATACCGCCCCAGTCAGGAGGTAGTACCACAAGGACCCCGGAAATCTGGGAAAAGACATTTTGGAGCTCCAAATTCAAACCAGTTTGGAGCCTATATATACCCCACCCTTTCCTGCATGAAAGGGCAACCAAAAGCACCAAAAATCTAATCTTACTCTGTGATTTTTAGAGCTCAAAAGTGTTGTAAAGGCTATAAGTTAGGAGGTCGTACCACAAGGACCCCGAAAATCTGGGAAAAGACACTTTTGAGCTCCAAATTCAAACCAGTTTGGAGCCTATATATACCCCACTCTTTCCTGCATGAATGGGCAACCAAAAGCACCAAAAATCTAATCTTACTCTGTGATTTTTAGAGCTCAAAAGTGTTGTAAAGGCTAGAAGTTCTCCTCCCTCTTTTCTTCCAAGTTTTGATCTTTCAAGAGAGAAGAGAAAAGTTTATAAGGGTTGTCTCCTATGCTCGACAAAAGGAGTGAAATTGTAAAAGGGTGGTTGGGTTTCGCCTATTGAAAGAAGGCCTCTAGTGGACGTCGGTGACCTCATCGGAGGAGGAAGTCAAAAAAGGATGTTGGTCAAGATTGACCGAACCACTCTAAATCTTAGTTTGCATTTACTTTTTGTTCTCTATCTTAACTGCAAACTGTCTCCATAGCTTTACTTTAACTGCTTTCGCCTAATCTAAGTTAAAGCAACTTCCGAATCGGCTTTCATACCGAAATCACTTTTATCGTACGAACGTCGTATTTCGGTTTGCAATTATATTATGTTCTCTATCTTAACTGCAAACTGCCTCTATATCGTTACTCTAGCTGCATCTCGCTTGATCACAAGTTAAAGTGATTTCCGAATCGGCTTTCTTATCGAAATCATTTTTATCGTACGAACGTCGTTTTAAATCATCGAAAGTTTTCCGCTGCACAAATTCACACCCCCCCCCCTTAGTGCTCTTGATCTTAACAATTGGTATCAGAGCTCGGTATTTCTCATTTCGGATTTACACCCAAGAGAAATGACTCTTCATGGCTTTCAAGAGGGCTTATCGATTGTTTGTCCACCGTTATTTAACGGATTGGACTGCACTTATTGGAAAACTTGAATGAGAGTTTTCATGATTTATATAAATTTGGATTTATGGAAAATTATTAAAAGCGGTTTTCAACTTCTCTCTAAACCGATGAACGAATGGTCGAATTTGGAGAAGAAGTATTTTTCTTTAAATGCAAAGGCTATGAATGCCTTATTTTGCGCTTTGGACAAAAATGAGTTCAATCGGATTTCTATGTGCGAAACGACTTTTGATATTTGGCAAACACTTGAAATCACGCACGAGGGAACTAGTAGAGTCAAAGACTCGAAAGTTAACATTTTATTGCATGATTTTGAGCTTTTTCGAATGCAACCAAGCGAGACTATAGGCGACATATACACCCGTTTTACGGATGTCATCAATAATCTAAGAGTTCTTAGTAAATCTTTTTTGAATTTTGATCTCGTAAGCAAGATCTTAAGATCCCTTCTAAAAAGGTGGATCCTAAAATAATCGCAATACAAGAGATAAAAAATTTAAATGATTTTCCATTAGAAGAATTAATCGGGTCATTAATGACCTATGAAATGACACTTTTGGAACATTTTGAACCAGATGAGCACTTGAATCACCTTCCAAAGACTAGAAAGGATTTAGAACTCCGGACAAATGAATACCACTTGAGCGACGACTTAAGTGATGAGGACAATGATGAACTTGAACTTCGAACACTAAATCTTAATAAGTTTATTAAATAAAAATTAAAAATAAATAATGAACTTGAACGGAGGAAGAGGCCAAAGAAGGGAAAGGCAACGAAGGATGAATCAAGAACTTCCAAAGGTGAAACAGCGAATTGGGCTTTGACGGGCTTCGACTGCAAGGTAAGTAACTCAACTCTCTTGAATTATTTTAAAATTACTTGAAGTTTTTCATGAGTGCTTAATTTAGATAGTAGGAATAGGAAATAAAAAATTGTTTTACAAAAATTATATCATGTATTTCCTTTTAGCATTATTGAAAAATTAAAAATTTGATCATGAAAAGTATATTGCTAAGGTTTCATGCATGTTATGTTTTGAAATGTTGAATGATGTATGCAACATTAGGGATGATAATTATATAATATGTGATAATGCTTAGGATTAATCCATGCATGTGTATCTTGATGATTTTATGTCATGCATGAGTTTTTGAAGTAAATGTTGATTTGAAACTCTCATTTTAGATTAACCTATTTTTGGTCTAATCATTTTTATGATGAATTAAGATGACATTCTCATAACATATTAAGATAACATAGTACATGTACATCTATGTATGAATTTCTTGATAGTCTTTTGATGATAGATGTGATATCATGATGTGTTTGGTCTTTGCGGCTTCATGACGAAACTTATGTTTCGATTTTAAATGATGATACATGTTTTCACAAAAGACTTGAATTCCCTCACATGAAATCAATTGTATGAAATGGAAATGAATTTTCTATCCTATTAAGATTAATGAATTTTTTTACCAATCTTGTGAATCTCATGAAAATAAACATGATGAATATTTTAAAAATAAAAGAGTGTATCATGCATTTGGTCTTAATGATTTCTCTTTAACATACTTTTTGAAATCATACTTGATGATGAATATCAAGATATTAAAAAGATGTTATCATGGAATCATGCATGATGATTTGTTTTTTACCTTTCCATCTTAAATGTTGACACTTGTTTTATTAAAGGTAAAGGCATGCTTATAAGAAGGAAATCACATGAAAAGAAATTTATAAAAACGAAATGCGATCCTCTATCTTATCATCTTTTCAATAAATCTATGCTTGTCATGTATGAATTTATTGAATGTGACTTTGAGGATGATTTCGGATTTCACAAATGCTTGATTCATACTTATGACATGAGACACATTTTAAATATGAATAATGTTCAATGCTTCAATCATGTTACATCTCCCTTAATTCATTTTGTTCTCCTAGATTTATTTAACAAAGAGAAGAATCTTCCGAATGAATGAAATGATACAAATGAATCACTTATCGATATATCTTTTTGAAATATCTTTTTAATGTGATGTTGATAATTTGAGATGCCTATTGGAATTCATGATATGAGATAATTGAATCCTTGACTTACTCTTTATATGGCTTGAAAATAGATGTTTAAAATCTTGCTTGATGAGTTATTTTATAAGATTTTGCCTTTACGTCTTGAACCTTCTTGCTTATCTTGATTTGGCATATAAAGACTAAGGCACGCGTAGATGAAAAAGAATTACTTAAAAAATATCTTTCCCATCTGAACGAGATTCATGATTTCATGATATTTTGTGAATCTCGAAATTGATTTTGATGACTTGACTATGAGTTTCAAGTTAACGATTTGACTTGAATGAGTTTTATCTAAATCATAATCTTGATCTTGCAAAATTGGAATCACAAATATTATCTTTTGGTATTCATGAATTGATACTCACAATATGAAAGTATTGGTATTCATGACTTGAATTTGATTAAAACATTGCATGCTTAAATTAATCATTCTTCTATGTTTCAAAAATTCTTTAAATGCCTTATGTGATGATTGAAAATTAATTTGCTTTATGATGAATCACGAATCATGACTTGATCTATGATATTGATATATTTTAATCATGATCCGTGGTTGTATAATTCTTTTGCTCTATTAAAAAGATTTGTCAAATGAATCATGTCTTTCTTGAATTTTCTTGATATCATGACATGATTTTGTAATATGGCTTGTATAATGATTAAATTTTTTAGCCATTAATTTCTCCCTTCTTTTCGATAATGATAAAGGGGGAGTTAGTTTACTAGCCTGCATATTTCAAAGGAAGAAAAATTTGCTAGCTCGATCATTTCATTGAAAGAACTTGCTATCATGAACACTTCCAATGAATTACAAAGAATTGCTATCTCGAAAGAAGCAAAAAATGCAAAACTTAGAAAACTTGCAATATAATTGCTCTTGCCATGCTTTGTATAAAAAATGGGTTGATATCCTTAAAAGCATCCCGTTAAATTTTTTAGTGTATCACAATGTATCACATGCATCGTAAATTAAAATTTTTGAGACTATTATCATATTATGTTTAACAATTGATATCTTTCATGACATGATTTCTTTGCATTGATGTCTTGTATGTATCATGTGATGATTGAAATATTGATTGATGCAAATTCATAGTTTATGTAAAAGTCTAAATCATTGGTTCCTCTCCTTATTTTCGACAATGACATAGGGGGAGAAAGATTGCTAGCTCAAGGCAAATGCTGGCTAGCTTGTACTCTTCCCTTCTATTTGACAAAAACAAAGGGGAGAAAGCTTTTGCTAGTCAGAACATACAAAGAAAAGCAAAGTGCAATCTTGCACATGAAGCAAGTGTTGAATTGCCATGATTGAACTTAAGAATCTTGCTATGCTTTTGTGCTTATATGTTGTGATGAAAAGCTAGCTTGTATGTAGTAAAACTTGCATATCGTAAAAATTGCTAGCTTGTAGTCTAAAGAGAAGCAAATAGTTGCTATCTCAAGAAAAGCTAAACATACTAAACTTGCACTTTGCAACGGAAGCAAAATTGCGAGCTGAAATATTGTAAAGGAAGCAAAAATTTACTAGCTTGCAACTTGTATATTTCAAGAAGTAAGAGTTGCCTTCTTGAACATCTCTAATTTGCTAGCTTGCATGATGTAGAAGTTGCTATCTCAAAAGAAGCAAAAGTGCTATCTTGTATGTTGTAAAACTTGCATATCTAAAACTTGATAGCTTGAATGTTCTAAGCATGATGTAACACTTGCTAAATTTTCTAGCTTCAAAACTGCATGATGATAAAACCTGATATTATATTTTTTATGCAATGAGTTGAACTTATATCACAAATACAAGAATAGTTGTACTTCTCCTTTTTGTTGATGACATGACATGTTATGCATAAGTATATAATGACATGTTGCATGGATTTTTGAATCCAAGAGTTTCTATCAATATGACATATTGATAGGGGGAGTTTGTTTAAATTCCGGGAGTTAAGGTTAACTCCGTCATCAAGTGGTTGTCATCATCAAAAAAGGGGAGATTGTTGAATCTCGTATTTTGATGATGAAACGACTTGATATGTGTTTATGTTTTAGTCTGCGTTTTGAGTGACGCAAGATACATCGATCAGGATGAGACAATTAAAGCAAGAAAAATCATGTTATGCCGGAGGAACATGTCAGAAGATTGGACGTCGGGCCGGTGGATCGGTCGACGTATAGACAGAAGGCTTCGGGCCGTGGACTCGGGCATCGGGCCAAGAAGAGTGGGTATTGTGCCAAGGATATCGGAGTTGCGGAGTCAACTGGCCGATCAAGCAATAGGCCGCAGGAGAGGATGATGCACCGAACAATCAGACGAAGCGTCGAGGGACCATTGACATGCCGGACAACTTGGTTAATTGCTTAGGATTAATTGTCTCGATCGAAGTTTTGTTTTACATGTGCAGGATTAACTACGATGGAAGTAAGACATGTAGCAGGAGTTGTGCTGGAGTCAATACTATGATCACGTTGGGGTTCGAGAGTTCGACGGAAGTCCGGACGATCATCGGAGGTTCTACGGGAACAAATCCGAGAAGTCCAGGAGCTTGCCAAAGAAGCTCATCGGAACTCGCTAAGTGGATTGTCACAAGTCTAGGAGTTTGCCGGAAGTCCACCGGAGCATCGCCGAAGATTCGTCGGATGTTCGCCGGAAGTTCACCG
Organism: Musa acuminata AAA Group; assembly: GCF_036884655.1. Classification (NCBI taxonomy): domain Eukaryota; kingdom Viridiplantae; phylum Streptophyta; class Magnoliopsida; order Zingiberales; family Musaceae; genus Musa; species Musa acuminata. The sequence goes on from NC_088346.1 coordinate 27,561,590, forward strand.
GAAGAAGCGATTGACGCACCAGAGCGAGTTGCAGTAAATGTCTTAAGAAATATCATAGTTAGCATGTAGATTAAGTTAGGAATGGGAGGTGATCCCATTAACTTAATCTGGGGGCAATTGGACCCTTGATAGACCCAAATTGGGCCGAATAGATCAATCCATTCGGACCAAAATTCCTGCTAGGCGGTGGCACCACCAGGGTCGACGGTGGCACCACCTAGGAGACGGTCTCCCAGGAAAGCTGGGCGGTGGCACCGCCTTGGCTTAGTCTCCGAGCAAAATTGGGCGGTGCAACCGCCCCAGTCATGCGGTGGCACTACTTGGGCTCAGTCTCCGAGCGAGACTGGGCGATGCAACTGCCCCTATCAGGCGGTGGCACCACCCAGAGGCTCAGTCTCCGAGCTGCCAGGTGGTTGCACTGCCCTAGTCAGAAGGTAGTACCGCTAGGACCCCAGAAAATCTAAGAAAAGACACTTTTGAGCTCCAAATTCAAACCAGTTTGGGGCCTATATATACCCCACCCTTTCCTGCATGAAAGGGCAACCAAAAGCCCCGAAAATCCAATCTTACTCTCTGATTTTTAGAGCTCAAAAGTGTTGTAAAGGCTAGAAGTTCTCCTCTCTCTTTTCTTCCAAGTTTTGATCTTTCAAGAGATGAGAGAAAAGTTTGTAAGGGTTGTCTCCTAAGCCCGTCAAAAGGAGTGAAATTGTAAAAGGGTAATTGGCCTTCGCCTATTAAAGGAAGGTCTCTAGTGGACGTTAGTGACCTCATCGGAGGAGGAAGCCAAAAGTGGATGTAGGTTAAGATTGACAGAACCACTCTAAATCTCGGTTTGCATTTACTTTTTGTTCTCTATCTTAACAAAAAGTGGATGTATGCTCAAGGCATATGACCGGAGATCCATCTCAATTCTCTAAGCTCACTAGGATAGACGAAGGATATGTCACCTTCAGAGACAACAATAAGGGTAAAATCATTGGCAAAGGAACCATAGGTAACAAATCCAACTTCTTTATTAGTTTTGTTAGTTGATGGTTTAAAACAAAACCTCTTGAGCATTAGTCAACTATGTGATAAAAGATATATTGTTAATTTTGAATATAATATTTACATTATTGAAAAATAACATAAAAACACATCTATGATTACATTAAAACAAAATAATGTATACACCATTGACATTAATGATCTTTGCAATGAAATATGTTTTTCGGTTTTGAATGACGATGCTTGGCTTTGGCATAGGAGATTAGGTTATGCTAGCATGAAACTAATCACCCAAATTTCATCTAAAGAACTTGTAATTGGAATTCCTCGTATCAAATTCGTCAAAGATATTGTGTGTGATGCTTGTCAATTAGGAAAACAAATAAAAGGTAGCTTCAAACCTAAGAACCAAACAAGCACCTATAGACCTTTGCAATTAATCCATATGAACTTGTTCGGACCTATTTCTACATCAAGCCTAGGAGGTAGCAAATACACATTTGTCATCATGGATGATTATAGTAGATACAAATGGACTTATTTCTTGACACACAAAAGTGAATGCTTTAGATATTTCTCCAAGTTTTTGAAACTTGTTCAAAATGAAAAAGGTTTTATGATTTCGTCAATTTGAAGTGATCACAATGGTGAATTTCAAAACCTTGATTTTCAAGAATTTTGTGAATCCAATGGATACAACCACAACATCTCTACTCCAAGAAATCCTCAACAAAATGAAGTAGTAGAAAGAAAGAATAGAAATTTCCAAGAAATAACAAGAACCATGTTGAATGAACATAGCCTACCCAAATATTTTTGGGCCGAAGTCGTAAACACAGCATGCTATGTCATGAATAGAGTTCTAGTAAGACCCTTACCAAAACTACTTATGAGTTGTGGAACGATAAAAAATCCAATGTTTCATATTTTAAAGTTTTTGGGTGTAAGTGTTTTATCTTGAATGAAAAAGATACCTTCAGAAAATTTGATGCTAAATCCGATAAAGGAATTTTTCTTAGCTATTCTTCGATTTCTAAAGCATATCATATCTTTAATAAAAGAACCTTGATTATAGAAGAATCCATTCATATTGTTTTTAATGAGACTTCCGAATTTAAGAAAAATGATTTTGATAATGATGTTAATTTTGATACTTTGAATTTAAATGAAACCCCTTCTCCAACTAGCAACTTGAGCTGGTTAATAAATTTTAAGATCCCTTCCAAAGAGTTGGGACCCTAAAGTCATGGTCATTCAAAAGGCCAAAGATTTAAATAACTTTCCTCTTGAAGAATTAATTGGGTCACTAATGACCTATGAAATGACATGCAAAGCTCATGAAGAGCTTGAGGACACCCTTCCAAAGAACAGGAAGGATATGACACTAAGAACACAAGAAGACCACTTGAGAGAAAACTCAAGTGATGAGCACTTTTAACAAAGAAATTTTAAAAAATTATTAAAAGAAATAAACTTAAAAATGATAATAAAAAGAAACATGAACCCAAGAAAGATCAAGTAATTTACTACGAATGCAAGAAACCGGGACACTACAAGAGTGAATGTCCCCAAGCCAAGAAGAGGACACCAAAGAAGAAGGCGCTCAAAGTAACATGGGATGACTCAAGCGCATCCGAATAAGAGGAGCCTAGCAACAACAAGCAAGTTGTTCACTATGCACTAATGGCCATTGGAGATGAGGTATTAAATTCAATTAATGCAAATTTATCATTTGATGAATTATTAAATGCATTTCATGATTTATTTGATAAATACTAAATAATTAGTAAAAAATATAAATTATTAAAAAAGGAGCATGATTCTCTTGTTAGTAATTTTGATAAATTAAAAATTGAGTATAATGATAGTTTAGCTCCATGTACGAAATGTTATGATTTAGAAATACTTCAAAAAAAAACTTACTACTCAAGGATACTTTGAAGAAATTTGAGGTTGGTAGCAAGTCTTTGAACATGATCCTTACCAATAAGGGTCACATTCATAAATGAAGTGGAATCAGATTTGCGAGTAGCTCTCACCAAAATCCAACCACCTTCGTTAAAGGCCATATCTTACATATTTTGCCCCAAAACAAATTTAACTTTTGTTGCAAATGTGAACATAAAGCTTATCATTGTCCATTTAAAAAGGTTAGTCCACACAAATTGATATAGGTTCCTAAAGGAACCATAAAAAATTTCATGCAACGTGATAAGCAATTTAGATCGATTTTTGAGGTACCCAAGGTCAAATGAGTACTTAAAAATAATCCTCTTTTGTAGAAACATAAACCATCATAAGCTAGGAGTAAGAGATGGTACCTTGATAGTAGATGCTCAAGGCATATGACCGGAGATCCATCTCAATTCTCTAAGCTCACTAGCATAGACGAAGGATATGTCACTTTCAGAGACAATAACAAGGGTAAAATCATTGGCAAAGGAACCGTAGGTAACAAATCTAACTTCTTTATTGAAGATGTTTTGTTAGTTTATGGTTTAAAACATAACCTCTTGAGCATTAGTCAATTATGTGATAAAAGATATATTGTTAAATTTGAATCTAATGCTTGCATTATTGAAAAACAACACAAAAACACATCTATAATTGTATTAAAACAAAATAATGTATACACCATTGACATTAATGATCTTTGCAATGAAATATGTTTTTCGGTTTTGAATGATGATGCTTGGCTTTGGCATAAGAGATTATGTCATGTTAGCATGAAACTAATTGTTAGGATCGAGAGCACAAAGAGGGGGGGGGTGAATTAGTGCAGCGGAAATCTTACAATAATTTAAAAACCAAAAGCTGCATTCGTTCAAAAACTATTATGATGCAAAAGCAAATTCTCAGTTTGTATCTAAGTGCAGTTTGCGTCTAAGCGCAGATTGCGTTTAAGCGCAGTTTTGCGTCTAAGCGCAGTTTTGCGTCTAAACTCAGATTTACGTCTAAACGCAGATTTACGTCTAAACGCAGATTTACGTCTAAACACAGATTTACGTCTAAACGCAGTTTTACGTCTAAACGCAGATTTACGTCTAAACGCAGTTTTACGTCTAAACGCAGTTTTACGTCTAAACGCAGATTTACGTCTAAACGCAGTTTTACGTCTAGACGCAGATTTACGTCTAAACTTTGAAACTCGTTTGTATACTCGCAGAAGGCAGTATGCAGTTGAAATCAAGACGTAAACGTGAACTGAAATCTGATGATTGAGCGAGGAAAGCCGATTTACGTCTGAATGCAGTTTTACGTCTAAATGTTGAAACTCGTTCGTAAAATCGTAGAGGACAGATTGCAGTTATTAATAGGATTAAAATGTAAGCGTAAACTGCAAAGAAGCTCGTTCGTAAAAGCACGGAAAACAGTTCTGCAGAATCAAACGTAAACGTAAACTGTAATGTATGAAAATACGAATTTACGTCTGAATGCAGATTTGGAAGAACAGCACTTAGAACTTGTTCGTGAAAGCGCAGAGAGCAGTAGTGATGAGGGAGGTTTGCAGTAATGATAAAGTGCTCGAAAATAAACGCAAACCAGAGATTTAGAGTGGTTCGGTCAGCCTTGACCTACTCCACTTTTGGCTTCCTCCACCGATGAGGTTGCCGACGTCAACTAGGTGCCTTCCTTCAATGGGCGAAGGCCAAACTGCCCTTTTACAATTTCTCTCCTTTTGACAGGCTTAGGAGACAACCTTTACAGACCTTTCTCTCCTCACTTTACAATTGAAAACTTGAAGAACAGAAGGAGGAGACTTATAGGCTTTACAACACTTTTGAGCTCTTAGAATCACAGAAAAGATCAAGATTTCGGTGTAGGTCTGTATCTTTTCAGTGCTGAATGGGTGGGGTATTTATAGGCCCCAACCCAATTCAAAATTCGAGCTCAAAACGATCAAATCGATTAAATCCCAGAATTCTGGGATCAGGCGGTTGCACCTCTTGACTGGAGAGGTGGCACCGCCTGGCAGAGCTCGAAGACTGAGCTCAGGCGATTGCTTCTCTCTGCCAGAGCTCGAAGACTGAGCTCGATGGTTGCATCACCTGGCAGAGCTCGAAGACTGAGCTTGGTGGTTGCATCACCTGGCAGAGCTCGAAATTGAGCTCGGTGGTTGCATCACCTGGCAGAGCTCGAAACTGAGCTCAGGCTGATGCACCTCTCTGCCAGAGCTCGAAGACTGAGCTCGGTGATTGCATCACCTGGCAGAGCTCGAGACTAAGCTCAGGCTGATGCACCTCTCTGCCAAAGCTCGAAGACTGAGCTCGGTGGTTGCATCACCTGGCAGAGCTCGAAACTTGAGCTCTGGCGGTGCTACCTCTTGGCAGAGGAGGTTGCACCGCCCAGTCTAGCTCGAAGACTGAGCTCTGGGCGGTAGCACCTCTTGGCTGGGGCGGTTGCACCTCCCAGCCTCGCAGCCCTGGCGGTTGCACCTCCTGGCTAGGGCGGTTGCACCTCCCAACCTCACAGCCCAGGCGGTTGCACCTCCTGGCTGGGGCGGTTGCACCTCCTGGTGCAATCTGGGTCCGAATGGTTCACTCCATTCGGCCCAATTTGAATCTTTTCAGGGGCCCAATTGCCCCAAGATTAAGCTAATGGGATCATCTCCCATTTTTATGCTTAATCATCATGCTAACTACGATTAACTCTAAGACAACTTCTGCAGCTTTGCTCCGATGCGTCAATCGCTTCTTCCGGCGAGTTTCCGGCCAACTTCCGTCGATCATCCGATAAACCCTCGGTGATCCTTCTGCGGACATCCGGCATACTCCTGGACTTTGCGACGATCCACTTGGCGAGTTCCGACGAGCTTCGCTTGGCAAGCTTCTGGACTTCTCGGATCTGTTCTCGCTAAACCTCCGACGACCGTCCGAACTTCCGTCGAACTCTCGAACTCCCAACGTGATCATGATCTTGACTCCGGCGCAACACCTGCTGCTTGTCTTACTCTCATCGTAGTTAATCCTGCACACTTATCTCAACACATAGATTAGATAACAAATGACAATTGACTTCATCATCAAAATCCGAGATTCAACAATCTCCCCCTTTTTGATGATGACAATCAATTGATAAAGGAGTTATCCTTAACTCCCCCTATCTATATGCCATAGTTGAGATAAGTCAACCTTGAATTCAAGACCTAAGAATTCAAGTGACGTATTGATAAGTTAGATCAGTTAAACTTATCAATGCTCCCATCATGATGCCCATCATGATGTATCTCTTCAAGAATGATGTCAAGGCATGACATACATCATCAAGTTTGTATGATAGTGTTTGTAACCATTTATCATGTAATCATATAAAGCTACGAAGGACTTTTTACATGATGCTCACATTTGAGATTTTCTAGTAAGTTTGCATTTTCTTCACAATATCAAATCAAGATATGATGCAAACTATAGTACATGTTCACATATCTCTTGGTGATGCAAGGATGGCATAACATTGTTTATAGCATCACTCAAGTATTTGCAACTATGACATAGATATGATTATGGCAGTTCAGCTATGACATAGTGTTTATCAATTCATATGTTTCTCCCCCTTTGTCATCAACAAAAAGCATGATAGCATTATCAAGCATATAAAGGAAGTCATGACACATATATCTCTTTATTGTTTTTGCTTGACGGAGGAAAGTCATTTTCCAAAGAGTTTTCATAAGAGTGTACGGGAACATCCCATTTTTAGCATACAACCCGAAAAATGAACTTCTTACATGCATTTGGTTAAAAATATTTGTCACATAATTTGCAACATGTTATTTGATCAAGCGTTGTCAAGGCATGTAATAGTAATAACATCCGAAAGATAATTTTAACTAGTTTAAGTATTCGGACACCTCAACATTCCTAATTCTCTTCTTATGTAATCAAATTGTTCTTCACATAGGAGTTTTGTGAAGATATCAGCCAGTTGATGTTTGGTATCAATAAACTCTATGGTTACATCATGATTAGAGACATGATCTCGTATAAAGTGATGTCTAATATCAATGTGTTTGATATTTGAGTATTAAGCTTTTGATGTAGTAACACAATTGTTTCAAGTGCAGCATTCTATCATATTGCATAGCAAGATTTTTATTTCAGCAAGTGTAGCATTGTATCATATTGCATAGCAAGATTTTTATTTCAGCAAGTGTAGCATTGCATCACATGGTAAGATATCAGCTCGTATGATGCAAATTTTTGTTTGATATCTTGATACATGGCATGATAGCAATCATATTAGCAATAGCAACCATATCAATGTCATACTGCTGACTTATCAACTTACATTGGTATGTTGCTTCATATTTCTCAAGGCATAGGCTTTTATACCTTTTTAGATTCAGTGCAAAAACCGAGATAAACAACAAGAGATGTTTGCAAATATGCTTACAAAGATAACCATATCAGGGTAACATATGTACAGCATATCAGGTAACCATAAAGACAAAGTCCTTCATGAATAACATAAGGAGTTTACAACATGTCATATCAAAAACATCAGATGTTTATACAAGCTTATTCATGAGGTGGAAGATTAAAGTGCCTAAGTAAAGAGTCAAATTGTCGATGGATTTGCTGCAGCTCGGTTAGGATTTGATCTTGTCGAAGTTCAAGCCGTTCTTGTCTTTGTTCAAATCAGTCCATCCGAATCCCGATATCTTCGATGGATGATGTGTGAGTTTGCTCAACCGGATGTATTTCCTCAAAGGGACAGATCGGAGGAGAGTGGGTACTCCTAAAGACTGGGGTTTCCGGCTCTGGTTCAGGTTCAGGTTCAGGCTGAGGGGGATCAGTTCTTCTAGGCATTCTAACCCAGTTACCGTTTCTATAGTGACATCTTAGTCGGTGAAGTAGATTTTTGTTTATTATGCTGAATCTATCTGCTTTCATTACTTCTTCTTCTAGTGGTATTTGAATGTCGTAAGCTTTCATTATTCTAGTAATTATTCCACCATATGGGAGCATCATATCTTTCATAGATAATTCTAACATGTTTTGTTGGATCAGATAGCCAAGACAAATGTCACGTCCTTTCATGATTAGGTACATAATTCCTAATTCCAATTGACTCACTTCATCATGATGGTATTGTTTAGGAAGAATTATACTAGTCATGATATGATGAAGTATCTTAGTGTTAAAGGGCAATAGATGTTCACAACTTTTAGGAATAGATTCTATGTTAGGATTGGCAAGGATTGTTCCTAAGGCTTCAACGTAGGATGTTTCAATAGTTTTTTCATCCCATGATCCTTTAAAGTAAAGTCCTATGCTTTTCATGGGAATACCTATCATATCACAAATGAATCTATCAGTGATTGACATGTGTTGTCCTAAGAGATAGGTTGATATCCTTTCTTCATCATCTATTTGCATGTTGTTGTAAAACAATCTAACTAGTCTAGGATAAATGGGTTTGTTGATCTGCAAAATGGGAAGTAGATTTAGGTTTGCAAACCAATGGATAGTCTCTACATCTCTTAGTTCATTCAGATCTACGTATTTTCCCTTATTGATGCTTCTTAGTTCGAAGGAGAGAAATTTTTCAGCATGGTTTTTGGAATCAAAAAGAGTGAGATCAAACTCTTCTATTACTCTCCTCTTTCCCTTGTCCCTTGAGGATCTTCTAGATCCCATTACTACTGCTGTTTAGAGGGATGATGATGAGCTAAAGTAAATGAAGAACAAAACAGAATTTAAGAGCTTCTTAGAGAGTACCTTTGTGAAATCTTCAAGAGAAGGAAGGATTCTTGATGTTTTGCTCCAAAATGGGAGGTATTTGGAAGGCTTAGAGGAGTGAAATGGGAATGGAGGAGACTTGGAAGAGTAGAGGAGGAAATGGGGGTGAGTTGGGGTCGGTTCCTTAGCCGGCCCTAGTGTGGTTTTAAAGGGCAGAGCTTGTTGGCGGTTGCACCTCTGGCTGGAGCGGTGCAACCTCTGGCAACCCGTGATGGCTGGAGGTGCCACCGCCAGCTGGAGAGGTGCCACCGCCTGCAGCAGGTGAGCACCTAAGATGATTTGATTAGGGAGCCTTTGCCTTGAGGAGAGTTTCAGAGCAATTAATGTTTGTTACATGATTTCGTATGAGTTTTTATTTAAGGAAGAAGCTCTTTGTACGATCAAGATAGATCTTTTAACGTGCATACGTATGTTTGTTTGGTATCCCTTTTGAGATCATGACATATTTAGTTTCTACAAGAATTAATTCGTAGATGAACGGGTTTTGAAGATCAGGGGGGTATGTGAATTTAGATATCATATGTTTCTAATAAGGTTGTATCGTTTTTGTGATTTCACAACTTCCACTTGTTACTTAAGCGTTGCGAGTTCCTTTTTGATTCTTGGTTTATGACCATTGAGAGTCAAGGAGCAGAATATTATTTCTTGCTCCGGCCTAGACTTTTAATGTTTTTATAGGAAGGGATGATCTTTAGGAACCCATTTGCTTTTGGGTGCCTCATAAATAGATCTACATTTTCTATCATGTTGCATAGAGTTTATCATGGTTCCTTTAGGAACCCAAATTAATTTGTTTGGACTTATTTTCTTGAATGGACAACAATGTGTCTTGTGTCTAGATTTGCAACAAAAGTTGCACTTGGTTTGGTGTTGAACATGTAAGATGGGGCCTTTTACAAAGGTAGTTGGATTTCGGTGAGGACTCCTCACAAATCCAATCCCACTTCTTTTGGGAGCATGACCCTTGTTTGTAAGGATCATGTTTAATGACTTGCTACCAACCTCGAATTTCTTCAAGGTGTCCTTAAGTAGCAAGTTTTCTTTTTGTATAGTTTCTAAATCATGACATTTGATACATGAATTTAAACTATCATGATGTTCGACTTTTAACTTATCAAACTCACAAGTAAGATTATCATGTACCCTTTTTAGCAACTTGTATTTTCTATTTATAACTTTGCATTCATCAAATAAATCATGGAAGGCATTTAATAATTCATCGAAAGATAAATCAGCATCTAATAAATCCGTTACCTCCTCTTCGATGGCCATAAAGGCGTAATGAGCAACTTGCTCGGTGTTGGACTCCTCTTCCTCAGATGCGCTCGAATCATCCCATGTTGCTTGGAGCGCCTTCTTCTTTGTTGTTCTTTTCTTGACTTGGGGACAATCACTCTTGTAGTGTCCCGGCTTTTTACATTCGTAGCAGATTACTTGGTCCTTCTTGGGTTCAAGTTTATTTTTCACATCGTTTTTAAACTTGTTTCTTTTGAAGAATTTCTTAAACTTTCTTGTCAAAAGTGCCAAGTCATCGTCACAATCCTCATCACTTGAGTTTTCTCTCAAGTGGCATTCAGAAGTTTTAAGTGCCATATCCTTCCTGTTCTTTGGAAGGATGTCTTCTTGCTCTTCATGAGCTTTGCAGGTCATTTCGTAGGTCATTAATGACCCGATTAGTTCTTCAAGAGGGAAATTTCGTAGATCTTTTGCCTCTTGAATAGCAGTGACTTTAGGATCCCAACTTTTAGGAAGGGATCTTAGTATCTTATTAACAAGCTCAAAATCCGAAAAGCTCTTTCCGAGTCCTTTTAGACCGTTGACGACATCCGTGAAACGGGTAAACATGTCGCCAATGGTTTCACTCGGTTTCATTCGGAAAAGTTCAAAAGAATGCAGCAACAGATTGATTTTTGACTTTTTCACTCTACTTGTGCCCTCGTGGGCCACTTCAAGTGTGTGCCAAATATCAAAGGCAGTTTCGCAAGTTGAAACACGATTAAACTCGTTTTTATCAAGTGCGCAAAATAAGGCATTCATAGCCTTTGCATTAAGAGCGAAAGCCTTCTTTTCCAACTCATTCCAATCGATCATTGGAAGAGAAGACTTTGAAAAACCATTTTCAACAAGGTTCCACAGTTCAAAATCCATAGAAATCAGAAAGATCCTCATTCGGGTCTTCCAGTAAGTGTAGTCCGTTCCACTGAACATGGGTGGACGTGTAATCGAATGCCCCTCTTGGTTTCCGGCGTATGCCATCTCTCTTGGGTTTTAATCCTTTAGAGAGTTAACCTTGCTCTGATACCAATTGTTAGGATCGAGAGCACTAAGAGGGGGGGGGGTGAATTAGTGCAGCGGAAATCTTACAATAATTTAAAAGCAAATTGCAGTTTGTATCTAAGTGCAGTTTGCGTCTAAGCGCAGATTGCGTTTAAGCGCAGTTTTGCGTCTAAGCGCAGTTTTGCGTCTAAACTCAGATTTACGTCTAAACGCAGATTTACGTCTAAACGCAGATTTACGTCTAAACGCAGTTTTACGTCTAAACGCAGATTTACGTCTAAACGCAGTTTTACGTCTAAACGCAGTTTTACGTCTAAACGCAGATTTACGTCTAAACGCAGTTTTACGTCTAGACGCAGATTTACGTCTAAACTTTGAAACTCGTTTGTATACTCGCAGAAGGCAGTATGCAGTTGAAATCAAGACGTAAACGTGAACTGAAATCTGATGATTGAGCGAGGAAAGCCGATTTACGTCTGAATGCAGTTTTACGTCTAAATGTTGAAACTCGTTCGTAAAATCGTAGAGGACAGATTGCAGTTATTAATAGGATTAAAATATAAGCGTAAACTGCAAAGAAGCTCGTTCGTAAAAGCACGAAAAATAGTTCTGCAGAATCAAATGTAAACGTAAACTGTAATGTATGAAAATACGAATTTACGTCTGAATGCAGATTTGGAAGAACAGCACTTAGAACTTGTTCGTGAAAGCGCAGAGAGCAGTAGTGATGAGGGAGGTTTGCAGTAATGATAAAGTGCTCGAAAATAAACGCAAACCAGAGATTTAGAGTGGTTCGGTCAGCCTTGACCTACTCCACTTTTGGCTTCCTCCACCGATGAGGTTGCCGACATCAACTAGGTGCCTTCCTTCAATGGGCGAAGGCCAAACTGCCCTTTTACAATTTCTCTCCTTTTGACAGGCTTAGGAGACAACCTTTACAGACCTTTCTCTCCTCACTTTACAATTGAAAACTTGAAGAACAGAAGGAGGAGACTTAAAGGCTTTACAACACTTTTGAGCTCTTAGAATCACAGAAAAGATCAAGATTTCGGTGTAGGTCTGTATCTTTTCAGTGCTGAATGGGTGGGGTATTTATAGGCCCCAACCCAATTCAAAATTCGAGCTCAAAACGATCAAATCGATCAAATCCCATAATTCTGGGATCAGGCGGTTGCACCTCTTGACTGGAGAGGTGGCACCGCCTAGCAGAGCTCGAAGACTGAGCTCAAGCGATTGCTTCTCTCTGCCAGAGCTCGAAGACTGAGCTCGATGGTTGCATCACCTGGCAGAGCTCGAAGACTGAGCTTGGTGGTTGCATCACCTGGCAGAGCTCGAAATTGAGCTCGGTGGTTGCATCACCTGGCAGAGCTCGAAACTGAGCTCAGGTTGATGCACCTCTCTGCCAGAGCTCGAAGACTGAGCTCGGTGATTGCATCACCTGGCAGAGCTCGAGACTGAGCTCAGGCTGATGCACCTCTCTGCCAGAGCTCGAAGACTGAGCTCGGTGGTTGCATCGCCTGGCAGAGCTCGAAACTTGAGCTCTGGCGGTGCTACCTCTTGGCAGAGGAGGTTGCACCGCCCAGTCTAGCTCGAAGACTGAGCTCTGGGCGGTAGCACCTCTTGGCTGGGGCGGTTGCACCTCCTAGCCTCGCAGCCCTGGCGGTTGCACCTCCTGGCTGGGGCGGTTGCACCTCCCAACCTCACAGCCCAGGCGGTTGCACCTCCTGGCTGGGGCGGTTGCACCTCCTGGTGCAATCTGGGTCCGAATGGTTCACTCCATTCGGCCCAATTTGAATCTTTTCAGGGGCCCAATTGCCCCAAGATTAAGCTAATGGGATCACCTCCCATTTTCATGCTTAATCATCATGCTAACTGTTGAATCTCGTATTTTGATGATGAAACTACTTGATATATGTTTATGATTTAATCTGCGTTTTGAGTGACGCAGGATGCTTCGATCAGGATGAGACAATTAAAGCAGGAAAATCATGTTGTGCCGAAGGAACATGTCAGAAGATTGGACGTCGGGCCGGTGGATCGGTCGACGTATCGACAGAAGGCTTCGGGCCGTGAACTCGGGCATTCGGCCAAGAAGAGCGGGTATTGTGCCAAGGATATCGGAGTTGCGGAGTCAACTAGCCGATTGGGCAATAGGCTGCAGGAGAGGACGATGCGCCGAAAAATCGGACGAAGCGTCGAGAGACCAATGACATGTCGGACAACTTGGTTAATTGCTTAGGATTAATTGTCTCGATCGAAGTTTTGTTTTGTTGTGCAGGATTAACTACGATGAGATTAAGACAAGCAGCAGGAGTTGCGCCGGAGTCAAGATCATGATCACGTTGGGAGTTCGAGAGTTCGACGGAAGTTCGGACGGTCGTCGGAGGTTCAGAGAGAACAGATCCGAGAAGTCCAGAAGCTTGCCAAGCGAAGCTCGTCGGAACTCGCCAAGTGGATCGTCGCAAAGTCCAGGAGTATGCCGGATGTCCGCAGAAGGATCACCGAGGGTTATCGGTTGATCGACGGAAGTTGGCCGGAAACTCGCCGGAAGAAGCGATTGACGCATCGGAGCAAGCTGCAGAAGTTGTCTTAGAGATAATCGAAGTTAGCACGATGATTAAGCATGAAAATGGGAGGTGATCCCATTAGCTTAATCTTGGGGCAATTGGGCCCCTGAAAAGATTCAAAGTGGGTCGAATGGAGTGAACCATTCGGACCCTGATTGCACCAGGAGGTGCAACCGCCCCAGCCAGGAGGTGCAACCGCCTGGGCTGTGGGGCTGGGAGGTGCAACCGCCCCAGCCAGGAGGTGCAACCGCCTGGGCTGTGGGGCTGGGAGGTGCAACCGCCCCAGCCAGGAGGTGCAACCGCCAGGGTTGCAAGGCTGGGAGGTGCAACCGCTCCAGCCAAGAGGTTGCACCGCCAGAGCTCAAGTTCCGAGCTCTGCCAGGCGATGCAACCACCAAGCTCAGTCTTCGAGCTTTGGCAGAGTGGTGCATCAGCCTGAGCTCAGTCTCGAGCTTTGCCAGGTGATGAATTCACCAAGCTCAGTCTTCGAGCTATGGCAGAATGGTGCATTAGCTTGAGCTCAGTTTGGAGCTCTGCCAAGTGATGCAACCACCAAGCTCAGATTTCGAGCTCTGCCAGGTGATGCAACCACCAAGCTCAGTCTTCGAGCTCTGCCAGGTGATGCAACCATCGAGCTCAGTCTTCGAGCTCTGGCAGAGAAGAAGCAATCGGCAGAGCTCAGTCTTCGAGCTCTGCCAGGCGGTGCCACCTCTCCAGTTGAGAGGTGCAACCGCCTGATCCCAGAAATTCTGGGATTAGATCGATTTGATCGTTTTGAGCTCGAATTCTGAATTGGGTTGGGGCCTATAAATACCCCACCCATTCAGCACTGAAAAGATACAGACCAATACCGAAATTGTGATCTTTTCTGTGATTCTAAAGAGCTCAAAAGTGTTGTAAAGTCCTTGAGTCTCCTCCTTCTGTTCTTCAAGTTTTCAACTGTAAAGTGAGGAGAGAAAGGTCTGTAAAGGTTGTCTCCTAAGCCTGTCAAAAGGAGAGAAACTGTAAGAGGGAAGTTTGGCCTTCGCCCATTGAAGGAAGGCAGCTAGTTGACGTCGGCAACCTCATCGGTGGAGGAAGCCAAAAGTGGAGTAGGTCAAGGCTGACCGAACCACTCTAAATCTCTGGTTTGCGTTTATTTTCGAGCACTTTATCATTACTGCAAACCTCCCTCATCACTACTGCTCTCTGCGCTTTCACGAACAAGTTCTAAGTGCTGTTCTTCCAAATCTGCATTCAGACGTAAACTTGTATTTTCGTACATTACAGTTTACGTTTACGTTTGATTCTGCAGAACTGTTTTCCGCGCTTTTACGAACGAGCTTCCTTGCAGTTTACGCTTACATTTTAATCCTATTAATAACTGCAATCTGTCCTCTACGATTTTACGAACGAGTTTCAACATTTAGACGTAAAACTGTATTCGGACGTAAATCGGCTTTCTTCGCTCAATCATCAGATTTCAGTTTACGTTTACGTCTTGATTTCAACTGCATACTGCCTTCTGCGAATATACAAACGAGTTTCAAAGTTTAGACGTAAATCTGCGTCTAGACGTAAAACTGCGTTTAGACGTAAAACTGCGTTTAGACGTAAATCTGCGTTTAGACGTAAAACTGCGTTTAGACGTAAATCTGCGTTTAGACGTAAAACTACGTTTAGACGTAAAACTGCGTTTAGACGTAAATCTGCGTTTAGACGTAAATCTGCATTTAGACGCAAAACTGCGCTTAGACGCAAAACTGCGCTTAGACGCAATCTGCGCTTAGACGCAAAACTGCGCTTAGACGCAATCTGCGCTTAGACGCAAACTGCACTTAGATACAAACTGAGAATTTGCTTTTGCATCATAATCGTTTTTGAACGAACGCAGCTTTTTGTTTTTAAATTATTATAAGATTTCCGCTGCACTAATTCACCCCCCCCCTCTTAGTGCTCTTGATCCTAACACTCTCGATCCTAACAATTGGTATCAGAGCGGGGTATTTCTCATTTCGGATTTACACCCGAGAGAAATGGCTCTTCAAGAGGGCTTTTCGGTCTTTCGTCCACCGTTCTTTAACGGATTGGACTATACTTATTGGAAAACTCGAATGAGAGTTTTCTTGATTTCTCTAAATCTGGATTTATGGAATATCGTTGAAAACATCTTTCAACTTCCCTCTAAACCGACGAACGAATGGTCGGATTTGGAGAAGAAGTATTTCTCTTTAAACGCAAAGGCTATGAATGCCTTATTTTGCGCTTTGGACAAAAATGAGTTCAATCGGATTTCTACGTGCGAAACAGCTTTTGACATTTGGCGAACACTTGAAATCACGCACGAGGGAACTAGTAGTGTCAAAGACTCGAAAGTTAACTTTTTATTGCATGATTTCGAGCTTTTTCGAATGCAACCAAGCGAGACTATAGGCGACATGTACACCCGTTTCACGGATGTCGTCAATAGTTTAAGAGCTCTTGGAAAATGTTTTTCGGACTTTGAACTCGTAAACAAGATTTTGCGTTCTCTTTCTAAGAAGTGGGATTCAAAAGTAACTGCAATACAAGAAGCTAAAAACCTAAACAACTTACCACTTGAAGAACTAATTGGGTCATTGATGACATATGAAATGGTGTACAATGCACATGATGAACATGTTGAACTCTGGACAAATGAATGCCACTTGAGCGATGACTCAAGTGATGAGGACAATGATGAACAAAACAACCTTCCAAAGAACAGGAAGGATTTGGGACATAGAACATTTGAAGACCACTCGAGCCTAAGCTCAAGTGATGGTGAACTTAAACTACAGATGAAACGAAAATTAAAAAGCAAAAAGAATCAAACTACTTGCTTTAAACGCAAGAAGAAGAACAAAAATTGGGATGAATCGAGCTCCTCCGAAGAAGAGAAAGTCAACAAAAGCAAGGCGGCAAACTACGCCTTAACAGCCTACAATGATGAGGTAATCGAAATCCCCCTAATTTACTTCGAAATTACATGATGCTTTTCATGATGCATTTTTCTTTTTCTTTAAATTTTCTTGAAAAGTATATTTTTAATAATTTAACAATGAAAATGCAAAAATATGATCATGCTTGTAATCTTGAAAATGATAATGAAAATTGCATGTCTTATGTTAATGCAAGATAGAAATCTAATGATTTTACACCTAGTGAGATTAATCTTATTTATGTGCTTGAGAAGCAAGAATGTATATTTTGATGATTTTCATATTGCTTTTCAATGACGATACATGGCTTTTGTCTGGAAAGCTTGATATTTTTCATTATCTTTGTTTATTAAATATAATGTATGGTTTTGACATAAGAATAAAGATTTTAGCATGCTATTATAAAGTCAATCATAAATTAAAACTAAAGAAGTTTTAGGCATTTATAAGAATCATTCAAAATTATGTTCAATGAAACCTTGCTTAATGTTGCAATGAAAATATTAAAGTTATACTTGATGATTTCAGATTTGACAAATGCTACACTTTAAATATGAATCATTCTTCAATCAGATTAAATGCTTCAATCATTTTCTAACTCTAGAGTTCTCGATTTTGGTGAAATACAAGTGATAAATTCATTTATGATATCTTGTAAATCACTTGAATTATGATTGAGTTTTTCTTTTTATGATGTGTTAAAAGAATCACTTAAAAAGAAAATGTTTTTCCCATTTTATCGAGATTAATGATTTCATGATATTATGTGAATCTCGAAACTGATTTTGATGAAATAGTAATAACGTTATTCATGTTATGAATTTTAAAAATGATAATATGCTTCCTGTGATAATATGAATACATGAAACACTTATGATATTCTGTGTATTCATAAAATATTTATCTCATCATCCAATAACTCTTCTTGATATTCCTTGTGAGATGAAATGATATAATGCATGAAATACAAATGAGGAGTTAATGATCATGCATAATATGATGTAATGAATTCTAGATACCATCGTTTGAATATCTATGATCATATATCATGAATGCTTGAATATCATGTTTGATATGCTCATGATGATGATTGATTTTTCGGTATCATGCATAAAATTTTTTGAAATGTAATGTTAATGAATTTGTGCATTGAAACTATAATGATGCACAAACAAGAATGATTACTTACCTTTGTCATGATTTAGAAATTGATGTAAAGGGTTTTTCCCTTGTTGACAATGACAAAGGGGGAGATAGCTAGCTTGTACAAGTCAAGAAGATGCAAAAACTTGATTGCTAGCTTACCTATTTTAAGAAGCAAAGATTGCTAACTTGCTTATTTCAAGAAGCAAAAGTTGTCTTCTTGAACATCACCATCTTGAATATCTCAAGAAGCAAGACTTGCAACTTGCACATTACAATAGGAAGCAATAATCATGAGCTTACACAAGAAAGCTATCTTGCATTTGCTTTCGAAGTTTTTTGCTAGCTTGTATATGGTAAACCTGCTATCATACTATCATGATGATGAGTATGTCTTATCTTTATGATTGTATTTGAAAAACTATGGCAAAAATACGTCCTAATGATTGAACGTGTTAAAATTATTTTTCGAACCTTCTTGATTGAATGATCGAATCACTTGATTGGCATAATGATTTTACACAATTACATGTTGAAAATTACGTGCTTGAATACAAAACTTCCATGATAACAAGCATGCTTTACCTTCATGATTGTAATTGAATATCTATAGCAAAACCTTGTCCGAATGGAAGAAAGAGTCAAATTTCATTTTCGGATTCTCTTGAATCTAACGTATCAAGTTCACTCTCTTCCAAACTTAACAAGTATATGTCATATCAAGTTTAGTTCATATCATTGATTTTTGACATATGTAATTAACTAGCAAATACATCTCTCATACACACATCATGTGAAAAATATTATTTGAGAAATGGATTTGATGAATATGGATGAAAGTGTTTTTACTTGCAAGGATTTATTTCACATACATATCTTGGTCCTTGTAAAAATGAAGCATGATTTAATCTCTCATCGATTCTAACTTCACTCAAAGTAAACTCACAAATAGCATGTATCACAAATAGTCTTCCTCCTTTATGCAAAAAGATAATAACAAAAAAGGAAGAAGTTTTCAAAGCTATCTCCATGTCATGTTTTCCTTGAGATGTTTGTATAATTGATATCCTATCACTCACTGTTGGAAAATGACATGAACCTAGTTATGACATGAATAATTACAAGCACTTATGCTTAAAATTTGCTTATATCGTTCTCCATTTTGTTGATAACAAAGGGTGAGAAATATATGAATTGATGCTATGATTGCCAAACTTGCATTATGCCATGTTTGCATCATGCGTTAAGATATCAAGAGCTTGTATCATAATTTTACGCATTGATATCTTACCATGTGATGAAATGCTACAATTGATAAAAACTTGAAATGTTTGCGTTATGATATCAAAAGCTTACATCGTAATTTTTCATGTTGATATTAGCAAACTTGCATGATGATAAAACTTGATACTATCTTTCTCATGCAATGAGTTCAACCAATATCACACACACTTGTTTGTAGTACTTCTCCTTTTTGTTGATGACAAAGGGGGAGAAGTATGTTGATGACATGACATGTGATGCATAAGTTTATGCATATGCTCATGTTGACGTGTTGCAAGTATTCATGATGAATATTGCAATGACCTGAATTCAGTGTGAATTCAAGGTTCTATCAATATGGCATATTGATAGGGGGAGTTTGTTTAAACTCCGGGAGTTAAGGTTAACTCCGTTTATGATGACATGTTGCTTAGATTTTTGAATCTAAGAGGTTCTATCAATATGGCATATTGATAGGGGGAGTTTGTTTAAACTCCGGGAGTTAAGTTTAACTCCGTCATCAAGAGGTTGTCATCATCAAAAAGGGGGAGATTGTTGAATCTCGTATTTTGATGATGAAACTACTTGATATATGTTTATGATTTAATCTGCGTTTTGAGTGACGCAGGATGCTTCGATCAGGATGAGACAATTAAAGCAGGAAAATCATGTTGTGCCGAAGGAACATGTCAGAAGATTGGACGTCGGGCCGGTGGATCGGTCGACGTATCGACAGAAGGCTTCGGGCCGTGAACTCGGGCATTCGGCCAAGAAGAGCGGGTATTGTGCCAAGGATATCGGAGTTGCGGAGTCAACTGGCCGATTGGGCAATAGGCTGCAGGAGAGGACGATGCGCCGAAGAATCGGACGAAGCGTCGAGAGACCAATGACATGTCGGACAACTTGGTTAATTGCTTAGGATTAATTGTCTCGATCGAAGTTTTGTTTTGTTGTGCAGGATTAACTACGATGAGATTAAGACAAGCAGCAGGAGTTGCGCCGGAGTCAAGATCATGATCACGTTGGGAGTTCGAGAGTTCGACGGAAGTTCGGACGGTCGTCGGAGGTTCAGAGAGAACAGATCCGAGAAGTCCAGAAGCTTGCCAAGCGAAGCTCGTCGGAACTCGCCAAGTGGATCGTCGCAAAGTCCAGGAGTATGCCGGATGTCCGCAGAAGGATCACCGAGGGTTATCGGTTGATCGACGGAAGTTGGCCGGAAACTCGCCGGAAGAAGCGATTGACGCATCGGAGCAAGCTGCAGAAGTTGTCTTAGAGATAATCGTAGTTAGCACGATGATTAAGCATGAAAATGGGAGGTGATCCCATTAGCTTAATCTTGGGGCAATTGGGCCCCTGAAAAGATTCAAAGTGGGTCGAATGGAGTGAACCATTCGGACCCTGATTGCACCAGGAGGTGCAACCGCCCCAGCCAGGAGGTGCAACCGCCTGGGCTGTGGGGCTGGGAGGTGCAACCGCCCCAGCCAGGAGGTGCAACCGCCAGGGTTGCAAGGCTGGGAGGTGCAACCGCTCCAGCCAAGAGGTTGCACCGCCAGAGCTCAAGTTCCGAGCTCTGCCAGGCGATGCAACCACCAAGCTCAGTCTTCGAGCTTTGGCAGAGTGGTGCATCAGCCTGAGCTCAGTCTCGAGCTTTGCCAGGTGATGAATTCACCAAGCTCAGTCTTCGAGCTATGGCAGAATGGTGCATCAGCTTGAGCTCAGTTTGGAGCTCTGCCAAGTGATGCAACCACCAAGCTCAGATTTCGAGCTCTGCCAGGTGATGCAACCACCAAGCTCAGTCTTCGAGCTCTGCCAGGTGATGCAACCATCGAGCTCAGTCTTCGAGCTCTGGCAGAGAAGAAGCAATCGGCAGAGCTCAGTCTTCGAGCTCTGCCAGGCGGTGCCACCTCTCCAGTTGAGAGGTGCAACCGCCTGATCCCAGAAATTCTGGGATTAGATCGATTTGATCGTTTTGAGCTCGAATTTTGAATTGGGTTGGGGCCTATAAATACCCCACCCATTCAGCACTGAAAAGATACAGACCAATACCGAAATTGTGATCTTTTCTGTGATTCTAAAGAGCTCAAAAGTGTTGTAAAGTCCTTGAGTCTCCTCCTTCTGTTCTTCAAGTTTTCAACTGTAAAGTGAGGAGAGAAAGGTCTGTAAAGGTTGTCTCCTAAGCCTGTCAAAAGGAGAGAAACTGTAAGAGGGAAGTTTGGCCTTCGCCCATTGAAGGAAGGCAGCTAGTTGACGTCGGCAACCTCATCGGTGGAGGAAGCCAAAAGTGGAGTAGGTCAAGGCTGACCGAACCACTCTAAATCTCTGGTTTGCGTTTATTTTCGAGCACTTTATCATTACTACAAACCTCCCTCATCACTACTGCTCTCTGCGCTTTCACGAACAAGTTCTAAGTGCTGTTCTTCCAAATCTGCATTCAGACGTAAACTTGTATTTTCGTACATTACAGTTTACGTTTACGTTTGATTCTGCAGAACTGTTTTCCGCGCTTTTACGAACGAGCTTCCTTGCAGTTTACGCTTACATTTTAATCCTATTAATAACTGCAATCTGTCCTCTTCGATTTTACGAACGAGTTTCAACATTTAGACGTAAAACTGCATTCGGACGTAAATCGGCTTTCTTCGCTCAATCATCAGATTTCAGTTTACGTTTACGTCTTGATTTCAACTGCATACTGCCTTCTGCGAATATACAAACGAGTTTCAAAGTTTAGACGTAAATCTGCGTCTAGACGTAAAACTGCGTTTAGACGTAAAACTGCGTTTAGACGTAAATCTGCGTTTAGACGTAAAACTGCGTTTAGACGTAAAACTGCGTTTAGACGTAAATCTGCGTTTAGACGTAAAACTACGTTTAGACGTAAAACTGCGTTTAGACGTAAATCTGCGTTTAGACGTAAATCTGCATTTAGACGCAAAACTGCGCTTAGACGCAAAACTGCGCTTAGACGCAAAACTGCGCTTAGACGCAATCTGCGCTTAGACGCAAAACTGCGCTTAGACGCAATCTGCGCTTAGACGCAAACTGCACTTAGATACAAACTGAGAATTTGCTTTTGCATCATAATCGTTTTTGAACGAACGCAGCTTTTTGTTTTTAAATTATTATAAGATTTCCGCTGCACTAATTCACCCCCCCCCTCTTAGTGCTCTTGATCCTAACACTCTCGATCCTAACAATTAACTACGATTAACTCTAAGACAACTTCTGCAGCTTTGCTCCGATGCGTCAATCGCTTCTTCCGGCGAGTTTCCGGCCAACTTCCGTCGATCATCCGATAAACCCTCGGTGATCCTTCTGCGGACATCCGGCATACTCCTGGACTTTGCGACGATCCACTTGGCGAGTTCCGACGAGCTTCGCTTGGCAAGCTTCTGGACTTCTCGGATCTGTTCTCGCTGAACCTCCGACGACCGTCCGAACTTCCGTCGAACTCTCGAACTCCCAACGTGATCATGATCTTGACTCCGGCGCAACACCTGCTGCTTGTCTTACTCTCATCGTAGTTAATCCTGCACACTTATCTCAACACATAGATTAGATAACAAATTACAATTGACTTCATCATCAAAATCTGAGATTCAACACTAATCACCCAAATTTCATCTAAAGAACTTATAAGAAAAATTTCTTATATCAAGTTCATCAAAGATAACGTGTGTGATGCTTGTTAATTAGGAAAACAAATAAAAGATAGCTCAAACTTTAGAACAAAATAAGCACCTATAGACCTTTGCAATTAATCCATATGGACTTGTTCGGACCTATTTCGACTTCAAGCCTTGGAGGTAGCAAATACGCATTTGTCATCGTGGATGATTATAGTAGATACACATGGACTTATTTCTTGACACAAAAGTGAATGCTTTAGATATTGCTCCTAGTTTTGTAAACTTGTTCAAAATGAAAAGGTTTTTTGATTTCATCAATTCGAAGTGATCACAATGAGGAATTTCAAAACCATGATTTTCAAGAATTTTGGGAATCCAATGGATACAACCACAATATCTCTACTCTAAGAAATCCTCAACAAAATAGAGTAGTAGAAAGAAAGAATAGAAATTTGTAAGAAATGATAAGAACAATGTTGAATGAACATAGCCTACCCAAATATTTTTGGGTCGAAGCCGTAAATATGGCATGCTATGTCATGAACAAAGTTCTAGTAAGACCCTTACCAAAACTACTTATGAGTTGTGGAACAACAAAAAACAATGTTTTACATTTTAAAGTTTTTGGGTGTAAGCGTTTTATCTTGAATGAAAAAGATGCCTTAGGAAAATTTGATGCTAAATCCGATGAAGGAATTTTTCTTGGCTATTCTTGATTTCTAAAGAATTTTATATCTTTAATAATAGAACCTTGATTATAGAAGAATCTATTTATGTTGTTTTTAACGAGGTTTTTGAAATTTAGAAAAATAATTTTGATGATGATGTTAATTTTGATACTTTGAATTTAAATGAAACCCCTTCTATAACTAGCTACTTGGATGTATCCACTTCCAAAACATCCTTACCCAAGGATTGAAAGTATGTAGATGCTCATCCTAAGGAGCTAATCATAGGAGACACATCTAAAGGGGTTCAAACAAATTCTTCTCTTAAAAATTTTTATGCCAACACCGCTTTTCTCTCCCAAATTGAACCTAAATGTATTGATAAAGCCATGAAAGATAATTCATGGATTATCACAATGCAAGATGAGTTAAATCAATTTGAGGAAAATGAGGTGTGGAAGTTTGTTCCTAAGCCAAATGACCATTTAGTTATTGGTACTAAATGGATATTTAGAAACAAGCAAGATGAATATGGTATCGTAGTTAGAAACAAGGCTAGATTTGTGGCTAATGTTTTTAACCAAAAAGAAGGTATCAATTACGAAAAAACCTTTACTCCTGTGGCTCGATTAGAAGCCATAAGGATGCACCTTGCTTATGCTCATAGTAATAATTTTAAGTTGTTTCAAATGGATGTTAAAAGTGCTTTTCTTATTGGCTTTATTTTCGAAGAAGTTTATGTTGAACAACCTCCCAAATTTGAGAATAATAGTTTCCCTAATCATGTGTTTAAACTGACTAAAGCTCTCTATGGTTTAAAACAAGTCCCAAGGGCTTCGTATGAGAGACTTAGTTTATTTCTTTTTTAAAATAATTTCTCTAAAGGCAAGGTCGATACTACATTGTTTATCAAAAAAATTAAAAATAATTTTCTTATTGTTCAAATTTATATTGATGATATTATTTTTGGTTCAACGAATGAATCTCTTTGTGAATCATTTGCTAAAAGTATGAGTCTTGAATTTGAAATGAGTTTGATGGGGGAATTAACTTTCTTTTTGGACTTACAAATCAAACAACTAAGTAATGGTACATTTCTTAGTCAAATAAAATATGCTTTAAATTTACTAAAAATGTTCAATATGGATAGCTCAAAAGCTATCAACACTCCCATGAGCACCTCCACTAAGTTAGAAATTGATGATAGTGGAGAAAGCTTTCATAAAAAAACTTATAGGGGTATGATAGGAAGTCTACTATACCTCACCGCAATAAGATCGGATATCATGATTAGTGTAGGTCTTTGTGTTAGGTTTCAATCTAATCTTAAGATATCTTATCTCAAAGTAGTTAAAAGAATACTTAGATATCTTAAATGTACCACTAATCTAGGAATATGGTATCCAAAATCTAAGATCTTTGGACTAATTGCATATGCTGATGCGGATTTTGCTGGATGTAGATTAGATAGAAAAAGCACATCTAGAACATGTCAGTTTTTTGGACACACTTGTTTCTTGGTTATCCAAGAAATAAAACTCGGTTGTACTATCTACAACCGAACGTGAGTATATTGCAGCTAGTGCATGCTATGCATAAGTTTTGTGGATAAAAAATACTTTAGAGGATTATAAGATTCATCTTAAAAATATTCTCATAAAATGTGATAACACAAGTGTAATATGTTTAACAAAGAATCTCATTCAACACTCTAGAACAAAATATATTGACATTAGGCATCACTTTATATGAGATCATGTTACTAATAATGATGTAATCCTAGAGTTTATTGATACAAAACATCAATTGACCAATATTTTTACAAAACCTTTAAGTGAAGAATAATTTGATTTTATTAGAAGAGAATTAGGAATGTTGATTTATCTGAATGCATGAATCTGTTAAATTTCGTTTTCGGACTTTCTTGATTCTTTGATCACTCATTTAAATTCTGTGCTTATAATTTTATGATGAGAATATTACTTGATTGTGTGCTTCAACAACATGTTCATATTGGAAAGTTTGTAAAAAGTTTCTATGATCATGCAATATCATGTTTATCTTCATGATTGTGATTGAAAAGCTAAGACAAAACATGTCCGAATGCATGATTTTGTTGTATTTCTCTTCCAGACTTAATATATTTCTTGAATGGAGCTTTTATAAGCCTATGCCATATCAAAGCTATTTCATATCCATGCTCCATCACTTAATGATTTTTGATACATGGAATTAATTGACAAATGCATCTCTCATGGATTTATCTCTTGTAAATTTTTAAATTGAGAAATGGATTTGATATAATGATTCATTCACATGAATTCCTTCTTGATGAAGGAAGAATTTTTTTTTTGAGATGAACAATTCCAAGGATTTAATTTCACATGTATATCTTGATCTTTGTGAAAAATGAATAATGATTTAATGAAACTATCTTATCATTTTTAACTTCATTTAAAGTTGGTTCTCAATGGTTTTTACCTTCCTTCTTTCCTTCTTATGCAAAGTTTTGATGATGAGTAAAAGGAAAGAAGTTAATGAATGATATCATCTCATGAATGCTTAAAAAATAATTGGTATGAATTTCTTTACAAGTTGAAAAATAACATAATTTTTTACCACAATTATATATATTGTTAAATTGTTCTCCTTTTTGTTGATGACAAAAGGGGAGAAATATGTGGTAAATTGATGATAAATGTATGCAATTTTACACTTGAAATGTTTGCATTATGTAAGATGTCTAGAGCTTAATTTAAAATATTATAAATTGATATCTTGTCATAGAATGAATTACTATGATTGTTATTCTTCATATTTGAAATATAAGACTTGAAAATGGATGTCATGCCTTACATCATTTTCAGAATGTTACATCATGATAGGAAACATGATGTGTGTATTGATAAGTTTAAATGAACTTAACTTGTCAATATGTCTCTTGAATTCAAAGGCTTTGAATTCAAGAATGACTTTTCTCAAGTATGGCATATAGATAGGGGGAGTTAAGGTTAACTCCGCCATCAATTGATTGCCATCATAAAAAAGGGGGAGATTGTTGAGTCACGAATTTTAATGATAAAGTCAATTGTCATCTGTTGATCTAATCTATATGTTGAGAAAAGTGTACAGGATTAACTACAATGGTAGTAAGACACGTAGCAGGTGTTATGTCGGAGTCAAGATCAAGATCACATTGGGAGTTCGAGAGTTCGTTGGAAGTCCGGACGTTCGTTGGAAGTTCTGCGGGAAGTAGCCAAGAAGTCCATGAGCTTACCATAGAAGCTCGTCGGAACTCGCCAAGAAGATTGTCCCAAAGTCCAAGAGCTTGCCGGGAGTCCGCTGGAGCATCACCGAGAGTTCGTCGGATGTTCGCCGGAAGTACGCCGAAAGCTCGCCGGAAGAAGCAATTGACGTACCGGAACACAAATTATAGTAATGATGTCTTAATTGTCGTAGTTAGAATATAGATTAAGTTAGGATTGAGAGGTAATCTCACTAACTTAATTAGGATTCAATTGGGCTCTTAACAGACCCAAATTGGGCCGAATGGAATAGCCCATTCGGCCCTTGAATTCCTGGTCGACAATGGCACCGCCTGGGAGACTTGGTCTCCCAGGAATTCTGGGAGGTGGTACCACCCCTGTCAGGTGGTGGTACTACCTAAGCTCGGTCTTCGAGCGTTATGAGACGGTAGTACCGCCCAAACTAAGCGGTAGTACCGCCTAGTGCCCGATGACAGGTGGTAGTACCGCCTAGTAATAGCGGTGGTACTGCTAGGACCCTAGAAATCTAGGAATGGACACTTTTAGGCTCCATTTTTGAACTCATTGGGGCCTATAAAAACCCCAACTTTTCCTACATGAAAGTGCAATGAAAACTTAACATTATCTTGAGTCTTTGAGGCCTTAAAGTGTTGTAAAAGCTAGAGTTCTCCTCCTACTTTCGAAGTGTTGAGATCATTCAAGAGAGGAGTGAAACTTGTAAGGGTTGTCCCCTAAGCCTAACAAAAGGAGAAAAGCTATAAAAGGGTGGTTGGCTTTCACCTATTGAAGGAAGGCCTCTAGTGGACACCGGTGACCTCGTCGGAGGAGGAAGCCGATAGTGGATGTAGGTCACGTTGACCGAACCACTCAAAAAACTCAGTTTGCATTTACTTTGAGGAACTTTCCTTTATAGCAAATTGTCTCTCCTCCTTACTGTGCCTTAACTACATCTACTTATGCTTTGACGTAAACATTTTCCGAGATCGGCTTTAATCGTATGAAGACCTTACAAAACTGATGCTTTTCATTTGTACACTTTACTTTGTTGCAAATCACCTTAGTTTTTTCTTGCTCTTTCACGAAAGGTTTCAAGTTCAAAGTTCTTCCGAAAAGGATTGAGTTGAAACCATTCTTGTTAAATTAGCTTATATCAAAATAAGTTTATTGAAATCGTAAAAGTTTTCTGCTGCACTAATTCACCCCCCTCTTAGTGCGCTCTTGATCCTAACACCGGTCTTGCAGTTGCCACGGTAGGTGGCCTACTTGCATGCAGATGGCAGCACTGGCATCTATGACAATAGCAAGGACAGCAATAGTTGCAGCCCTTTCTCGCTTTTGCATCAACAATTTTGATGCCAAAAGCTTCTCCAAAACACAACACACACAGTTCAAAACCAATCTATCACACGAAAAGCCTAGCTCTGATACCATTGTTGGGAAATCTTGGGGGCGACATCATAGGCGACATCATATGCGCATCGGAAGAACAAAAAACAAAATCCCCTATTCCCAAAGAGATGTTCATCGTTGTGTGAAGATTGGTACACTAAATTCGTGAAACTTAAAACTATGTATAAGATAAATTGTATTACCTAGGTAGATCGTATATCCCTGAATCCTTGTAGATATCTAGGAGAGAGTGAAAGAGGTCAAGTGTCCTCATCTCTAGTAGTAATCTACATAGCAGGGTTGCGACAACGCTCCTCAAAACTCCAGGCCTGCATAGGAGAGGCAAGTAAAGGCTCTGGCCCATGAACCACTGAATCCCTCCTATTTATAGAGGTCCCCTATCAACTTAAACCTAATAGATCCTCTCCTATTGGGTATTGAATCTTTATCCAACTACCCAATCCTCTTAGATTAGTGGATCTCTATTCAATAATCTCTCATGGGCCCTTATTGGATCTCATCCATGGGATCCAATAATTCAGGGGCTTATTGGATATCTAATAAGATAGGGGCTCCGACGGATATCTCATATATGGACCTTTAGTTATCGTAATGCCTACCATATATGTGCGACCCTCTAGGCCCAATATCGAGCTAGCCATGAGTCCTACCTATTAAAACTCCTTCTAGCTCAATGAATTATTATCTCTATAATAATTCACTCGACTCATCGACTATGGACGTACTAGGCCATTAAGCCATAGTCCCCGGACAATACAAGGGAATCCAATCCATTATACTTGTCTGTCCTTAGTTACCATGTACTTATATTCCTTCATCCATCTAATATCACAAAGACTGTATACTGGGCATGGTGCTGTCAGACCCATACGGTTTCTACTCGAGTCTTGCTCTAATCGGATTCTCCCGGAGAACTCTTTCTCTCTCAATCTGAATAAGCATGGCTAGGGATTTGTTTGAGCAAGAACACATAGAACATTCCTCTCATGATACCGAGAGTGGATGATCCTTTATCGACACTCAATAGCCGTCGTAAGGTTGACTACTACTCTCGAAGACCGGCTATGCTAGATCTCGGACATCCAAACCTATAAGTCTGGTATTAAAGAGTGGAGCACTCATATAGGACATCCTTGGTATCTTAAGTCTAAGGACCAGATACACCACTAGAATTAGGGAATTGTTGTCTGACAATAAAGTATCATCAACCATCTAGCATTCCATAAGCGGAACAATCAGTAAACTCATTCCCCAATGAGCACCTATATTATATCCCTAGTGTCCTCACATGAGCAGCTATGAGACCAGCTGCATCCATCATATGGATGGGTATATAACACACTAGTCTGTCCAATTATCTCGATGTCCCACTCGAGTAACCTATGACCAGGATTATTTAGGATCTGTGTTTCAAGGTGAATCAGTCTCATTATCATGATCTCATCACGATCTGATTCCCATTACATAGATCCAAGGACATTACAATATATATATGCATATATATAATATTCAATATAAAGTGATAAAATGTCAAAATATAATAAGCAAAACGACTGTGTCAAGTCACACGTGTCATCACTCACGTGATTGGCTTGTTGGGCTCCTATGACTAACAATGTGTAGTGAGCAACTTGCTTTGTGTTAGTTGACTCGTCTTCTTTAGATGCACTTGAGTCATCCCAAGTTGTTTTAATAGCCTTCTTCTTCTTTGGTTGCTTCTTCTTTGCTTGGGGACATTCACTTTTAAAATGTCTTAGCTTCTTGCATTCGTAGTATATAACTTATTCTTTCTTGGGTTTAAATTTATTTTTAAATTATTTTTAAATTTATTCCTTTTTATGAATTTTTTAAACTTTCCTGTCAAGAGTGCCAAGTCCTCATCACTTGAATTTTCTTTGAAGTAGTCTTATTGAGTTCTTAGTATCATATCCTTCCTATTTTTTGGAAAGTTATTCTCAAGCTCTTCATGAGAATTATAAATCATCTCATAGGTCATTAGTGACCTGATAAGTTCTTCAAGAGGAAAGTTGTTTAAATCTTTGGTCTCTTGAATGATCGTTACTTTAGGGTCCCAACTCTTTGGAAGAGATCTAAAGATTTTATTAATAAGTTTAAAGTTCAAAAAACATTTGCTAAGAGCTTTTAAACTATTGATGACATCCGTAAAACGTGTGTACATGTCGATAATAATCTCGCTTGGCTTCATCTGAAACAATTCATAAGTATGAACTAAAAGAGTTATCTTTGTCTCATTTACTCTACTAGTGCCTTCGTGAGTGATTTCGAGTGTATGTCAAATATCAAAAGTCATTTCACAAATAAACACTCGATTGAACTCATTTTTATCTAAAGCACAAAACAAGGTATTCATAGCCGTAGCATTTATAGTGAAAGTCTTCTTCTCTAACTCATTCCAATCACTCATTGGAAGAGAAGACTTTTGAAAGCCATTTTCTACAAGATTCCATAACTCAAAATCTATTAAAATTAGAAAAATCCTCATTCTAGTCTGTCAATATGTGTAATCCATCCCATTGAACATAGGTGGGCGTGTAATTGAATGACCCTCTTAGTTGTCGGCAAATGCTATCTCTCTTGGGTTTCAAATCAAACAAGAGTGACATTGCTTTGATACCAACTATTAGGATCAAGAGCGGCACAAAGAGGGGGGGGGTGAATTAGTGCAGCAGAAAAATTACGTCGATTCGAGAAATTTCAAATGATAAAAACTGATTTTGACTCAAATCATTTATTTCACTTTGAATAAGTAGAGAAGAAAAGGTTTGGTAGTTTGTAATATAGTAAAGTTGAATACAGTAAAGAGAATTTGTAGTAAGGAAAGACCACACAGGAATTTATATTGGTTCGGTCGTTATGACCTACATCCACTTTCGATTCCTCCTCCATCGAGGTTACCGACATCCACTAACGGTCCTCCTTCAATAGACAAAGACCAACTATCTCTCTACAGCACTTTCTCCTTTTTACAGATTAGGAGATAATCCTTACAAGTCTCACACCTCTCTTGAATGATCTCAACACTTAGAAAGGGAGGAGGAGGACTCTTGTACTTTTACAATACTTTTAACACCTATAGAATTCAAGATTATGTTCACACTTTCATGCCCTCTCATGCAGAAAAGGGTGGGGTATTTATAGGCTCCAATGGCTTCAGAATTGTAGCAAAAAAATGTCACATCCCTATATTTCGGGGTACTAGCGGTACCATCGTCATTATTGGGTGGTACTATCACCTAGGCGGTATGACCACCTGATAGAGCTCAGAGACTGAACTCTGGTAGTACCACCGTGTTAGGACTCTAGTTAGGAGAGTCCTATTTGAGTGAGAGGGACATTCATGTAAAACCTACCTAAGCCAACCCCTATTAAAGAGGTGAAGAGGCCAGCTAAGGTTAGGAGGTTGTTTCTTAGAGAAGAATTAGGAGTTGTAAAGGAATAGGAGTCTTGAGTAGGAGTCCTATTAGGAGTTGGTTAGAAGTAGGAGTCTTTAATAGGAGTCCTATTAGGAGTTAGGGTTTAGAAGCCCTATAAATAGCCATGTATTCCTCCTCTTTTTATACGTAATAGATGAATCTTTTCTGCAGCATTTGAGCAGTAACTTGGAGGGAGGAACCCCTATAGAGTTCCAAGGAGGCCGATCCCCTAAATCGATCAACCCCAAGTTTAGAATCTACAAGGGTTCTTGCTAGTCAGAGGTGCCCAACAAGACAATCACGTGAGTGATGGCACGTGTGACTTGATACAGAATCTTTTTGCTTATTATATTTTGGCATATATCACTTTATAACTATTGCATATATGCATATATATATTGTGATGTCCTTGGATTTGTGCAATGGGAATCGGATCGTAATGAGATCACAAAAATGAGATTGATTCACCTTTAAACACATATCCTAAATAATCCCAGTCATAGGTTACTCGAGAGGGACATCGTGATAATCGGACAGACTGGTGTGCTGTATACCCGTTCATATGATGGATGTAGCTGGTCTCATAGTTGCTCGTGTAGGGACACTAAGGATATAGTGCAGGTGCTCATTAGAGAATGAGTTCATTGATTGATCTGCTTACGGAATGCTGGATGGTTGATGATGCCTTATTGTTAGACAGTGATTCCGTAGTCCTAGTGGTGTATCTGATCCTTAGACTTGAGACACCAAGGATGTCCTGTATGAGTGCTCCACTCTTTGATACCAGACTTATAGGTTTGGTTGTCCCAGATCTAGAACAGTTGGTCATTGGGAGTGGTAGTCGACCTTACGAGGGCTATTGAGTGTCGATAGAGGATCATCCACTCTCGGCGTTATGAGAGGAATATCCCATGTGTTCTTGCTCAGACAAATCCCTAGCCAAGGTCATTCGGGTTGAGAGAAAAAGAGTTCTCCGGGAGAATTCGATTATAGTGAGACTCGAGTAGAAACCGTATGGGTCTGACAGTACCATGCTCGATATACGGTCTCTGGGATATTAGATAGATGAGGGACTATAGGTACATGGTAATTGAGGACAAACAGGTCCAATGGATTGGATTCCCCTATATCGTTTGGGGTCTACGGCGTAGTGGCATAGTACGTCCGTAGTCGATGAGTTGAGTGAATTATTACAGAGATAATAATTCACTGAGTTAGAAGGAGTCCTGATAGGTATGACTCATGATCAGCTCGATATTATGCCTAGAGGGTCACACACATATAGTAGGCATTGCGATGAGTAGAGGTTCAGATATGAGATATCTGACGGAACCCTTGTCTTATTGGATATCCAATAAGCCCCTGAATTATTGGATCCCATAGATGAGATCCAATAAGAGCCCATAAGAGATTATTGGATAGAGATCCAGTAATATAAAAGGCTTGGGTTATTGGATGCAGATCCAATACCCACTAGGGGAGGATCCATTAGGGTTTGACAGGGGACCTCTATAAATAGGAGGGATTCAGAGCCTCATAGGCTAGAGCCTTTGCTTGCCTCTCCTATTCTCCTCCCCCTCTTCACCTCAGAGCAGGCCAGGAGTTTTGAGGAGCGTTGTCGCAGCCCTACTGTGTGGATCACCGCTAGAGAGGAGGACGCTTGACCTCCTTCACCCTCTCCTAAGGATCTACAAGGAAATAGGGATATACGATCTCCATAGGTAACACAATCTACTCTATATACAGTTTTTCAGTTTCGCGGATTTTGTGCACCAATCTTCGCACGACGACGAACATCTCTTTTGGACTTGGGAATTTTGTTTTCTTGTTCTTCCGCTGCGCATGTGATGTCGCCCCCAAGATTTCCCAACACTTCTAACACCTGGTATCAGAGCAGCATTCTTGGCATCTTGCTACCCTTCCACAACCATCCATCAACCCTCCACAACCGCCCAAAGCAATTCCGACAATTGCTTAAATGATCGTCACCAAATTCCGTCGTCATCTCCACCACTACGGATCATCCTTTGATCTCCCCATGAATTGCAACAGGTTCTAGTGTCCTACCTTACTGCTACTGCAATTTAGTTATCCTTATTAAAAAATCCAAAAAAAATTGTTCCTATATTGCTGCATAAACTTTTCTTCACAAAGTTTTCATCTCTACGACGAAAGATACATTGCAGAATTCCAACTGCATAGCACTGTCTGTTTGATCTTGCTACTTTGTTTTTTCTATCCAAATTTCTATGAAATTTTTATGACATCTTTGATGCTTCCTAATAGTATATTTTCCATTGGTTTTGTCAAAAAATTCTCAATATAAACTATTAATCATTTACGTCTAGTCTGCTATACTTAAAAATCTGCACTGTAAAATTTCAGCCACATAGCACTGTTTGTTTGATCTTGATACTATATTTTTTTCTATCCAAATCTCTACAAAAATTTTATGATAGCTTTGACACTTCCTAACAGTAGATTTTCCTTTGGTTTCCTCGAAAAATTCTCAATATAAACCACTGATCTTTTACATCCAATCTGCTACACTTGAAAATCTATGCTGTAGAAAATTTCAGCCACATATTATTGCCTTAACACATCTATTTGCAATCTTTTTTTAATGAAATTTCTTATACACATCATAGATCATCTTGTCTTCTATATAAGATTGATCTATTGAGGAATTCATCTCTAAAAATGATTTTTTGTTACTATAAATTTTCATCGTAAACTGCTGAAATTTTTCGACGAGAATTCTGCTATTGCATCTAGCACCAATTTTTTTGCTATTACTGTCAAAATTTTCTTGATTAAATTGGATATCCTTACTGTCATATAAACTAAGATATTGCTGTCAATTCCCTCCTCAAAATTCTCAAGTTTTTGGTGGAAATTTCATCGAGAAACTGCTGTTTCTTCGATGATAATTCTGCTCTTACAAGATAGCACATATTTGCTGCAACTTCCATTGATTACTATCAAACCTTTGCTGCCATCTACCATAGATATAAAACTTATATCCACAGCCCTAAAACTCCATCAAACCATACCCTCAAACTGAACCCAAAATAGCCACAAAATGAGCCTAAACTGCAACCTACATCTACCAATCCACCAACCCTTTCGACCATCACTTCTATCAACCTAACAACAAAAGAGAGATCTTAACATAATAGATTTGGAGGCATATAAAATGGCATCTAAGGAGGTAATTAATGCTAAATTCGAAGCCTTGGAGGCATGAATGGAGGATAAGATTTGGATGCTCTTTACCGAACTCAGATTAGGCCGACCACTAAGCCCGAAGAAATCATATCAAGGAGAGAGCTTTGCCCAATCGCACCAAGCCTGAAGAGATGACTTCCAAGGGAGGGAAGGCTCTATGACCGACCCCAACTATCCATGCATGAGGGTGGACTTTCCTAGATGGGAAGGAGACACAATTGGTTGGATCTCGCGTGTAGAGTGATATTTTCGGTATCACAAAATCGCAGACGCATCTATGGTAAAAATTGCAGCTATACATCTTAAAGGGAATGTCATACAATGTTTTGATAGATTTGAACATACTCATGGAATCCTCTCATAATGACAATTCAAAGAAGGACTGCTGATCCACTTCGGACCAACCGATTACGAGAACATTGACTAACAACTAGCAAAGATCTGACATACCTCCACCATTCAAGAGTACCAAACCAGGTTTGAAAGGTTATCTAATCAAACTCATGATTGGTCTCAAAAATAGCTATTGGGGACCTTCATTAAGGGCTTAAAGCCGGAGATCCGGGGAGAAGTTAAAGCACGACAACCGTACATGCTTATGGCAGCCATCTCTTTCGCACGACATCAAGAGGAGCAATTGAACCATGAATCTCGGAGGACTAGGGTCACTCCTCAACCAGCAATATTGAAGCCCTCAGCCCCCCTACTATCGACCGAGTCCCTACACCAAAGAGGTTAACAAGAGAAGAGCTTCGGGAGCGATATGCGAAGGGGTTATGTTGGCATTGCGACGAGCCGTGGAGCCGTGAGCATCGTTGTAGTAAAGGGAGACTTCTTATGATTGAACTAATAGAAGAAGAGATCATTGAACATCTAAAAGAGAGCCTTGAACATAAACAAGAAGATGCAGAAGAAGAGCCACAACTGACCGAAGTTACGGTACATGCACTAGCCGGCTTCTCAAACAACAATCGATCACTGTTCTCATCGACACAGGCAGTACTAATAACTTCCTAAATAGTAAGGTTGCTATCCAGATGGCCTTACCTATCCAGAATTGCAGCAGGTTTGACGTTAAGGTCACCGACGAACGAATTTTGAAATATGATCGTAGGCACCCGCGAGTGAAACTATTGCTGCAGGACCAAGAGATAATTGCATATTTCTTCCTCCTCTTTCTTGATGATCATGAGGCCATGCTCAGAATTAAATGGTTGACAACATTAGGTGATATTTCTTGGAATTTTATGCAACTAATTATTAAATTTTACAGTAAGGAGAAATAGGTGATACTGCACGGGAAACGTAGGGGCGACGTAATGATGATTTGCACACAACAAATGGAGAAGTTTTGCGTAAAAAATGCAGCGGCTTTTTGGTACAACTTGAGCAACAAACTAAGGGAGAGCCAATAGAATTTGAAGATCCAAACCTACTTCCTTTGCTTGTTGAATTTTCAGATAGATTTGACGAACCGTACAACCTACCTCTTACCCGTCGACATGATCATTATATAACAATTCTTCCAAGCAAACCTCCAGTAAATACTCGGCCATATCAATATCTACATCTTTAGAAGGATGAAATAGAAAGGATTGTAAAAGAGATACTTGAAATAGGAGTTATTCAGCCAAGTCGCAGTCTCTACTCTTCACTGATGCTACTTGTATGCAAGAAGGACAGAACATGGCAAATATACATTGATTACCGAGCTCTCAATGGCATAACCATCAAGGATAAATATCCTATTCCAGTAGTAGTTGAATTGCTAGATTAAAAGGAGCACAAATCTTTGGAAAGCTGGACCTTCGATCTGGGTATCATCAAATATGAGTGTGTGAAAAAGGCTGTTAGGACCCTTTTTCTGAGATTTTGAATAATGTTTATTGAGTCCGTTTAGTCTAGTTGTTTATTGAGTCGATTTGGTTCAATTAGAGTTAAGTAGAGGTTTATTTAATATTTATTTATTATTAGAGTTCAAGTCTTGAGGGACTCTAGGTGGAACTCTATAAATAGGGATGTAACTACTTCTTTTTGGTAACCAATGAAAAATACTATTTTGTCTTTGGACAAACCCTAGGAGGTCGATCCCCTCGAAGTGATCAAGGAGGCCGATCCCCTCGAAGCGATCAAGGAGGCCGATCCCCTCGAAGCGATCATTATCATCCCCATTTCTCTCCTTTCTCCTACGATAAGACTTTAGGGTCTTATCATTTGGTATCAGAGCCTACGATAAGATTTTAGGGTCTTATCATTTGGTATCAGAGCCTACGATAAGACTTAGGGTCTTATCATTTGGTATCAGAGCAACGATCCTTGGTGTCACCCGCCCTAGCCTTACCGTTGTCGCTGTTTCCCCGGCCAGTGACCTTCGACCACCGCTCAACCTTCTCGCTGTCTCATCTCGCTCAAAAAAAAAAAAAAAAACAAAGGAAAAAGAAAAGAAGAAACATGAGAGGAAGAAGAAGCCGCAGCCACCCCTATGTCCCCTGCTTCCGGCCAGCCCACCCGCCGCTGCTGCTCTCCGGCCAGCGCCCACCATCGCCCCGCTTCCCGGCCGGCGACCACCACCGCCGCTGTTCCCCGGCCAGGAGACGACGCTGCCAGCATCCATCCCAGCCCTACTGCCGCCGCCCGCCTCCCCTTGCGTCGCAGCGCAGCCGCTCGACTCTTCTCCTCGGCGATCGTTGGTGACACTGCTCCCAGCCGCGCCACCACCGCTGCCTCTCTACCGCAACCCTAGCCGTGCCCCCCCCTTGGGTCGCAGCCGCAGCCGCCTGTTGTCGCAGCCCCTCATTGCAACGGTTGCAGAAACCGAGTTCCTCTGTTGCCACAGCCCCTCGTCGATCGCAGCCGCGCCTCCACCAGCCGTGCCGCCTCCAGCACTCATCTTCCCCTCCAGCGTCGTCGTCGACCAGCCGACCCATCACCGCTGTGGGCCACCGTGCGACGATCGCCGCATGCCTCCCAGCAGCCGATCCTCCTTGCTCTGCATCCGTAGTGCCAGAAACAGGGCAACTCACCGGTTGCCCTTGTTCCCAACCGTGACACCGCCGACTCCTCCTTCTCCACCGCTGCCGCTGCTTCTCGACCGCACGATCACCGCCGCGCCACCGTTGCCAGCATCGCCAGCGGCTCCGGCTGTGGTGCGATAGAAACAGAGCACCCTGTTTCCCATCTCCAGCATCGCAACTTCCCGGCCAGCGACGACGCTCGCTGCCTTTTTCTCCACCGCCAACGCTGCGCTCCGGCCAGTGACCACCGGTGCTGCCAGCCACCGTAGCCTTCTCCTCAACCGCTCATGATCCTTCCGGCCAACTCCTTCGGTGGTGCGACAAAAACAGAACCACCACGCAGCAACAAAAACAGTGGCACCCTCTACTGCCTTAGCCGTCGACCCCAGCAGCGCACGCAACATCGATTCCTCTTCTCAACCTCGGTCGCATCAATGCTGCCTCCCCCTTGGTTAGCATATTCTGCCACAACCACAGGTTGCCATCACCGCAGCCTCAACCCCGTTGCTCGGCGATCGCCTGTCGCAGCAGCTATAGCCACATCAACACAATCGCCTTCCAACCCCGGCGCTCTCACCTCATGCAGCGATAGAAACAAGGCAGCTACTCTTCCTCCAACGCAGTGACCGCAACACTATCCTAGGCATCCACCTCCTCGGCAACTTCGCATCGATAGTGTTGATGCCCTTGACCGACACCAAAAACAGGAGTTGAGATTACAGATTTACAGTCTTACGTAATGGCCACTGATAACTCAGTGAAAGCACAAATGGAAGCATTGGAAATCAGAATTGAGAACCAGTTACAAGAAGTACTTAATGATTTCAAAAAGGACTTATTGGGGAGCCTTAGTAAATTTCAACAAGGTGAGAGCTCAAGTTCTACATTGCACAGATCTGGAAATACCAGAAAAGGGCCCCAAGATTGTGACTCAATCTACTCATACATGAAGGTGGATGGACAGCTCTCAAAAATTTATCAGACTTCTACAGTGTTGGAATATTAGAGTAGGTTTGAAGGATTGTCAAATCAAGCTAGAGATTGGTCGGAACAACAGCTTCTAGATACATTTATTGAAGGGCTTATTCCAGAGATTCGGTGTGAAGTTAAGGCTCGTCAACCCCGCACTATGATAGCTGCGATCTCATTCGCACATCTACATGAGAAAAAAATCAACAAGGAAAATCATGGAAACAGAAGTGACAACAACCAGATGATTAGTAAGCCACTGGCCCCATCTATTCCCAACCAAAGCCTTGACACCCGAAGACTAACCCAAGAAGAACTCAATGAAAGATCAGCAAAGGGTTTGCACTATGATGAAAAGTGGAGTATGGAGCACCAATGTAAACAAGGGCAACGTATAATGATTGAGCCAATTAGAGATGAACCGAAAGCAGAAGAGTTGGACTCCGATTATGAAGGTGTGGAAACTGATGAAGATATTGAAGCCATCACATATACAGTGCATGCATTGGCTAGCTATGCTAACCCACAAACTATGAAAATCAGAGAAACTTTGAAGCATCAGCCTGTCACTATGTTGATTGATACGTGCAGCACTAATAATTTTATGGACAGGAAAGTTGCATCCCGATTAGCTTACCGCATTGAAGGCTATGACAGATTCGAAGTAAAGATTACTGATGGACAGATTTTAACTTGTGATACCAAAGGCCAGGAGTTTCTTGCAATGATTACTACACTAAAAGATCGACCTGTTGCTTACACTGTCAAAAAGTGGAGACCATACTTACTTGATCAACGGGTTGTGATGCGTTGCAGATAGTCGATGGCTAAAGTGCTGAAAGAGAACCTCCCCGAGATTGATGCTGCTCAGCCTTGAGGACAAGGCTGATTTGAAGAGGGAGGAACTGTTAGGACTCTTTTTCTGAGATTTTGAATAATGTTTATTGAGTCCGTTTAGTCTAGTTGTTTATTGAGTTGATTTGGTTCAATTAGAGTCAAGTAGAGGTTTATTTAATATTTATTTATTATTAGAGTTCATGTCCTGAGGGACTATGGGTGGAACACTATAAATAGGGATGTAACTACTTCTTTTCGGTAACCAATGAAAAATACTATTCTATCTTTGGATAAACCCTAGGAGGTCGATCCCCTCGAAGTGATCAAGGAGGGTCGATCCCCTCGAAGTGATCAAGGAGGGCCGATCCCCTCGAAGCGATCAAGGAGGCCGATCCCCTCGAAGAGATCATTATCATCCCCATTTCTCTCCTTTCTCCTACGATAAGACTTTAGGGTCTTATCAAAGGCATACCAAAAATCGCCTTTCGAACATACAACGGCCACTATAAATTTTTGCTTTCTGCAACAAAAGATGGAATATCTTGGGCATATCATATCAGAGGAAGATGTGATGGTGGACCCCTCCAAAATAGAAGCAATGCAGAATTGGTCGACCCCGAGGAATATAAAATTGCTACATGGATTTCTGGGTTTAATAGGCTACTAC
Source organism: Musa acuminata AAA Group (assembly GCF_036884655.1). Classification (NCBI taxonomy): domain Eukaryota; kingdom Viridiplantae; phylum Streptophyta; class Magnoliopsida; order Zingiberales; family Musaceae; genus Musa; species Musa acuminata. The sequence goes on from NC_088346.1 coordinate 27,601,630, forward strand.
CGTGAGTTCATGAAAAACTATGGAAAGATCAGTGCACTACTTACTTCCTTACAGAAAAAAGATGTCTTCCAATGGTCGGACAAAGCTTTTGCTGCCTTCGACAAACTTAAGGCAGCCATGATGACGATGCTAGTGCTAGCACTACCAGATTTCAGCCAACCCTTCATTATTGAGGTGAACGCATTTGGAGTCAGAATTGGAGCTATTCTCATACAAGATGGTCGACCACTCGCATACACTAGCAAGGCATTGTCTCCCTCCCAACAAAATATGTCAACATATGATAAGGAGATGCTCGCCATTGTGCACGCAGCAACGAGGTGGAGACCCTGCTTGATCGGTCGATGATTTCAAATTAAAACCGACCATAAAAGCCTCAAGTACTTTTTTGTAGCAAAAGATATCATCCCTTGAGCAGCAAAAATGGGTAACAAAACTTCTTAGATTTGATTATGAAATAACTTACAAAAAGTGGAAAGAGAATATTGTTGCAGATGCGCTTTCGCAACTACCCGAGCAAGCTGAATTTTCGATCGTTTCACTTTCGACTAGTGACTTCCTTGAGGATATTAAGATGGAATGGCAGGAAGATTCGGAGACTAGTAAGATCATAAAAAAATTGAAGGAAGCACCATGTCATGGCCCCTCAAATAATATCGATGATTTTAAAAATTTACATCACAAACCAATCTAGGATCCAAACACGCATTTGAGGACACTGAAAAACATTCTATCAAATTCACATATATAAAACTTGTGCAGTTTATAATCATATATCACATCACTCGATAATTCACATTTATGGCAACCCAAGCCAACTTGACAAACAAGAACAATATTTATAAATCCACAAGCTAAATAAATTATACAATCAGAACTCCAACTATTCACCACAAGTTCATATCATCATAAATTAGACTTAACATTCTGAAATTCCAAATAAGAGAGATCTTCTAACACTTTTACACAGTATATCCATTTCAATTCATCGACAACATTTCATTACATACAAAATATACTTATACAACAATAACATAATGACCAACAAGACTTGCCCATATTTCAGAATAGCTCTCCACTGCCTCAGCCCAATTCAAACATCTCAAAGAGTGACAAGTTGACCTGAAAGATTTATATAACAATGGAGTGAGCTAAAAACAGCTCAGCTAGTACCAAAGCATATATAGCACGAGAAGGGACAGTTTCAGACAAACAAGATATCACAATGCAAGACAGAATCCAAGAGATTCAAGGATATCATCTCATTAGATACAGAATCGCAAATATCATTTCATTCATAACATATTTGGTTCATAATAAATGGAGCATAGAGTAATTGGAGCATATCAATAGCCTACGAGATGTGTCGGAGCATATCAATGGCAAATAAGACATTTCAGAACATATCAGTTCATAGCAAATGGAGCATACCAATAGCATATAAAATGTTTCGGATCATATCAATGATAAATGGAACATTTCGGAACAAATCAATGGTGTATGAAGCATTTTGAAGTATATCAAAGGCATAGGAAACATTTTGGAGCATATCAATACAAAATACGAAACAGAAGCTCAGGCGTCGTACCCTAGCATAGTGCAATTGAGGTTTAACTTAGTGGTGGCTCCACGCCGTGATGAGTTCTCGACTCCATCCATGGGTAGCCCTTTCCTACTCGAGCCCTCTCACCCTACCCAAGTGCTAGGTCGGCTCTGAATTTCATATCAAACAGATAGAAGGTGAAGTGGGATTCCAAATATAATACGGTCTATCCATTTCTGAATGACCACCAAACATAATCTAGAGCATCGCAGGCTCTAAGAACATACCCTTTACCATTTATGGCAAAGGTCCAAATAATCCCACAAACACTAGAGTACAAAAGGGTATTGTGAACAATAAATTGGGATATATCGGAAGCACATGCGGAACAACGAAATGTACATGTGACTTTATGAAACATTATGATACAAACATGAAGTTTACATAACAGATTTAGGTATCCAAATACATGTAGGACAAGAGCATATAAGAATTCAAAGCAGTAATATAAAGCTCAATTGAATAAGAAAGCTAAAGGATATCAATTTCCAAAGGAATGAAACCAGAATATGCGAAATCGACCAAAGCTCGATTTCTGGCAGAATTCAAGAGGCACATTGAACAAATGATTCAAACTATCAATCATGCTCCAATATACTCAAGAAAGCTATCAAAAGAAAGGTTTATGAGTCTATATTCTGATCAAATAATTTTTTTCCAAATCAGAGGTCAATACATGAAGTTATAATCATAACAAGGTAGAAAGGTCAGAATCTCAGAAGTTGCACAGATTCGGATCGTTACGTCTAAACAGGAGATATATCAAATGCAAGGGTAGAACAATTTAAAGTCCTAATATTCAAAGCAAATATAGAGATAAAATTACTGTAAAAAGATATCAGGACACTTGCAATAGGAAGGAATTGAAAGCTTGCAATAGGAAGGATCGGAACACTTGCAATAGAAAAGATTAGAAAGCTTGCAATAGAAAGGATCGAAACACTTGCAATAAGAAAATTAGAACAATTACAGGAGAATTGATCGGGAAACTTGCCTTTCAAATATTTTGATCCGAAGATCCAAAGAAGGTGCTAGCCCAAATCCTTTTACTTTTCCTCCGTGTCCTCTCTCTGTTTCATTTTCTACATATGTCTTTTCTTTTTCCTCCACAACTACAGCTCATGCAGAACATAGAGGTATAGTCACCTGCTCTTTCTTACTCTCATTCCTTTGTTTTCTTTTTCAAACACAGGTGTTGCAGCCATTGGCGCTGCCACTACCATAGTCGTAGCCACGACCGCAATAGTTGTCACAACCGCAGTCCCTTCCACTGCACTACTTCCTTCCTCCCTTCTCTCGTTCCTACTTTTTCTTTCCAAAACATAGCTACCGCAGACGCAGCCGCCACCACCGCAGTAGCAATCATAGCCAAAGCCCCCTTTTTTTTTTCCCTTTCCTTTCTTTCTCTTTCCCAAAAGCAGCTACCGCAGCCACCACCGCTGCCACAGCTACCCAGCCGCAGTCGCAGCCACAACAGCAGCCACCACACCCGCAGCCTCTTCTTCCTCCCCTGCTCTATTTCCTCTCTTTCTCTTCCAGCTACAGCTGCAGCTGCCACATGCCGCAACTGCCTCCCCTTCTCCTCTTCCTCTCTTCTTCCCTTTTCCTTCTCTTCTTTCCCAACTGTACTGCTGCAGTCGCAGCCTCAGCCACGGCCGCAGCCTCTTCTTCCTCCCCTGCTCATCTTACTCTCCTTCTTCTCTTCCAACTGTAGTTGCCATCACCGCAGCCATAGCCCCTTCTTCCCCTTCTCTTCTTCCTCTCCTTCCCTTCTCTCGTTCCTACTTTTTCTTTCCCAAACACAACTGCCGCAAATGCAACCGCCACCACCGCAGCCGCAATCACGGCCACGGCCCCCTTTTTTTTCTCTTTTTCTTTCTTTCTCTTTCCCAAAAGCAACCGCTGCAGCCACCACCACTGCCATAGCTACCGCAGCCAATGTAGCAGTCACAGTTGCAGTCGCAGCCACGGCTGCAGCCACCACAGCCGCAGCCTCTTCTTCCTCCCCTGCTCTGTTTCCTCTCCTTCTCTTCCAGCTGCAGCTGCCACTACCGCAGCTGCCTCCCCTTCTCCTCTTCCTCTGTTCTTCCCTTTTCCTTTCTCTTTTTCTTCCTTTCCTTCTCTTCTTTCTCAGCTGTACTGCTGCAGTCTTAGCCTCAGCCACGGCTGCAGCCTCTTCTTCCTCCCCTGCTCATCTTCCTTCCTTCTTCTCTTCCAACTGCAGCTGCCATTGCCGCAGCTGCAGCCGCAACCCCTTCTTCCCCTTCTCTTCTTCCTCTCCTTCCATTCTTCCTTCCTCTTCCTCTTTCCCTGCCACAGCTATAGCTGCCACAACCGCAGCCGCAGCTACTTCTTTCCCTTCTCCTCTTCTTTCTCCTTCCTTTCTTCTTCTTCTCTTCTTCTCCTTCCTCCCCTTCTTCTCCCCGATGAATAGCACCTCTTTTCCTCTGTTTCCTCCTGCAGGAAACAGAGGTGCCACCTCTTCACCCGCTTCTACTTCTTCTCTTCCTCTCTTCTTCCCATCTTCCTTCCTCCACAGCTGCAGCTGCCACAGCCGTAGCCGCAGCTACTTCTTTCCCTTCTCATCTTCCTTCTCCTTCCTTTCTTCTTCTTCTCTTCTTCTCCTTCCTCCCCTCCGGCGTCACACACACCCTCTCCTCTATTTCCTCTGTAGGAAACAAAGGTATCACAACCTCTTCTCCTGCTTCCTTTTCTTCTTCTCTTCCTCTTCTTCTTCTTCTTCTCTTCGAACGCCCCACACCTCTCCTCTATTTCCACCTGCAGGAAACAGAGGTGCTGCAGCCCTAGCTGCTGCCACCTCTCGCTCCTCTCCCACTTCCCTCTCTTTTTCTTCTTCTTCTATTCTTCTCTTCTCCCTCTTCTTCCTCCTCTCTTCTTTTCCCTCTTCTTCTTCTTTTCTTCTTCTCCTCTTCTTCCTTTCTCCTCCGCAACGCCCCATCGCTCCTCTCTTTGTTTCTCGTGAAACAGAGAACGTTGAAGGCGGTGGGATAAAACCAAAATTTTTGGTTTTCTTTATTTTTTTTCTATTTACAACTTAATAGTTTAGTCCTTGAAATTTCTATATTTACATATAGGGCCTCCAATTGACATATAAATCCTTATTAATAAATTTTCAAAAGTAAGGGATATTACACTCTCCCCCTCCTTAAAAGAAAATTTAGTCCTCTAAATTGGTCATAGCTCAATCGATGAAAAGATGAGGATTATGATTTCTTTATTTCCTCCTCCGACTCTTAAATAATTTTATTGATACAATACAATTATACAATTATCCAAGAGTGACCGAAATATTCTCCTCCTTGATCCTCAATAGATGGTAACCCGACATTAAACAATCTTTGAAAATACCTATGCACCCTGTAGTTAATCAAACAAGTCGTCACTTTAGAGAATACTCATTTTTTGATGGTTACCTGATTCAACTATCTATAATCAATACAAATCCTCAATGTTCTATCCATCTTTTTAACTAACACCGGAGCACCCCATGATGGAATATTAAGTCAAATAAAATCATTATTTAATAGTCCTTGTAGTTGTTTTTCTAATTCCACTTAATATTGGAATTGTCCCAAAGACCAAATCAAAAGCAAAGTCATGGTTTGGAGGTAATTCAAGCAAATCATCTTGGGATACATTAGGTAAGGAGATAAATCATGTCTAATACTTTCAAAATAGAAGATGGGCTGATCTAATATGCAAAAAGTGATCATTAGTTATATAACAATCTATATTGGTATGATAAGAAGATAGTCAATTCATACAAAGTATAATATCCAAATTTCAAATCTCTAGGAGAACTAAATCAGCAAAAAGTTTAAGTTCTCCAATAAAAATCAGACAAGAGGACCAGATTCAAGTTCGTTATCAAAGAATCTCCAATGATCGTATTTACATATAGCAGATAATGTAGTGGTCTAGGTTGAATGCCCAAGTGATAAGCAATATGTTACAAATCAAATCGTAGAAAGGACCCATGGTCAAACAAATATTTGCAATCTTTCATAAACATGCATAATACCTTCGATCACTAATTCAGAAGTTTTAGAATCATATTCAGTGATAGCATACACTCTGACATGGGCTGATGATTTATGAGGCAGTGACTCTTTTTTCTTGTTCAAGGGGTAGTCTTTTATTTTATGATCCAACTTTCTGTTAGGATCGAGAGCACTAAGAGGGGGGGGGGGGGGTGAATTAGTGCAGCGAAAATCTTTCTGCGATTAAAATCGAAAGCTGCGTTCGAACGATAAAAACAACTTCTGTATGAAAGTTGATACTAAACAAGGTTAAAGTCAAACTATGCAGGCAGTTTGCAGCTATGATGAAAACCAGAATATCGACGCAAACTGAAATCCGACGTTCGTACGAAGAAACTGATTTACGTCTAAATGCTTATTCGCAAATCACTTGATTAGATAAGATGCAGTTTAAGCAGGAGTATAAAGGCAGTGTGCAGTTATGGTAAAGCTCAAAACGTAAACGCAATCTGCAATATGATGATCATACGAAAAAGCAGATTTACGTCTAAACGCAGATTTACGTCTAAACGCATATTTACATCTGAACCTTGAAAGTCGTTCGTAAAATCGCAGAGGGCAGTAAGCTATTGAGAAGTTTGCAGTGAAGGTAAAATGCTCAAAGGAAATGCAAACCGAGATTTAGAGTGGTTCGGTCAATCTTGACCTACTCCACTTTTGGCTTCCTCCACCGACGAGGTCACCGACGTCAACTAGAGGCCTTCCTTCAATAGGCGAAGGCCAACCACCCTCTTACAGATTCACTCCTTTTGACGGACTTAGGAGACAACCCTTATAGAAGTTTTCTCTCCTCTCTTTACAACTCAAACTTTGAAGAACAGAAAGAGGAGAACTAGCAGTTTTGAGCTCTAAGAACCATAGAAAGACAGCAAGATTTTGAGTGTGTGTTCTATGCTTTCAGTGCTGAATGGGTGGGGTATTTATAGGCCCCAACCCAGTTCAAATTTGGAGCTCAAATCTGTCAATTCCCGGAATTCCGGGATCAGGCGGTTGCACCTCCTGACTTGGGCGGTTGCACCGCCTGGCAGAGCTCGAAGACTGAGCCTCTGGGCGGTGCCACCTCTGTCAGGTGCGGTTGCACCTCTTTGCCAGAGCTCGAAGACTAAGCTCCGGCGGTTGCACCGCCTGACTAGGGAGGTTGCACCGCCTAGCAGAGCTCGAAACTTGAGCTCTAGCGGTGCTACCTCTTGGCTGGGGCAGTTGCACCGCCCAGTCTCGCCGGGAGACATAGCCTGGGCGGTGCAACCTCTTGGCTTGGGTGGTTACACCTCCCACAGCAATCAGGGTCCGAATGGGTTAATCCATTCGGCCCAATTTGATTCTTTCAGGGGCCCAATTGCCCCAAGATTAAGCTAATGGGATCACCTCCCATTACTAACTTAATCAATACGCTAACTATGATTATTTCCTAAGACATATTCTGCAGCTTGCTCCGGTGCGTCAATCGCTTCTTCCGGCGAGTTTCTGGCAAACTTTCGTCGATCATCCGACGAACCCTCGGTGATCCTCCTGCGGACTTCCGGCAAACTCCTGGACTTGCGATGATCCACTTGGCAAGTTTCGACGAGCTCCTTTGGCAAGCTTCTGGACTTCTCGGATTTGTTCCCGCAGAACCTCCGACGATTGTCCGAACTTCCGTCGAGCTCTTGAACTCCCAGCGTGATCATTGTCATGACTCCGGCGCAACTCCTGCTGCATGTCTTACTTTCATCGTAGTTAATCCTGCACACTTATCTCAACACACAGATTAGACAAACAATTGACAATTGACTTCATCATCAAAATCCGAGATTCAACAATCTCCCCCTTTTTGATGATGACAATCAATTGATAATAGAGTTAACCTTAACTCCCATTGTCTATATGCCATACTCTTTGAATTTAAAAACTTTATAAATTTAAGACAAATATTCCCATCATGATTCCTATCATGATGTATTACTTTAAAGATGATGTCAAGGCTTGACATTCATTTTCAAATATAACAAGTTTGAATGATGGTTATTGTAGCAATTCATCATATTGTAAGATATCGACATGTAAAGCTGTGAAGCAAGATTTTGATATCATTACATGATGTACACATTTTGAATATTTTAGCAAGTGTAGCATTGCATCACATGGTAAGATATCAGCTCGTACGATGTAAATTTTTGTTTGATATCTTGATACAGGGCATATAGCAATGATAGCAATCATATATTTCTTGGTGATGCAAGTATGGCCTAATCATAGCAATGATAGCAACCATATCAACATCAGTGATAGCAAACATATTAGCATCATTGATAGCAACCATATCAACATCAGTGATAGCAAACATATCAGCATCAGTGATAGCAACCATATCAACATCAGTGATAGCAAACATATCAATTCATATATTTCTCCCCCTTTGTCATCAACAAAAAGCATGGTAGATGTTATTCTAGGAGAACAATATAAGCAGGTTATCAAGCACATAAAGGAAGGCATGACACGTATAATGCTTTGAATACCTCTTCTCCTTGTATGTTATAATTCTTTGTGCATGAAAGAGGAAACTCATTTTTTCCAAAAAAATTTTACATAAGAGTGTACCGAAAAATCCAATTTTTAGCATTCAAATTGTTAATCAAATCCGAAAATGAAATGAACTTTTCTATGCATTCGGACATGAGTAAGCTATTGATTTTCAAGGACAAAATATAATTTCCAACATGTTATTTGATCAAGTGATACCAAGGCATGTAATAGTAATCAAGCGATTTGGTCATTCAATAAAGTCCGAAAAATAATTTTAACTAGTTTAAGTATTCGGACATATCAACATTCCTAATTCTCTTCTTATGAAATCAAATTGTTCTTCACTTAGAGGTTTTGTAAATATATTAGCTAGTTGATGTTTCGTATCAATGAACTCTATGATTACATCATGATTCGTAACAGGATCTCGTATAAAGTGATGTCTAATATCAATATGTTTTGTTCTTGAGTGTTGTATAGGGTTCTTTGTTAAGCATATTGCACTTGTGTTATCACATTTAATGGAAATATTTTTAAGATGAACTTTATAATCTTCTAAGGTGTTTTTCATCCAAACAACTTGTGCACAACATGCACTTGCTGTAATATATTCAGCTTCGGTTCTTGATAGTGCAACCGAGTTTTGTTTCTTAGATGACCAGGAAACAAGGGCATGTCCTAAGAATTGACATGTTCCTGATGTACTTTTTCTATCTAATCTACAACAAGCGAAGTCTGCATCAGCATAACCAATTAACTCAAGATTCTCTGATTTTGGGTACCATAATCCTAGATTTGTGATACCATTAAGATATCTGAATATTCTTTTAACTGCTTTGAGATGAGATATCTTAGGGTTTGATTGAAATCTAGCACAAAGTCCTACACTGAACATGATGTCTGGTCTAGTTGCAGTGAGGTAAAGTAAACTTCCTATCATACCCCTATAAGTTTTTTGATCGAAGCTTTCTCCACTTTCATCAATTTCTAACTTAGTGGAGGTGCTCATAGGAGTGTTAATAGTTTTTGAGTTATTCATATTAAACTTCTTTAGTAAACTCATAGCATATTTAGTTTGACTAATAAAGATGTCATTGCTTAGTTGTTTGATTTGTAGACCTAAGCAGAATGTTAACTCTCCCATTAGACTCATTTCGAATTCAAGACTCATAGTTTTAGCAAAAGATTCACAAAGAGATTCATTCGTAGAACCAAAGATAATATCATCAACATAAATTTGAACAATGAGAAAATTATTTTCAAGGTTCTTGATGAATAATGTAGTATCAACCTTGCCTTTTATGAAATTATTTTCAATAAGAAAAGAACTAAGTCTCTCATACCAAGCCCTGGGAGCTTGTTTTAAACCATAGAGAGCTTTAGTTAATCTAAACACATGATTAGGGAGACTATTATTTTCAAATCCAGGAGATTGTTCAACATAGACTTCTTCGGAAATAAAGCCGTTAAGAAAAGTGCTTTTAACATCCATTTGAAACAACTTAAAATTATTACTACTAGCGTAGGCAAGGAGCATCCTTATGGCTTCTAATCGAGCCACAGGAGCGATGGTTTCTTCGTAATCGATACCTTCTTCTTGGTTGAAACCTTTGGCCACTAATCTAGCCTTGTTTCTAACCACGATACCATTTTCATCTTGCTTGTTTCTAAAGACCCATTTAGTATCAATAACTAAATGGTCATTTGGCCTAGGAACAAGCGTCCATACCTCATTTCTCTCAAATCGATTCAATTCATCATGCATTGCGATAATCCATGAATCATCTTTCATGGCTTCATCAACACATTTGGGTTCAATTTGGGAGAGAAAAGCGGCGTTGGCACAAAAATTTTTAAGAGAAGATCGTGTTTGAACCCCCTTTGATGTGTCTCCTAAGATTAGCTCCTTAGGATGAGCATCTACATACTTTCAATCCTTGGGTAAGGAAAGCTTGGAAGTGGATGCATCCAAGTTGCTAGTTGGAGACGGGGTTTCGTTTAAATTCAAGGAATCAAAATTAACATCATCATCAAAATCATTTTTCCTAATTTCGGAAATCTCATTGAAAACAACATGAATGGATTCTTCAATAATTAAAGTTCTTTTATTGAAGATACGAAAAGCTTTAGAAACCGAAGAATAACCAAGAAAGATTCCTTCATCGGATTTAGCATCAAATTTTCCTAAGTTATCCTTTTCATTCAAGATAAAACACTTACACCCAAAGACTTTAAAATATGAAACATTGGGTTTTTTGTTATTCTATAACTCATAAGAAGTTTTGGTGAGTAAAGGTCTTACTAGAACTCTATTCAAAATATAGCATGCAGTGTTTACGGCTTCGGCCCAAAAATATTTGGGTAGGCTATGTTCATTCAACATGGTTCTTGCCATTTCTTGTAGATTTCGATTTTTTCTTTCTACTACCCGATTTTGTTGAGGATTTCTTGGAGTAGAAAAATTATGGTTGTATCCATTGAGTTCACAAAATTCTTGGAAATCATGGTTTTGAAATTCTCCACCATAATCACTTCTAATTGACGAAATCATAAAGCCCTTCTCATTTTGAACAAGTTTACAAAACTTGGTAAAGTATCTAAAGCATTCATTTTTCTGTTTTAAGAAGTAAGTCCATGTATAACTGCTATAGTCATCTACAATGACAAAGGCGTATTTGCTACCTCCTAGACTCGATGTAGAGATTGGTCCGAACAAGTCCATATGGATCAGTTGTAAGGGCCTAGAGGTGCTTATTTGATTCTTAGTTTTGAAGCTACCCTTACTTTGTTTACCTAATTGGCAAGCATCACATACATTATCTTTGATGAACTTGATATGAGGAATTCCTCTTACAAGTTCTTTAGATGATATTTGAGTAATTAGTTTCATGCTGGCATGACCTAATCTTCTATGCCATAGCCAAGCATCCTCATTCAAAACCGAAAAACACATTTCATTACACAAATCATTGATGTTAATGGTGTATACGTTATTTTGTTTTAATGCAATCATAGACATGTTTCTATGTGGTTTTTCAATGATGCAAGCATTAGATTCGAATTTGACAGTGTATCCTTTATCACATAATTGACTAATGCTCAAGAGGTTATGTTTTAAACCATCAACCAACAAAACATCTTCAATAAAGAAGTTGGATTTGTTACCTATGGTTCCTTTGCCAATGATTTTACCCTTATTGTTGTCTCCGAAGGTGACATAGCCTTCGTCTATACTAGTGAGCTTAGAGAATTGAGATGGATCTCCGGTCATATGCCTTGAGCATCCACTATCAAGGTATCATCTCTTGCTCCTAGCTTGCGATAGTGTGGGTTTCTACAAGAAAGGATGATTTTTAGGTACCCATTTACTTTTGGGTGCCTCAAAGATAGATCTACATTGTTTATCATGTTGCATAGAGTTTATCATGGTTCCTTTAGGAACCCAAGTCAGTTTGTTTGGACTTATTTTCTTGAATGGACAATAATGCGTCTTGCGTCCAAGTTTGCAACAAAAGTTGCATTTAGTTTGGTGTTGAACATGTAAGATGGGGCCTTTTATGAAGGTGGTTAAATTTAGGTGAGGACTTCTCACAAATCCAATTCCACTCCTTTTTGGAATGTGACCCTTGTTTGCAAGGATCATGTTCAATGACTTGCTACCAACCTCGAATTTCTTCAAGGTGTCCTTAAGTAGCAGGTTTCCTTTTTGGAGAGTTTCTAGATCATGGCATTTGATACATGAATTTAAACTATCATGATATTCAGTTTTTAACTTATCAAAATCACAAGTAAGACTATCATGCTCCTTTTTTAGCAATTTGTATTTTCTATTGATAATCTTGCATTCATCAAATAAGTCCTGGAAGGCATTTAATAATTCATCGAAAGATAAATCAGCATCTAATAAATTCGTTACCTCTTCTCCGATGGCCATTAAGGCATAATGAGCAACTTGCTCGGTGTTGAACTCCTCTTCTTCGGATGTGCTCGAATCATCCCATGTTGCTTTGAGCGCCTTCTTCTTTGTTGTTCTCTTTTTGGCTTGGGGACAATCACTCTTGTAGTGTCCCGGCTTTTTGCACTCATAGCAAATAACTTGGTCCTTCTTGGGTTCAAGTTTATTTTTAATGTCATTCTTAAACTTGTTTCTTTTAATGAATTTTTTTAAATTTCTTGTTAGAAGTGCCAAGTCATCGTCACAGTCCTCATCACTTGAGTTTTCTTTCAAGTGGTCTTCCAAAGTCCTAAGTGTCATATCCTTCCTATTCTTTGGAAGGATGTCTTCTTGCTCTTCATGAGCTTTGCAAGTCATCTCGTAGGTCAATAATGACCTAATTAGTTCTTCAAGAGGGAAGTTGTTTGGATCTTTTGCCTCTTGTATAGCAGTGACTTTAGGATCCCAACTCTTAGGAAGGGATCTTAGAATCTTATTTACGAGCTCAAAATACGAAAAACATTTTCCGAGTCCTTTTAGACCGTTGACGACATCCGTGAAACGGGTAAACATATCGCCAATAGTCTCACTCGGTTTCATTCGGAAAAGTTCGAAAGAGTGTAACAAAAGATTGATTTTTGACTCTTTCACTCTACTTGTGCCTTCATGAGTCACTTCGAGTGTGTGCCAAATATCAAATGCAATTTCACAAATCGAAACACGATTAAACTCGTTTTTATCAAGTGCGCAAAATAAGGCATTCATAGCCTTTGCATTGAGAGCGAAAGCCTTCTTCTCCAAATCATTCCAATCGATCATTGGAAGAGAAGACTTCGAAAAACCATTTTCGATAAGATTCCAAAGTTCAACATCCATAGAGATAAGAAAGATCCTCATTCGAGTCTTCCAATAGGTGTAGTACGTCCCAATAAACATGGGTGGACGTGTAATAGAATGGCCCTCTTGGTTTCCGGCGTAAGCCATATCTCTTGGGTTTTAATCCGTTTGAGAGTTAACCGGGCTCTGATACCAATTATTAGGATCGAGAGCACTAAGAGGGGGGGGTGAATTAGTGCAGCGGAAAACTTTCTGCGATTAAAATCGAACGCTGCGTTCGAACGATAAAAAAAACTTCTGTATGCAAGTTGATACTAAGCAAGGTTAAAGTCAAACTATGCAGGCAATTTGCAGCTATGATGAAAACCAGAATATCGGCGCAAACTGAAATCTGACGTTCGTATGAAGAAACTGATTTACGTCTAAATGTTGATTCGTAAATCACTTGATTAGATAAGACGCAGTTTAAGCAGGAGTATAAAGGCAGTGTGCAGTTATGGTAAAGCTCAAAACGTAAACGCAATCTATAATATGATGATCATACGAAAAAGCAGATTTACGTCTAAATGCAGATTTACGTCTGAACCTTGAAACTCGTTCGTAAAATCGCAGAGGGCAGTAAGCTATTGAGAAGTTTGCAATGAAGGTAAAATGCTCAAAGGAAATGCAAACCGAGATTTAGAGTGGTTCGGTCAATCTTGACCTACTCCACTTTTGGCTTCCTCCATCGATGAGGTCACCGACATCAACTAGAGGCCTTCCTTCAATAGGCGAAGGCTAACCACCCTCTTACATATTCACTCCTTTTGACGGGCTTAGGAGACAACCCTTAGAGAAGTTTTCTCTCCTCTCTTTACAACTCAAACTTTGAAGAATAGAAAGAGGAGAACTAGCAGTTTTGAGCTCGAAGAACCACAGAAAGACAGCAAGATTTCAAGTGTGTGTGCTGTGCTTTCAGTGCTGAATGGGTGGGGTATTTATAGGCCCCAACCCAGTTCAAATTTGGAGCTCAAATCTGTCAATTCCCGGAATTTCGGGATCAGGCGGTTGCACCTCTCTGCTAGAGCTCGAAGACTGAGCTCAGGCAGTTGCACCGCCTGACTGGGGAGGTTGCACCGCCTGGCAGAGCTCGAAACTTGAGCTATGGCGGTGCTACCTCTTGGCTCGGGCGGTTGCACCGCCCAGTCTCGTTGGGAGACATAGCCTGGGCGGTGCTACCTCTTGGCTTGGGCGGTTGCACCTCCCACAACAATCAAGGTCCGAATGGGTTAATCCATACGGACAATTTGATTCTTTCAAGGGCCCAATTGCCCCAAGATTAAGCTAATGGGATCACCTCCCATTTCTAACTTAATCAATGTGCTAACTACGATTATTTCCTAAGACATATTCTGCAGCTTGCTCCGGTGCATCAATCGCTTCTTCCAGCGAGTTTCCGGCGAACTTCCGTCGATCATCCGACGAACCCTCGGTGATCCTCCTACGGACTTCCGACAAACTCCTGGACTTGCGACGATCCACTTGGCAAGTTCCGACGAGCTCCTTTGGTAAGCTTCTGGACTTCTCGTATTTGTTCCCGCAGAACCTCCGACGACTGTCCGAACTTCCGTCGAGCTCTTGAACTCCCAGCGTGATCATTGTCATGACTCCGGTGCAACTCCTGCTGCATGTCTTACTTTCATCGTAGTTAATCCTGCACACTTATCTCAACACACAGATTAGACAAACAATTGACAATTGATTTCATCATCAAAATCCGAGATTCAACACTTTCCACAAGCAAAATAGACTCCAGTCACTCGAAAACACAAACTTGTTTCATAATTTAACTTGTAATTCACACATGATTGAGTCCTTTGTGGTGACTTCCTTTTTCAAATCAAAATGTCTTGACCCTCCTGTTATTACTTTTTGATTCATTTCGAATCATATTTTTATTGGTAAACTTGTCCTTATTATTCTTGCCACTGATCTTCAAAAATTTTTTTCATTGTTGCCATTAATGATCAGCTTCTACTTCTAATATAAGGTGGCAAAAGAACTCTTTTAATCATCAGAACAATTTTGTACATCAAATATCTTCTTTGTTTGCATCATCTGTTTTTCTACAACCAATGAAATTAGGTTCAACATGCTTTCATTGCGCTACTCTAATTTAGTATCCTCGATCAACCCTTTCATCGCACATAATTAATCAGAAGCATATGAAGTAGGAGGACTAAATGTCCCCGTCATCCTAGATTCCTAAAATGCATCAAAGAAAATTTCCACCGATCATTATAGTTCACTAGACCTCAATATATTTTGCGCGTCAACATATCAAATATTTCAGTAATCCTCAAATCATGCTCTGATACCACCTCTGTCACGCCCCCTCAAATAATATCGATTATTTTAAAAATTTTCATCACAAACCAATCCAGGATCCAAATACACATTTGAGGACACATAAAAACATTCTATCAAATTCACATATATAAAACCTATGCAGTTTATAATCATATATCATATCACTCGATAATTCACATTTATGGCAACCGAAGCCAACTTGACAAACATGAACAACATTTATAAATCCATAAGCTAAATAAATTATACAATCAGAACTCCAACTATTCACCACAAGTTCATATCATCATAAATTAGACTTAACATTCTGAATTCCAAATAAGAGAGATCTTCTAACACTTTTACACAGTATATCCATTTCGATTCATCGACAACATTTCATTACATATAAAATATACTTATACAACAATAACATAATGACCAACAAGACTTGCCCATAATTCAGAATAGCTCTCCACTACCTCAACCCAATTGAAACATCTCAACGAGTGACAAGCTGACTTGAAAGATTTATATAACAATGGAGTGAGCTAAAAATAACTCAGCAAGTAACAAAGCATATATAGCACGAGAAGGGACAGTTTCAAACAAACAAGATATCACAATGCAAGACAAAATCCAAGAGATTCAAGGATATCATCTCATTACATACAGAATCATAAATGTCATTTCATTCATAACATATTTGGTTCATAACAAATGGAGCATAGAGTAATTGGAGCATATCAATAGCGTACGAGATGTGCCGGAGCATATCAATGGCAAATAGGACATTTCAGAACATATCAGTTCATAGCAAATGGAGCACAGAGTAATTGGAGCATACCAATAGCATATAAAATGTTCTGGATCATATCAATGACAAATGGAACATTTCGGAACAAATCAATGGTGTGTGAAGAATTTTGAAGTATATCAATGGCAGAGGAAACATTTTAGAGCATATCAATACAAAATACGAAACAGAAGCTCAGACGTCGTACCCTAGCATAGTGCATGTGAGGTTTAACTCAGTGGTGGCTCCACGCCGTGATGAGTTCTCGACTCCATCCACGGGTAGCCCTTTCCTACTCGAGCCCTCTCACCCTGCCCAAGTGCTAGGTCGGCTCTGAATTTCATATCAAACAGATAGAAGGTGAAGTGGGATTCCAAACATAATATGGTCTATCCATTTCTGAATGACCACCAAACATAATCTAGAGCATCGCAGGCTCTAAGAACATACCCTTTACCATTTCTGGCAAAGATCCAAATAATCCCACAAACACCAAAGTACAAATGGGTATTGTGAACAATAAATTGGGACATATCAGAAGCACATGCGGAATAACGAAATGTACATGTGCCTTTATGAAACATTATGATACAAACATGAAGTTTACATAACAGATTTAGGTATCCAAATACATGTAGGACAAGAGCATATAAGAATTCAAAGCAGTAATATAAAGCTCAATTGAATAATAAAGCTAAAGGATATCAATTTCTAAAGGAATGAAACCAGAATATGCGAAATCGACCAAAGCTCGATTTCTGGCAGAATTCAAGAGGCACATTGAACAAATGATTCAAACTATCAATCGTGCTCCAATATACTCAAGAAAGCTATCAAAAGAAAGGTTTATGAGTCTATATTCTGTTCAAATAATTTTTGTCCAAATCAGAAGTCAATACATGAAGTTATAATCATAACAAGGTAGAAAGGTCAGAATCTCAGAAGTTGCAAAGATTCGGATCGTTACGTCTAAACAAGAGATATATCAAATGCAATGCTAGAAAAATTTAAAGTTCCTCATATTCAAAGCAAATATAGAGATAAAATTGCAGTAAGGAAAGATCAAGACACTTGCAATAGGAAGGAATTGAAAGTTTGTAATAGGAAGGATCGGAACACTTGCAATAGAAAAGATTAGAAAGCTTGCAATAGAAAGGATCGAAACACTTGCCATAAGAAAAATTAGAATAATTACAGGAGAAACGATCGGGAAACCTGCCTTTCAAATATTTTGATCCGAAGATCCAAAGAAGGTGCCAGCCCAAATCCTTCTACTTTTCCTCCGTTTCCTCTCTCTGTTTCATTTTCTACATATGTCTTTTCTTTTTCCTCCACAATATCAGCTCATTCAGAACATAGAGGCATAGTCACCTGCTCTCTCTTACTCTCATTCCTTCATTTTCTTTTTCAAACACAATTGTTGTAGCCATCGCTGCTGCCACTACCACAGTCGTAGCCACGACCGCAGCCCCTTCCACTGCACTACTTCCTTCCTCCCTTCTCTCGTTCCTACTTTTTCTTTCCCAAACACAACTGCCGCAGACGCAGCCGCCACCACTACAGACGCAATCACGGCCAAAGCCCCCCCTTTTTTTTTTCCTTTCCTTTCTTTCTCTATCCCAAAAGCAGCTACTACAGCCACCACCACTGCCACAGCTACTGCAACCACAGTCGCAGCTACGGCCGCAGCCACCACACCCGCAGCCTCTTCTTCCTCCCCTGCTCTGTTTCCTCTCCTTCTCTTCCAGTTGCAGTTGCATCTGCCACTGCCGCAGCTGCCTCCCCTTCTCCTCTTCCTCTCTTCTTCCCTTTTCCTTCTCTTCTTTCCCAGCTGCACTACTGTAGTCGCAGCCTCAGCCACGGCCACGGCCTCTTCTTCCTCCCCTGCTCATCTTCCTCTCCTTCTTCTCTTCCAACTGCAGCTGCCATCGCCGTAGCCGCAGCCCCTTCTTCCCCTTCTCTTCTTCCTCTCCTTCCCTTCGTTCGTTCCTACTTTTTCTTTCCCAAACACCACTGCCGTACATGCAACCGCCACCACCGCAGCCGCAATCACGGCCACGGCCCCCTTTTTTTTCTCTTTTTCTTTCTTTCTCTTTCTCATAGGTAGTTGCTGCAGCCACCACTGCTGTCGCAGCTAACGTAGCAGTCGCAGCCACGGCCACAGCCACCACAGCCGCAGCCTCTTCTTCCTCCCCTGCTCTGTTTCCTCTCCTTCTCTTCCAGCTGCAGCTGCCACTGCCGCAGCTGCCTCCCCTTCTCCTCTTCCTCTCTTCTTCCCTTTTCCTTTCTCTTCTTCTTCCTTTCCGTCTCTTCTTTCTCAGATGCACTACTGTAGTCGCAGCCTCAGCCACGGCTGCAGCCTCTTCTTCCTCCCCTGCTCATCTTCCTCTCCTTCTTCTCTTCCAACTGTAGTTGCCATCGCCATAGCCACAGCCGCAGCCCCTTCTTCCCCTTCTCGTCTTCCTCTCCTTCCATTCTTCCTTCCTCTTCCTCTTTCCCTGCCACAGCTGCAGCTGCCACAGACGCAGCCGCAGCTACTTCGTTACCTTCTCCTCTTCTTTCTCCTTCCTTTCTTCTTCTTCTCTTCTTCTCCTTCCTCCCCTTCTTCTCCCCGACGAATAGCACCTCCTTTCCTCCGTTTCCTCCTGTAGGAAACAGATGTGCCACCTCTTCACCCGCTTCTACTTCTTCTCTTCCTCTCTTCTTCCCTTCTTCCTTCCTCTTCCTCTTTCCCTGCCACAGCTGCAGCTGCCACAGCCGCAGCTGCAGCTACTTCTTTCCCTTCTCATCTTCCTTCTCCTTCCTTTCTTCTTCTTCTCTTCTTCTCCTTCCTCCCCTTCGGCGTCACACACACCCTCTCCTCTATTTCCTCTGTAGGAAACAGAGGTATCACAACCTCTTCTCCTGCTTCCTTTTCTTCTTCTCTTCCTCTTCTTCTTCTTCTTCTTCTTCTCTTCGAACACCCCACACCTCTCCTCTGTTTCCACCTGCAGGAAACAGAGGTGCTGCAGCCCTAGCTGCTGCCACCTCTCGCTCCTCTCCCACTTCCCTCTCTTTTTCTTCTTCTTCTATTATTCTCTTCTCCCTCTTCTTCCTCCTCTCTTCTTTTCCCTCTTCTTCTTCTTTTCTTCTTCTTCTCTTCTTCCTTTCTCCTTCCCAACGCCCCACCGCTCCTCTCTTTGTTTCTCAAGAAACAGAGAACGTCGGAGGCGATGGGAGAAAACCAAAATTTTTTGTTTTCTTTATTTTTTTCTTTTTGCAACTTAACAGTTTAGTCCTTAAAATTTCTATATTTACATATAGGGCCTCCAATTTACATATAAATCCTTATTAATAAATTTTTAAAAGTGAGGGATATTATACACCAAGCTCCGTAGCTCATTATAGTTGGGAATCAAAAGAATTAAACTATAAGGGACGCATTGTGCTTATGATAAATTCTACTTACATCTTCACGAACAGATTTTGGACAAAGTTATTCCATATCCAAGGAGAACTCCAAACCCAGCCAAGTGCCATTATTGATTAACGGATCATGACTTGACGATGACAACCCACTACTAAAGTGCTAATATAGTGGGTGAACCTACCAACAGAAGATGCCACTTGGGAGAACTACGATGACTTGAAGATCAAATTCCCAAAATTCATGAATCGTCAGCCTCGAGGACACGGCTGATTTGAAGAGGTAGGGTCTATTAGAACTCTAGCTAGGAGAGTCCTAATTGAGAGGGACATTTATGTAAAACCTACCTAAGCCAACCCCTATTAAAGAGGTGAAGAGGCCAGCTAAGGTTAGGAGGTAGTTTCTTAGAGAAGAATTAGGAGTTGTAAAGGAATAGGAGTCTTGAGTAGGAGTCCTATTAGGAGTTGGTCAGAAGTAGGAGTCTTGAATAGGAGTCTATTTGGAGTTAGGGTTTAGAAGCCTTATAAATAGCCATGTATTCCTCCTCTTTTGATACGCAATAGATGAATCTTTTATGCAGCCTTTGAGCAGCAACTTAGAGGGAGGAACCCCTATAGAGTTCCTGTTAGGATCAAGAGCACTAAGGGGGGGGGGGGGGGGGGGGTGAATTAGTGTAGCGGAAAACTTTCGAGGATTAAAACTGCGTTCGTACGATAAGAGCAATTTTGGTAGAAAAGCCGATTCGTAAATCACTTTAACTTGTGATCAAGCAAGATGCAGTTAAAGCGAATCTATAAGGGTAGTTTACAGTTATGATGGAAATTAGAATGTAAGCACAAATTGAAATATGATGTTCGTACGATAAAACTGATTTACATCTAATCACCGATTCGAAAAATACTGAACTTTGAAACACGATCGTAAATTCGCAGAAGGCAGTAAGATATTGAAGTGGTTTGCAGTAAAGATAATATGCTCAAAGTAAATGCAAACCAGAGAGCACCGCGATTTTAGAGTGGTTCGGTCAATCTCGACATACATCCAATTCTGGCTTCCTCCACCGACGAGGTCACTGACGTCTACTAGAGGCCTTCCTTCAATAGGCGAAGGCCGACTACCCTTTTACAGTTTCACTCCTTTTGATGGGCTTAGGAGACAACCCTTACAAACTTTTCTCTCCTCTCTTAAAAGATTAAAACTTGAAAGAAAAGAGGGAGGAGAACTTCTCGACTTTACAATACTTTTGAGCTCTAAAATCACATAGTAAGATCAAGCTTTCGGTGCCTTTGGGTTACCCTTTCATTGCTGAAAGGGTGGGGTACTTATAGGCCCCAACCCAATTTGAATTTCGAGCTCAAAACTGTCATCTCTCGGAATTCCGGGGTCTGGCGGTTGCACCGCTTGACTGGGGCGGTTGCACCTGTTAGGATCGGAGCGGCACTAAGAGGGGGGGGTGAAATAGTGTAGCGGATTAAAACTTCGGTTTCGGAAAAATCTTTCGTACGATAAAAAACCGAACTCGGAAGTGCTTATCTTGAAAGCGTGTTTGTAAAGGTGTGCAGCAAAAGTAATGAGGAAGCAAAGCACATATGAAGGTTTGCAGTAAGGTAAATAGCAATAAGTAAATGCAAACCAGAGAACACACCAATTTAAAGTGGTTCGGTCAAAATGACCTACATCCACTTGCGAAGCCTTCTTCGAAGAGGCTCCCAACTTCCACTAGCAAATCACTTTGAAGGGGAAGGAAAAATACCCCTCTTACAACCTTTTACAAGTGGTTCACACTCTTACAAATTTTCAAAGAGAAAGAGGGAGGTGAACACTCAAGCTATTGAAAACAAAAACTTGCTAAAGGCTTTGCTAAGACTTTTATCTCAATCTCTTGCTTCTCAAAGGTTGTTATCTCAATTGAGAATTGTGGGGTATTTATAGGCCCCAAGAGGATTCAAATTTGGGCTCCAAATTTTGAATTCTCTTGGGTTCCCGAGGCTGGCGGTGCCACCTCGGCAAGTTCCTAATTAATGTGCTAACTATGAATTTAAAGACATTTCCTAAGCTATTACAAAGTCCACAAGTCAAGGCTTTTTCCGGTGAGCTTCCGGCGAACTTCCGACGGTCTTCCGATAAACTCTCGAAAACCATTCTGCGGACTCCCAACAAGCTCCTAGACTTCACGATTTGATCATGGCGAGTTCCAACGAGCTTCTTCGGCAAGCTCCGATCTTTCTCGGTGAGCTCCGCGAACTTTCAACGAACCTTCCGGCGAGCTTCTGAAAAACCCTTCGGCAAGCTCCCTACTCATTCTCGGCTAGTTCCGGCAGCATTCCCGACGAACCTTCAGACTTCCGTCAAACTCTCAAACTTGCAACAAATCCTTCACGCTTGACTCCGACACTTTGTTTCGCTTTATGCCTTCATCGTTATCGTAGTTAATCCTGCACACACAAGCCAAAACTCTACTCCGATCTAGACAATTATTACAACGCGAATTGACATTCTATTGCCTGGCACGTCATTGGTTGGCGCTTCGTCTGATTCTTCAGCGCATCGTCCTCTCTTGCGGCTTGTTGCCCAATCGGCGGTTGACCTCCGTAACCCCGATATCCTGGGCGCTATTCCGATCTTGGCCCGATGCCCGACGTCCGAAGCCTTCTGCCGTCCAATATCCTAACGTGATCTCCTCCGGCGTAACGTCAATTCCTCCTGCGTTAACTGTCTAATCCTGATCGAATAGACTTCCATCACTCAAAATGCAGTTAAACATCTAAACATAATCAATTAGTTTCATCATCAAAATCCAAGATTCAACAATCTCCCCCTTTTTGATGATGACAACTAATTGATGACTAACGGAGTTAACCTTAACTCCCCGGAGTTTGACCAAACTCCCCCTATCAATATGCCATTGATAGAACACTTGGATTATCCCAAATCCAAGTAACATTCATCACATGTTATGAAAAACATTTAAACCATCATGCAAATATAAAATATTCAATTCAATGCATGAAGTCATCAATATACTTCTCCCCCTATGTCATCAACAAAAAGGCGAAATAGCTCTAGCTATTTTAAAATATATTCAAGTTTTTATAACATGAAGCTAGATTTTCATCACAACATATAAGCACAAAAGCATACAAAGATTCTTAAGTTCAATCATGGCAATTCAACACTTGAATTTTTGTGCAAGATTGCACTTTGCTTTTCTTTGCAAGTAACAATATTTATGTTGTTTGATATAGCAAATTTCTTCATTACAATTATCGAGCTAGCAAATTCTTCATTCAAGTGTGCAAGCTAGCAATAACTTTCTCCCCCTTTGTCAATGTCAAAAAGAAGGAGAGGAACCAATGATTTAGACTTTTACATCAACTTTGCATCAATCAATATTTCAATCATCACATGATGCATACAAGATAATAATGCAAAGAAATCATTTCATGAAGGATTTCAATGTGAAAATTCACCAAGGATCACATGATACAATCGCAAATCATGATATCATTATGCGATACATCATGAGATTGATAATTTATCATATCAATGAAAGATATCAATTGTTAAACATGATATGATAATAGTCTTAAATTTTTAATTTGCGATACATGTGATACATTGCAATACACTAAAAAATTTAATGTGATGCTTTTAAGGATAGAAATCTATTTTTGATACAAAGCATGGCAAGAGCAATTTTGTTGCAAGTTTTCTAAGTTTTGCACTTTTTGCTTCTTTCGATAGGTAAGATCTTTCTTCTCTTTTTGAGAAGTGCAAGCTTGCAAGTTTTACTTCCTTAGCATGCTAGGAAGTTTACTTTCATTTTTAATGCACAAGCTAGCAATGTTGAATCTCGGATTTTGATGATAAAATCAATTGATGGGTTATTTAATCTAATCCATATTATTGAGTTAAGTGTGCAGGATTAACTACGATAAACAGAAAACACAAAGCAAGAATACCGGAGTCAAGTTCGATGAACGTTTAAGACTCCGAAGAATCGTCGGAGATGCTGATGGAACCAACCAAGAAGAAATCGGGAACCTGTTGGAAGTTCGCCGAAGAGATCGTCGGAGGTTCGCAGAGATCACCGAGAAGTCTCGGCTACTCATTAAAGTCATCACAAGTTTAGGAGCGTGCTTGGACCCCGTCGGAAGAAGTTCGTCGGAAAGCTCGCCGGAACAAGACTTGACGTTCGCGGTTGATAAAATTGCTTAGGATGTGTTTTGTTATGTAGTTCACTTGTAATTAGGATTAGGATTAAGAAGATAATCCTATATCCTGGTTAGGGGCCAATTGGGCCCGAGTTCGGACTAGTTTAGGCCAAGATTGAAGCCCAACTAGTGGCTGAAAACACTGTAGTCGGGCTGAAAACACTATAGGCGGTGGCACCGCCTGGCTTGGCGGTGGCACCGCCCAGCACCCGAGAGCTGGGCGGTGACACCTCCTGGGCTGGGCGGTTGCACCGCCCAGCACCCGAGCACTGGGCGGTGGCACCGCCAGCATCGGGAAACCAAAGAGAATTCAAATTTGGAGCCCAAATTTTGGAGCCCAAATTTGAATCCTCTTGAGGCCTATAAATACCCCTCAAAACTCAGCTGAGAATACAACTTTTTGTGTAGCAAAAGTTTGAGAGAAAGGTCTTAGAAAAGTGTTAGCTTGTCTTCTTTTCAATTTGCTAGTGTTCACCTCATCTCTTCTCGAAAATCTGTAAGAGAGTGAACCGCTTGTAAAGAGTTGTAAGAGGGGTATTTACCCTTCCATTTCAAGAGACTTGCTAGTGGAAGGTGGGAGCCTCATCGAAGAGGGGCCTCGCAAGTGGAGTAGGTCATTTGACCGAACCACTCTAAAATCGGCGTGATTCTTGGTTTGCATTTCATTATTGCTATTTACATTATTGCAAACCTTCTTATATGCTTTAAGTTCCTTATTACTTTTGCTGCACATATTTAAGAATACGTTTTCAAGATTAAGCTTTTCAAGTTCCGTTCTTATCGTACGAAAGTTTTTCTAAAACCAAAGTTTTAATCCGCTGCACTAATTCACCCCCCCCTCTTAGTGCCGCTCCGATCCTAACAATTTATATTAGAGCAAGGTTTTCTCTCATATTTGGTTTAATACCCAAGAGAGATGGCTTACTCTGGCATGCAAGAGGGCCATTCTATTGCATGACCACCTTTCTTTAATGGGTCGGATTACACATATTGGAAGACTCGCATGAGGATCTTCCTCATTTCTATGGACTTTGAGCTTTGGTCTATTGTCGAGAATTGATTTGAAAAATCTTCTCTTCCGATGAGCGAATGGAATGAATCGGAGAAGAAGGTTTTTGCTTTAAATGCAAAGGCTATGAATGCCTTGTTTTGTGCACTAGACAAAAATGAATTTAATCGTGTCTCAATTTGTGATTCGGCTTTTGATATTTGGAGAACTCTTGAGGTCACTCATGAAGGCACTAGCCGAGTGAAAGAGTCCAAAATCAACATCCTTATGCACTCTTACGAACTTTTCCGAATGAAACCAAGTGAGTCCATCCGAGACATGTACACCCGGTTTACGGATGTCATAAATGGACTCAAAGCTCTTGGTAAAGATTTTACTAACTTTGAACTAGTAACTAAAATCTTAAGATCCCTCCCTAAAAGTTGGGATCCAAAAGTCACGGCCATTCAAGAGGCCAAAGACCTTAAAGTATTCCCTCTTGAAGAACTCATTGGGTCTCTAATGACCTACGAAATGACATGTCAAGCTCATGACGAGCTCGAGAACCCCCTTCCAAAGAACAGGAAGGATATGGCACTCAAATCACAAGAAGACCACTTGAAAGGAACATCAAGTGATGAGCACAGTGACAATGACATTGCACTTTTGACTCAAAAATTCAAAAAATATTGAAGGAAGAACAAATTTAAAAATAATACAAAAAATAAATTTGAACAAAAGAAGGACCAAGTGATTTGCTATGAATGCAAAAAACCGGGACACTACAAGAACGATTGCCCTCAAGCCAAAAAGAGAACATCAAAGAAGAAGGCGCTAAAGGCAACGTGGGATGATTCAAGTGCATCCGGAGAAGAGGTATGTGATTTACTTAATGAAGATTTATCTTTTGAAGAACACTCTATCGCTTTTCATGAATTATTTGACGAATGTAGAACTGTTAGCAAGAAGTTAAGTATCTTAAAGAAAGAGCATGCTTTGCTACAAGATAAGTTTGATAATATTCAAACTCCTCCATGCTCTAAGTGTGAGCATTTAGAAGCAATAAAAAATGAAAATTTGCTTCTTAAAGAAACCTTAAACAAGTTTAAGGTTGGTAGCAAAGGATTAGATATGATCCTTGCACACAAGGGTCACATCACAAATAGAAATGGAATTGGATTTGTAAAAGGATTACATCAAAATCCTACCACTTTCATAAAAGGACCTACATTACATGTTTCCTCTTATATGCAATGCAACTTCTGTTGCAAATCCGGACATATTGCCTACAAATGTCCATTTAGGAAAATGAGTTCACAAAAATTAATATGGGTTCCTAAAGGAACTATAAAGGATTCGATAATAAATAACAAAGTTAGTGGGTCAATTTTTGAGGCACCCAAAATCAAATGGGTACCTAAAAATCATCCTCTTTTGTAGACAAACCCACAAGCTAGGAGCAAGAGATGGTATCTCGATAGTGGATGCTCAAGACATATGACTGGAGATCCATCTTATTTCTCTATGCTCACTAGCAAAGAAGAAAGGTACGTCACCTTCGGAGACAACAACAAAGGCAAAATCATTGGCAAGGGAACTATTGGTAACAAATTTAGTTTTTCCATTGATGATGTTTTACTAGTTGATGGATTGAAACACAATCTCTTAAGTATAAGTCAACTATGCGATAAAGGTTATATCGTTAGGTTTGAATCAAATATGTGTTGAATCTCGTATTTTGATGATGAAACCACTTGATATGTGTTTATGATTTAAACTGCATTTTGAGTGATGCAGGTCTACTCGATCAGGATTAGACAGTTAACGCAAGAGGAATTGACGTTGCGCCGGAGGAGATCACGTTAGGATATTGGATGGCAGAAGGCTTCGGACGTCGGGCATCGGGCCAAGAGCGGAATTGCACCAAGGATATCGGTGTTGCGGAGGTCAACTGCCGATTGGGCAACAAGCCGCAAGAGAGGACGATGCGCCGAAGAATCGGACGAAGCGCCAACCAATGATGTGCCGGGCAACAGAATGTCAATTCGCTTTATAATAATTGTCTAGATCGGAGTAGAGTTTTTGCTTGTGTGTGCAGGATTAACTACGATAATGATGAAGACATAAAGTGAAACAAAGTGCGGAGTCAAGCACGAAGGATTCATTGGGAGTTCGAGAGTTCGACGGAAGTCCGAAGGTTCGTCGGGAATGCTGCCGGAACTAGCCGAGAATAAGTAGGGAGCTTGCCGAAGGGTTTTTCGGAAGCTCGCCGAAAGGTTCGTTGGAAGTTCGCGGAGCTCACCGAGAAAGATCGGAGCTTACCGAAGAAGCTCGTTGGAACTCGCCAAGATTAAATCGTGAAGTCTAGGAGCTTGCCGGGAGTCCGCAGAATGGTTTCCGAGAGTTTATCGGAAGACCGTCGGAAGTTCGCCGGAAAAAGTCTTGACTTACGGACTTTGTAATAGCTTAGAAAATGTCTTTAAATTTGTAGTTAGCATGTTAATTAGGGTTAGGATTAGGTGTTAATCCTATAACCCAAGTAGGGGCCAATTGGGCTCAAGTTCGGACTAGTTTAGGGCAAGATTGAAGCCCAACTAGTGGGCTGAAAACATTGTAGTTGGGCTGAAAACACTGTAGGCGGTAGCACCGCCTGGGCTGGGCGGTGGCACCGCCCAGTGCCCGAGAGCTGGGCGGTAGCACCGCTTGGGCTGGGCGGTGGCACCGCCCAGAACTCAGCTTTTGACAAGTGACAGGCGGTGGCACCGCCACTGACAGGCGGTGGCACCGCCAGCATCGGGAACCCAACGAGAATTCAAATTTTGGAGCCCAAATTTGAATCCTCTTGGGGCCTATAAATACCCCTCTATTCTCAGCTGAGAATACAACTTTTTGAGCAGCAAGAGTTTGAAAGAAAGGTCTTAGAAAAGTTTTAGCTTGTCTTCTTTTCAATTTGCTAGTGTTCACCTCATCTCTTCTCGAAAATCTGTAAGAGAGTGAACCGCTTGTAAAAGAGTTGTAAGAGGGGTATTTACCCTTCCATTTCAAGAGATTTGCTAGTGGAAGGTGGGAGCCTCATCAAAGAGGGGCCTCGCAAGTGGAGTAGGTCATTTGACCGAACCACTCTAAAATCGGCGTGATTCTTGGTTTGCATTTCATTATTGCTATTTACATTATTGCAAACCTTCTTATATGCTTTAAGTTCCTTATTACTTTTGCTGCGCATATTTAAGAATACGCTTTCAAGATTAAGCTTTTCAAGTTCCGTTCTTATCGTACGAAAGATTTTCTAAAACCGAAGTTTTAATCCGCTGCACTAATTCACCCCCCCCTCTTAGTGCCGCTCCGATCCTAACAATATGTGCATTATTGAAAAACCAAATCATAACATGACTATGATTGCGTTAAAACAAAATAATGTCTATACCATCAATCTTGATGAACTAAGTAATGAAATGTGTTTCTCTGCCGTAAATGATGATGCTTGGCTTTGGCATAGGAGATTAGGTCATGCAAGCATGAAAACAATATCTAAAATCTCATCTCAAAAACTAGTACGAGGGATTCCGAATATGAAGTTTATTAAGGATAAGGTATGCGATGCATGTCAACTAGGGAAACAAATAAAAACAAGCTTCAAACCAAAAAATCAAATTAGCACCACTAGACCGTTACAATTGATCCATTTGGAATTATTTGGACTAATTGATACAACAAGTCTAGGTGGAAGCAAATATGCTTTTGTGATTGTGGATGACTACTCTAGATACACTTGGACCTATTTCTTAACTCACAAAAGTGATTGTTTCAAGTGTTTCTCTAAATTTTGTAAACTCACTCAAAACGAAAAAGGTTTCATGATTTCATCAATACGAAGTGATCATGGTGGCGAATTTCAAAACCATGACTTTCAAAATTTTTGTGAAGTTAATGGATACAATCATAACTTCTCCACTCCGAGAAGTCCCCAACAAAATGGAGTAGTTGAAAGAAAAAATAGAAACGTACAAGAAATGGCAAGAACTATTTTAAATGAACATAGTTTACCTAAGTATTTTTGGGCCGAAGCCGTAAATACGGCTTGCTACATCATGAATAGAGTCCTAATAAGACCTTCCTTATCAAAAACTCCCTATGAATTATGGAATAACAAAAAACCAAATATTTCCTATTTTAAAGTTTTCGGTTGTAAATGCTTTATTTTAAATGAAAGGGATGCCTTAGGAAAATTTGATGCTAAATCCGATTAAGGCATCTTTCTTGGTTACTCTTCCGTTTCGAAAGCTTTTCGGGTTTTTAATAAAAGAACCTTAGTAATTGAAGAGTCTATTCATGTAGTCTTTAATGAAGTCTCAAATTTTAAGAAAAATGATTTTGACGATGATCTTGGTTTTGATAATTTGAATTTAAATGAACCCCTTCCTCAAAATAGCAACTTGGATGCACCTTCTTCCGAAATTTCCTTACCTAAGGAATGGAAGTATATAGATGCTCATCCAAAGGAGCTAATTATAGGGGATACATCTAAAGGGATTCAAACTCGTTCCTCTTTCAAGAATTTTTGTGCTAATGCCGCCTTCCTCTCTCAAATCGAACCTAAGTGCATTGACGAGGCCATAAAAGATGATTTTTGGGTTATTGCAATGCAAGAGGAATTAAATCAATTTGAGAGAAATAAGGTGTGGGAGCTTGTTCCTAGACCTAGTGACCATTTAGTCATTGGTACTAAGTGGGTCTTTAGAAACAAGCAAGACGAAAATGGTATCGTGGTTAGAAACAAGGCTAGACTAGTGGCCAAAGGTTTCAACCAAGAGGAAGGTATCGATTACGAAGAAACCTTCGCTCCCGTGGCTCGATTAGAAGCCATAAGGATGCTCCTTGCCTATGCTAGTAGTTATAATTTTAAACTATTTCAAATGGATGTCAAAAGTGCCTTCTTGAATGGTTTTATTTCCGAAGAAGTATATGTCGAACAACCTCCCGGATTTGAAAATACTCTTTTTCCTAATCATGTATTCAAATTGACTAAGGCTCTCTATGGCTTGAAACAAGCTCCTAGAGCTTGGTATGAAAGGCTTAGTTCCTTTCTTATTTTAAATAATTTTACCAAAGGCAAGGTTGATACTATATTGTTTATTAAACATTTTGAAAATAATTTTCTTATTGTGCAAATTTATGTTGACGATATTATTTTTGGCTCTTCGGATGAATCACTATGTGAATCGTTTGCCAAATCTATGAGTCATGAATTCGAAATGAGTTTAATAGGGGAATTAACTTTCTTTTTAGGATTACAAATCAAACAACTTAAGGATGGTATATTTCTTAACCAATCTAAATATACGTTAGAATTGTTAAAATGATTTAACATGGATAATTCAAAAGCAATAAACACCCCTATGAGTACTACGACTAAGTTAGATATGGATGAAATTAGTGAAAATTTCGATCAAAAAACATATAGGGGTATGTTAGGTAGTCTACTCTACCTTACCGCGACTAGACCAGATATCATGTTTAGTGTAGGACTTTGTGCTAGGTTTCAATCAAATCCTAAATTATCTCATCTTAAAAGTGTTAAAAGAATATTTAGGTATCTTAAAGGAACTCCAAATTTAGGATTATGGCATCCAAAATCTGAAAATTTTGATTTAATAGCCTATGCGGATGCCGATTTTGGCGGATGCAGAATAGATAGAAAAAGTACATCCGGAACATGCCAATTTTTAGGACATGCACTCGTTTCTTGGACTTCCAAGAAACAAAATTCAGTTGCACTATCTACGACGGAAGCCGAATACATTGCTGCGAGTGCATGCTGTGCACAAGTTGTATGGATGAAAAATACATTAGAAGACTATGAAATTCACTTTAGAAATATTCCCATAAAATGTGATAATACTAGTGCCATATGTCTTACTAAAAATCCAATTCAGCATTCTAGAACTAAGCACAACGACGTTAGGCATCATTTCATACGCGATCATGTCCTTAACAATAATGTTGTTCTAGAATTCATTGACACAAAGCATCAATTAGCAGATATATTCACAAAAGCTCTGAACGAAGATCAATTTGAATTCATTAGAAGAGAATTAGGCATGTTAAATTGTCCCTAAAATGAGCTTCACGAAAAATGACTCGTCCTTTTCCTTTCTTTTGTGGATTTAATTTCTTCTTCAATTCAAAATGATCCATTAAAGTATAACTTATTATCTTGAGGGAAGCAAACAAAAAAAAAAAAAAAAAGGGAGGGGGAGGAAGAAAATTTTTTTTTTCTTTCCTCCACGGGATGCCAGCGGTGGCACCGCCATATTTGGCGGTTGCACCGCCTGAGTGCTCAGGCGCCAGGCGGTGACACCACTCGGTTTGGCGGTGGCACCGACCGAGCGACCCTTATTAACCCGAGGGGTTAGGGCCGACGGTGACACCACCCCCAACCCGAAGAGAGAGCTCTCAAAACCCTCTCCCATTTCCTCTAACCCTCATTCTACCTCTTAGAAGCATTGGAGAAGGATTCTTGGTGGTCCAAGCCTTCCATCTCTCAACATAATCTCCATAAGGTAACACTTGAAATCCCTCTTTTTGGTATCTCATTCCCTCTTTTCCTTTCTCTTTCCCTTGCTTATTTTTCACAATTTCATCATCATCTTGTCTAGATAATGGCTCCTAAGAGATCAAAAGGAAAAAGGATTGAAGGAGATTCATTTGACCATGATCTTTTCAGATCAAAAGAGGTAGCCCTTAGTTTTCCAAAATTTGAAAAACGAGTTATCCATAAGGGAAAATATGTTGATTTGGATGAACTAGAAGACTTAGATCCCATTAGGTGTTTTGCACACCTAGAAGCTCTACCTCTACTACAACTAGATGAACCAATCTATCCGCGATTAGTTAGATTGTTCTATGCCAACCTATATGAGGACGATGATAGCCTAAGCACTTACCTTCTAGGAACACCCATTAGAATATTTGACAGCACCATTTGTGAGCTAATTGGCATAACTGAAAAAAATAGAGGATGCTATTTTAAAGGTAAATGGGACATCAACTCAATAGGAGCAACCTATACCGAAGCCGTAGAAACAATTTTTGAAAATCCAAACCTTGACTTCCTACCCAAGAGCTGTGAACACTTACTGCCTTTCAACTCTAAAATTCTTCATCACATTATCACAAGCATCATATTCCCCAAACAATTTCATCTTGACGAAATAAGTCAAATAGAGCTGAGTACCATGTATTGGATAATGACCGGTCAGCATAATTGTTTTGGGTACTCAATTCGGCAACATATGCAGGATATTATGGGCAAGGATACTATGTTGCCATATGGGAGGTTAATCACTAGATTTATTCATGCCTATGACATTTGCATCCCACCTGATGAAGAATCTATTCAAAATGATAGATATAACATAATAAATAAAAACCTGCTGAAAAGACTTAGGTGCACCTTTAGCAATGGCATATGGGTTAGGCAGCTTAGAAGGACGGATCCAATTCCTCCACAAATAGAACACCCCGAAACACCAATTCTTGTGGGAAATGAATCTCCTCCTCCTAGTCCTTTTGGCGCAGCACCTTCAGCTCCTATTTCCTTCTCTGAAGATCGCATAATGGCGGAACTGTCTCAGATCAAATCATAGCAAGAACAAATTCAAAATCAACAAGTTGAAATTTTGAAGACACTACGACAAATGAATGAAAAAATAGATATCATGTATCAGCACTGTGGATTACCTCCTAAGGATTAAATTGATGTATCTTTTTATTCTGTTCTGTTTGCTTTTAGATATCAGCACTATGGATTACCTACAACAAGTTTGTCATCTATTAAACGATACCTGATCCTTCCTTTTAGATAATTATTGTTTTGATCTACATGATTTCCATTGGATAAACTATTTCTGGCAAATTTGAATGATGAACCTTGTTTACTGTTAAATGCTAATTTTTTTTTATGATCATAAATTCGCTGGCTTGTCTCTTTTTGTTGATGACAAAGGGGGAGAAGTGATGACTAAGTGATCACATATACCATAATGATAGCATAATAATAGCATGACTTATATGGATCACAAAAACTTATGTGATATGAATGACTTATATGCCTTGCAAAATCCTTGAAAATATCACAAGAATGATTGATCATATTGAAAGCATGCCTTACATCTACATCATAAAATTTATATTGAAAATCTTTATCTTCTGTCGTAGTAAAATTCGTCCCTCTTCATTTAACTTATGATTTTCATAGAAGTTTCGTACTTACTATTGTTTATTAAGGATCACGATAAGCTCTATGGTTAGAACTTATCGGGTTATGCTTGAATCCAATGGGATGGAATTCAAGTATTGTTTATCTTCTCATAATATGGCATATAGATAGGGGGAGTTATGTTTAACTCCGTCATCAATTGATTGTCATCATCAAAAAGGGGGAGATTGTTGTATCTCGGATTTTGATGATAAAATCAATTGATGGGTTATTTAATCTAATCCATATTATTGAGTTAAGTGTGTAGGATTAACTACGATAAATAGAAAACACAAAGCAAGAATACCGGAGTCAAGTTCGATGAACGTTTAAGACTCCGCCGAATCGTCGGAGATGCTGATGGAACCAACCGAGAAGAAATCGGGAACCTGTTGGAAGTTCGCCGAAGAGATCGTCGGAGGTTCGTAGAGATAACCGAGAAGTCTCGGCTACTCGTTAAAGTCATCACAAGTTCAGGAGCGTGCTTGGACCCCGTCGGAAGAAGTTCGTCGGAAAGCTCGCCGGAACAAGACTTGACGTTCGCGGTTGATAAAATTGCTTAGGATGTGTTTTGTTATGTAGTTCACTTGTAATTAAGATTAGGATTAAGAAGATAATCCTATATCCTGGTTAGGGGCCAATTGGGCCCGAGTTCGGACTAGTTTAGGCCAAGATTGAAGCCCAACTAGTTGCTGAAAACACTGTAGTCGGGCTGAAAACACTGTAGGCGGTGGCACCGCCCAGCACCCGAGAGCTGGGCGGTGACACCTCCTGGGCTGGGCGGTTGCACCGCCCAGCACCCGAGCGCTGGGCGGTGGCACCGCCAGCATCGGGAAACCAAAGAGAATTCAAATTTGGAGCCCAAATTTTGGAGCCCAAATTTGAATCCTCTTGAGGCCTATAAATACCCCTCAAAACTCAGCTGAGAATACAACTTTTTGTGTAGCAAAAGTTTGAGAGAAAGGTCTTAGAAAAGTGTTAGCTTGTCTTCTTTTCAATTTGCTAGTGTTCACCTCATCTCTTCTCGAAAATCTGTAAGAGAGTGAACCGCTTGTAAAGAGTTATAAGTGGGGTATTTATCCTTCCATTTCAAGAGACTTGCTAGTGGAAGGTGGGAGCCTCATCGAAGAGGGGCCTCGCAAGTGGAGTAGGTCATTTGACCGAACCACTCTAAAATCGGCGTGATTCTTGGTTTGCATTTCATTATTGCTATTTACATTATTGCAAACCTCCTTATAAGCTTTAAGTTCCTTATTACTTTTGCTGCACATATTTAAGAATACGTTTTCAAGATTAAGCTTTTCAAGTTCCGTTCTTATCGTACGAAAGTTTTTCTAAAACCAAAGTTTTAATCCGCTGCACTAATTCACCCCCCCCTCTTAGTGCCGCTCCGATCCTAACAAGCAAAACCTTCTCCCCCTTTATCAAAGTCAAAAAGAAAGGGAGGACTCAATGGCTAAATATTTCAACCATTCAACAAGCTAAATATGCAAAGAATTCATGAAATATATCAATAAGGATCAATTCATGAATACCAAAGATATGATTCATGGTTCATTAAAATTCTTCTTAACAAGTTCACAATCAAGATTCATATAATTCATAATAAAGCAAATTGATGTACAATCATCGCCTAAGGCATACAAGGCAAAGAAATCTTGTTATTTCTATATTATGAAATATATGATATCAAGGCTCATGATTCATTTGAAAAGATATAGCACAAAGAGCAACTTGAAACATTCTTATCAAGATCACATTTTAAAATATTCCAAGTATCAAGTGTTTAGAGATAAAAAGTTCAATACATTGTATGAAAAAAAATATAATATCAAGTTTTATCATCATGCAATGTAGCAATTAAAGATTTGCAAGTTTAGCATTTTTGCTTTTCTTGAGATAGCAACTATTTTCTCCTCTACAAGCTAGCAATTTTTACGATATGCAAGTTTTACTATATACAAACTAGCAAATTTAAAGATTTGCAAGTTAGCATATTTGCTTTTCTTTGCGATGTGCATGATAGCATTCCTTTGTAATGTTCAAGATAGCAAATTATACATTATGCTAGCTAGCAAATTAAAGATGTTCAAGAAAGCAAGCTCTTTCTTCTCTTTTGAGAAGTGTCATTTTTGCTTCCTTAGTAAAATGCCAACCTAGCAAGGGACAATGTTTTACATGAGGCAAGCAAGCAATTTGGCAAGTGTTACATTTGCATCTTCTCTTTAGATGTGCAAGAAAGTAAACAAGTTTTTTGCATTTTCTTGACTTGTGCAAGCTAGCTAATTTCTTATTGAGATTACCCTTTACATCAATTCAAGATAGCACTTTAGCAATTCTTTCTCCCCCTTTGTCATTGGCAAAAGAAAAGGAAGATTCAAGTCATGAATATCAAAATAATAATTTTATCATGAATATTTCTGTTAGGATCAAGAGCACTAAGAGGGGGGGGTGAATTAGTGCAGCGAAAAACCTTCTACAAAAAATAAAAACTGCGTTCGTTCGTTAAAAGTGATTTTGGTAAGAAAGCCGATTCGTAAATCACTTTAACTTTTGTTTAAGCGAGATGCCGGAAAGATATATATGCAGTTTGCAGTTATGATTCTAATCAGATAGTAGGCGCAAACTGAAATATGATATTCGTACGAAAAAATTGATTTACGTCTAAATGCTGATTCGTAAATTACTTGATTAAGCGAGATGCAGTTTAAGCAAGGATATAAAGGTAGTTTGCAGTTCTGATAGAAATCAAAACGTAAACGTAAACAGAAATATGATGATCATACGATGAAACTGATTTACGTCTAAACGCCGATTCGGAAAGTGCAAAGCTTGAAACCCGATCGTATATGTGCAGAAAGTAGTAAGCTTTAGAGGAGGTTTGTAGTAAAGATAATATGCTCAAAGTAAATGCAAACCGAGATTTAGAGTGGTTCGGTCAATCTTGACCTACTCCACATTTGGCTTCCTCTAATGACGAGGTCACCGACGTCAACTAGAGGCCTTCCTTCAATAGGCGAAAGCCAACCATCCTTTTACAGTTTCACTCCTTTTAACTAGCTTAGGAGACAACCCTTACAGAATATTCTCTCCTCTCTTTAAAGCTCAGAACATGGAAGAAAAGAGGGAGAAGATCTTTTGTCTTTTACAACAATTTTGAGCTCTAAAAATCACAGAACAAGATCAGGATTTCGGTGTATATCTTGTTGCCTTTCAGTGTTGAATGGGTGGGGTATTTATAGGCCCCAACCCAGTTTGAATTTGGAGTTCAAAACTGTCAATTCTCAGAATTCCGGGATCCGGCGTTTGCACCTCCTGACTAGAGTAGTTGCACCGCCTGGCAGAGCTCGAAGACTAAGCCTCTGGGCGGTGCCACCTCCTATCAGGGTAGGTTGCACCTCCTACAAGAGCTCAAAGACCGAGCTCAGGCGGTGCCACCTCCTGACTGAGGCGGTTGCACCGCTCAGCCAGAGCTCGGAGACCGAGCCCAGGCGGTGCCACCTTTGTCAGGGGTGGTTGCACTGCCCAGTCTCGCTCGGAGACTGAGCCCAGGTGATGCCACCTCCTGGCTAGGGCGGTTGCACCGCCCAGTCTCACTCGGAGACTTAGCCCAGGCGGTGCCACCTCCTGGCTTGGGCGGTTCAACCGCCTAGCAGAAATCAGGGTTCGAATGGGTTGATCCATTGAGCCCAATTTGGGTGTTTTAGGGGCCCAATTGCCCCAAGATTAAGTTAATGGGATCACCTCCCATTTCCAACTTAATCATTGTGCTAACTACAATTTTTCCTAAGATATTTACTGCAACTTGCTCCGTTGCGTCAATCGCTTCTTCCGGCGAGCTTCCGGCGAACTTCCGTCGATCATCCGATGAACCCTCGGTGATGCTCTTGCGGACTTCCGGAAAACTCCTGGACTTGCGACGATCCACTTGGCGAGTTCCGACGAGCTTCTTTGGCAAGATCATGGACTTCTTGGATTTGTTCCCGTAGAACCTCCGACGACTGTCCGAACTTCCGTCGAACTCCCAACTTGATCATTGTCATGACTCCGACGCAACTCCTACTGCATATCTTACTTTCATCGTAGTTAATCCTGCACACTTAAAACAAAACTTCGATTGAGACAATTAATCCTAAGCAATTAACCAAGTTGTCCGGCATGTAATTGGTCCCTCGACGCTTCGTCCGATTCTTCGGCGCATCGTCCTTTCCTGCAGCCTAGTGCCCAATCGGCAAGTTGACTCCGCAACTTTGATATCTTTGGCACAGTACTTGCTCTTCTTGGCCCGATGCCCGAGTCCACGGCCTGAAGCCTTCTGTCGGTACAACGACCGATCCACCGGCTCGACGTCCAATCTTCTAACATGTTCCTTCGGCACAACATGATTTTCCTGCTTTAATTGTCTCATCCTGATTGAAGCATCCTACGTCACTCAAAACACAGATTAAATCATAGACATATATCAAGTAGTTTCATCATCAAAATACGAGATTCAACAATCTCCCCCTTTTTGATGATAACAACCACTTGATGACGGAGTTAAACTTAACTCCCGGAGTTTAAACAAACTCCCCCTATCAATATGCCATATTGATAGAATCTTGAATTCAAACTGAATTGAAGTCATTGCAATATTCATCATGAATACTTGCAACACGTCATCATGAACTTATGCATAAACTTATGCATAACATCATACTTCTCCCCCTTTGTCAATAACAAAAAGGAGAAGTCCAACTATTCTTGTGTTTGGAATATTAGTTTGACTTATTACATGAAAAACATAATATCAAGTTTTATTATCATGCAGTTTTGAAGCCAAAAAATTTAGCAAATGTTACATCATGCTTAGAACATTCAAGCTATCAAGTTTTAGATATGCAAGTTTTACAGCATACAAGATAGCACTTTTAGGATATGCAAGCTAGCAATGTAACAATATTTTAGAACTTGCAAGCTAGCAATTTAGAGATGTTCAAGAAGGCAACTCTTGTTTCTTGAAATATGCAAGTTGCAAGCTAGCAAAATTTTGCTTCCTTTGCAATGTTT
The DNA here is from genome assembly GCF_036884655.1 of Musa acuminata AAA Group. Lineage (NCBI taxonomy): Eukaryota > Viridiplantae > Streptophyta > Magnoliopsida > Zingiberales > Musaceae > Musa > Musa acuminata. The sequence goes on from NC_088346.1 coordinate 27,639,608, forward strand.
GAGCTCGCAATTTTGCTTCTTGAGATAGGCAAGATAGCACTTTTGCAATTTTTGTTTGGCAAGCTTTTGATGTTCAAGATAGCAAGCTCTTTCTTCTCTTTTGAGAAGTGTCATTTTTGCTTTCTTTGCAAAGTACAAGCTAGCAAAATGCCAAACTAGCAAGAGATAATGTTTTACATGAGGCAAGCAAACAATTTGGCAAGTGTTACATTTGCATCTTCTCTTTAGAGGAGTGTAATTTTTGCTTTCATCTTGAATTGTGTAAGCTAGCTAGTTTGCCTCTTTTCATGATGTCCACGCTAGAAATTCTTGCTCCCCCTTTGTCATTGTCAAAAAGAAGGGAAGACCCTTTTTTTCAATTTTCAGATTATGACAAAGGTAAGTATCAATTTTATTTATGCATCATTATATATTCAAATTAAAACATACACAATTTCAAAAACCTTATTTTTCATGCACGATACCGAAAAATAAATCAATCATCATTAATGAGTATATCACACATGATACTCAAACATTAAAATTTTTAAGCATTTATCAACATGTTGATCATGATACTAAACATTCATCATTTAAAGCATTCATGATACATATCATATACAATAAATTATGCACATCATTGTCATAAGTATTGCATGCATCATTTCAAATTCATGAATATTTCATCATTGCATGCATCATGCCAAATCATAAAATATACAATCATCATTAATGCATGATTCCTAATCATCATTTATTTTGCAACATGATGGTACCAAATTTGTCAAATTGCATTCTACCATACATGATCGAAACTTCTTATTTGTATACATCAAAGCAAATTAATGAATATTTCATGTATTCTTATCATCACATAAGGAATATCAAGAAGAATTATTAGGTGATTAGATAAACATTTCATGAATACAAGGAATTGCACAAAAATCATATCATGAAAGATTAGAACATGTGAATACCAAAAGACATGATTTCTTTTTGAAAAACCTACTCCATAATTAATCAAAAATGAACTATTATGATCAAGAAAATCCGAAAATGAAATTTAACACTTTCATGCATTCGGACAAGGTTTTGCTATAGATTTTCAAGTTCAATAATGAAGATAAAACATGCTCATGATCATAAAAAAATTTTGTATCCAAAACACATAATTTCCAACATGTTATTAAGGCATGTAATAGTGTAAAATCATCATGGCAATTAAGTGATTTGAACATTGAATCAAGAAAGTCCGAAAACCAATCTTAACAAGTTCATGCATTCGAGCACATTTTTGCCATAGTTTTTCAAATACATTCATGAAAATAACACATGCTTATCATCATGTATAGCATAAATCTCATGCATAAAATTGTTAATCAAAATATTTAATTTCATCATTATGCATTTCTTCAAATCCAACATGATTTTTTTTTTAATCAAAATCGAGAAATAACAATGAAAATCAACATAATACACATTATTACTTCTTAACCATGATTTCATATTTTCAATCAAGATCATTTTATTTGTTTATCATAAAATATGCAATATTATCATTTTCGAAATTACTTAGCATGATCATAATTTTTTTTTTTTGAAACATGTAATTTTTAAGAAAATTAAATCTAAACTAAAAAAGAAAATACATCATGAAAGTATCAAGTAATTTCAAAATAAATTAGGGGGATTTTGATTACCTCATCATTTAAAGCGGTTAAGGCGTAGTTTGCCACCTCGCCTTTCTTAATTTTCTCCTCGTCTTCGGATGAGCTTGATTCATCCCACTTTGTGTTCTTCTTCTTTGGCCTCTTCCTTCATTCAAGTTTATTATTTATTTTAGATTTTTGTTTAATAAACTTATTAAGATTTAGTGTTCGAAGTTCAAGTTCATCATTGTCCTCATCACTTGAGTCATCGCTCAAGTGGTATTCATTTGTCCGGAGTTCCAAATACTTCCTGTTCTTTGGAAGGTGATTTTGTTCATCATGTTCATCATGTGCATTGTGCATCATGTGCATTGTGCACCATTTCATATGTCATCAACGAACCAATTAGTTCTTCAAGTGGTAAGTTGTTTAGGTTTTTAGCTTCTTGTATTGCAGTTACTTTTGAATCCCACTTCTTAGAAAGAGAACGCAAAATCTTGTTTGCGAGTTCAAAATCCAAAAAACATTTTTCAAGAGCTCTTAAACTATTGACGACATCCGTGAAACGGGTGTACATGTCTCTTATAGTCTCGCTTGTTTGCATTCGAAAAAGCTCAAAATCATGAAAAAAATGTTAACTTTCGAGTCTTTGACTCTACTAGTTCCCTTATACGTGATTTCAAGTGTTCGCCAAATGTCAAAAGCTGTTTTGCACGTAGAAATCCGATTGAACTCATTTTATTCCAAAGTGCAAAATAAGGCATTCATAGCCTTTGTGTTTAAAGAAAAACACTTCTTCTCCAAATCCGACCATTCGTTCATCGGTTTGGAGGGAAGTTGAAAATCGTTTTCAACGATATTCCATAAATCAAAATTCATAGAAATCAAGAAAACTCTCATTCGAGTTTTCCAATAAGTGTAGTCCAATCCGTTAAACAATGGTGACGAACAACCGATAAGCCCTCTTGAAAGCCATGAAGAGCCATTTCTCTCGGGTGTAAATCCGAAATGAGAAACACCGGGTTCTGATACCAATTGTTAGGATCAAGAGCACTAAGAGGGGGGGGGGTGAATTAATGCAGCGGAAAACCTTCTACGAAAAATAAAAACTGCGTTCGTTCGTTAAAAGTGATTTTGGTAAGAAAGCCGATTCGTAAATCACTTTAACTTTTGTTTAAGCGAGATGCCGGAAAGGTATAAATGCAGTTTGCAGTTATGATTCTAATCAGATAGTAGGCGCAAACTAAAATATGATATTCGTACAAAAAAACTGATTTTTGTCTTCATGCTGATTCGTAAATTACTTGATTAAGCGAGATGCAGTTTAAGCAAGGATATAAAGGCAGTTTGCAGTTATGATAGAAATCAAAACGTAAACGCAAACAAAAATATGATGATCGTACGATGAAAATGATTTACGTCTAAACGCCGATTCGGAAAGTGCAAAGCTTAAAACCCGATCGTATATGTGCAGAAAGCAGTAAGCTTTAGAGGAGGTTTGCAGTAAAGATAATATGCTCAAAGTAAATGCAAACCGAGTTTAGAGTGGTTCAGTCAATCTTGACCTACTCCACTTTTGGCTTCCTCCACCGACGAGGTCACCGACGTCAACTAGAGGCCTTCCTTCAATAGGCGAAGGCCAACAACCCTTTTACAGTTTCACTCCTTTTGACTGGCTTAGGAGACAACCCTTACAGAATTTTCTCTCCTCTCTTTAAAGCTCAGAACTTGGAAGAAAAGAGGGAGAATAACTTTTGGCCTTTGCAACAATTTTGAGCTCTAAAAATCACATAACAAGATCAGGATTTTGGTGTATATCTTGTTGCCTTTCAGTGCTGAATGGGTGGGGTATTTATAGGCCCCAACCCAATTTGAATTTGGAGCTCAAAACTGTCAATTCCCGGAATTCCGGGATCTGGCGGTTGGACCTCCTGACTGGAGCGGTTGCACCGCCTAGCAGAGCTCGAAGACTGAGCCTTTGGGCGGTGCCACCTCTTGTCAGGGGCGGTTGCACCTCCTGCCAGAGCTCGAAGACTGAGCTCAGGCAGTGCCACCTCCTGACTGAGGCGGTTGCACCGCTTAGCCAGAGCTCGGAGACCGAGCCCAGGCGGTGCCACCTTTTTCAAGGGAGGTTGCACCGCCCAATCTTGCTCGGAGACTGAGCCTAGGCGGTGCCACCTCTTGGCTGGGGCAGTTGCACCGCCCAGTCTCGGTTGGAGACTTAGCCCAAGCGGTGCCACCTCCTGGCTTGGGCGGTTCAAACACCTAGCAGAAATCAGGGTCCGAATGGGTTGATCCATTCGGCCCAATTTGGGTTTTTCAAGGGCCCAATTGCCCCAAGATTAAGTTAATGGGATCACCTCACATTTCCAACTTAATCATTGTGTTAACTACGATTTTTCCTATGATATTTACTACAACTTGCTCTGGTGCGTCAATCGCTTCTTCCAACGAGCTTCCGGCGAACTTCCGTCGATCATCCGATGAACCCTCGGTGATGCTCCTGCGGACTTCCTGAAAACTCCTGGACTTGCGACAATCCACTTGGCGAGTTCCGATGAGCTTCTTTGGCAAGCTCATGGACTTCTCGGATTTGTTCTCGCAGAACCTCCGACGACCGTCCGAACATCCGTCGAACTCTCGAACTCCCAACGTGATCATTGTCTTGACTCCGGCGCAACTCCTGCTGCATATCTTACTTTCATCGTAGTTAATCCTGCACACTTAAAACAAAACTTCGATTGAGACAATTAATCCTAAGCAATTAACCAAGTTGTCCGGCATGTCATTGGTCCCTCGACGCTTCGTTCGATTCTTCGGCGCATCATCCTTTCCTGCAGCCTATTGCCTAATCGGCCAGTTGACTCTGCAACTCCAATATCCTTGGCACAATACCTGCTCTTCTTGGCCCGATGCCCGAGTCCACGGCCCGAAGCCTTCTGTCGATACGTCGACCGATCCACCGGCCCGACGTCCAATCTTCTGACATGTTCCTTCGGCACAACATGATTTTCCTTATTTAATTGTCTCATCCTGATCGAAGCATCCTGCGTCACTCAAAACGCAGATTAAATCATAAACATATATCAAGTAGTTTCATCTTCAAAATACGAGATTCAACAATTTCATCATTGCATGCATCATTATCATACGTTAAAGTATTGCATACATAATACCAAATCATCATATATATTTTTAAAGTATATAAACTCATCATTATATGCATGATTCCAAATCCTCATTTATATTATTTCAATCATTTTTTTCAATCATCTCTATAACTCATCATGTACAAAATGTAAAATTATCTAACATGATACAAACATTTATTTTCAAAATATTTATCACTATTTTCATGTATGATAATAAAGTATTCATGATACCGAACATTAAATCAACATTTTTAAGTATTTATCACTTCATGATTTTTGGTACCAAACATTTATCATTTAAAGCATTCATGATACACATCATATACAATACATCACATACATCATCATAATAAAAAATATATGCATCATTCCAAATCATAAACATTTCAAATCATCATGGTATTAATCTATCAAATTGCATCCTGCCATGCATGATCATAACTTGTTCCCATTTTATCATTGTAAACAAGAAAGAATTAGGGAAGAGCAAAATAGTGCATAATATTTCAATTATTTCAAGGCATACAAGCCATAAAATAGTGAATACCAAAAGACATGATTCATTTGATCATATATCTTCTTTAAATAAAATATCAAGAAAAATCATAGGAGTACAAAGAAGAGATCTTGTTTTAAAAGAAAATCACGTAATAAATCCAAGAAATCAAGATCATAATTTGAATACAAACTCATTCAAATTCAAATCGTCAAATTCATCAAAATCTCAACATTACTTTCAAGAGATTCAAAATGGTATACATAGATTTATCATAATAAACATCAAGATCAATAGGATAGAGAAAAATAATTTTTCAAGGAAAAAATATTTTCCTCTTTTTAGTTGTTTCAATTCATATGATTTTATTTCACTTATACCAAATAAAAACATGTATCATGTTTAAAACTTAAAGTGTAAGATTTATTATAACAATGATTAATAAAGCACTTTCATTATGGTAAAAATCAATAATCCATAAATCACAAGATTCATCATGCATAATTTCGAAATATATTAAGCATGATCATTATGCATGACACTAAAACATAGTTTCAAAATGTTTAATATTTTTATTACATCGTTATGCAATGGTTTCATTGAACATAATTTTGCATGATTCTTATAGTTAACTAAAACTTTTTTAGTTTTAATTTATGTGATTGACTTTATATTATCATGCTCAAGTTTTGTTCTTATGTCAAAAACATACATCATGTTTGAAAACCAAAAACAAGATTCATAACAAAAATCATCAAGCATTCCATATAAAAACCATGCATTATCATTGAAAGTCAATATGGAAATCATCAAAATACACATTCTTGCTTCTCAAGCACACATATATATATATATATATATATATATATATGATCATTTAAATCTAACGTTTTATTCTATTAACATAAAACATACAATTTTCAAGAAAAATAATTATTCAAAAAAAAAAGAAAAGAGAAAATGCATCATGGAAAACATCAAGTAATTTCAAAATAATTCAAGAGAGTTGAGTTACTTACCTTGTAGTCGAAGCCTGTCAAAGCCCAATTCGTCATTTCACCTTTGGAAGTTCTTGATTCATCCTTGGGTGCCTTCCTCTTCTTTGGCCTCGTCCTCTGTTCAGGTTCATTGTTTATTTTTTATTTTTATTTAATGAACTTATTAAGATTTAATGTTCGAAGTTCAAGTTCATCATTATCCTCATCACTTGAGTCATTGCTCAAGTGGTATTCATTTGTCCGGAGTTCCAAATCCTTCCTATTCTTTGGAAAGTGATTTTGTTCATCATGTTCATCATGTGCATTGTGCACCGTTTCATATGTCACAACGAACCAATTAGTTCTTCAAGTGAAAAAATATTTAAATTTTTTATTTCTTGTATTGCGGTAATTTTAGGATCCCACCTTTTTGGAAGGGATCTTAAGATCTTGCTTACAAGATTAAAATTCGAAAAAGATTTTCCAAGAACTCTTAGATTATTTATGTGATTGACTTTATATTATCATGCTCAAGTTTTGTTCTTATGTCAAAAACATACATCATGTTTGAAAACCAAAGACAAGATTCATAACAAAAATCATCAAGCATTCCATATAAAAACCATGCATTATCATTGAAAGTCAATATGGAAATCATCAAAATACACATTCTTGCTTCTCAAGCACATATATATATATATATATATATATATATATATGATCATTTAAATCTAACGTTTTATTCTATTAACATAAAACATACAATTTTCAAGAAAAATAATTATTCAAAAAAAAAAGAAAAGAGAAAATGCATCATGGAAAACATCAAGTAATTTCAAAATAATTCAAGAGAGTTGAGTTACTTACCTTGTAGTCGAAGCCTGTCAAAGCCCAATTTGCCATTTCACCTTTGGAAGTTCTTGATTCATCCTTGGGTGCCTTCCTCTTCTTTGGCCTCGTCCTCTGTTCAGGTTCATTGTTTATTTTTTATTTTTGTTTAATGAACTTATTAAGATTTAATGTTCGAAGTTCAAGTTCATCATTATCCTCATCACTTGAGTCATTGCTCAAGTGGTATTCATTTGTCCGGAGTTCCAAATCCTTCCTATTCTTTGGAAAGTGATTTTGTTCATCATGTTCATCATGTGCATTGTGCACCGTTTCATATGTCACAACGAACCAATTAGTTCTTCAAGTGAAAAAATATTTAAATTTTTTATTTCTTGTATTGCGGTAATTTTAGGATCCCACCTTTTTGGAAGGGATCTTAAGATCTTGCTTACAAGATTAAAATTCGAAAAAGATTTTCCAAGAACTATTAGATTATTGACGACATCCGTGAAACAGGTGTATATGTCGCCTATATTCTCGCTTGGTTGCATTCGAAAAAGCTCAAAATCATGAAATAAAATGTTAACTTTCGAGTCTTTGACTCTACTAGTTCCCTCATACGTAATTTAAAGTGTTTGCCAAATATCTAAAGCCGGTTCGCACGTAGAAATCCGATTGAACTCATTTTTGTCCAAAGCGCAAAATAAGGCATTCATAGCCTTTGCGTTTAAAGAAAAATACTTCTTCTCCAAATCCAACCATTCGTTCATTGGTTTAGAGGGAAGTTGAAAACAGTTTTCAATGATATTCCATAAATCCAAATTCATAGAAATCAAGAAAACTCTTATTTGAGTTTTCCAATAAGTGTAGCCCAATCCGTTAAACAACGGTGGACGAACAATCGATAAGCCCTCTCGAAAGCCATGAAGAGCCATTTCTCTCGGGTGTAAATCCGAAATGAGAAATACCGGGCTCTGATACCAATTGTTAGGATTGAAGCGGCACTAAGAGGGGGGGTGAATTAGTGCAGCGGATTAAAACTTCAGTTTTGGAAAAATCTTTCATACGATAAAAAACCGAACTCGGAAGTGCTTATCTTGAAAGCGTGTTCGTAAAGGTGTGCAGCAAAAGTAATGAGGAAGTAAAGCACATATGAAGGTTTGCGGTAAGATAAATATAAATAAGTAAATGCAAACCAGAGAACACACCAATTTAAAGTGGTTCGGTCAAAATGACCTACATCCACTTGCGAAGCCTTCTTCGAAGAGGCTCCCAACTTCCACTAGCAAATCACTTTGAAGGGGAAGGAATAGGGGTTCCTCCCTCCAAGTTGCTGCTCAAAGGCTACAGAAAAGATTCATCTATTGCTTATGAAAAGAGAAGGAATACATGGCTATTTATAGGGCTTTTAAACCCTAACTCCTAAAATGACTCCTACTCAAGTCTCCTACGTCTAATCAACTCCTAATAGGACTCCTACTCAAGACTCATATTCCTTTACAACTCCTATTTCTTATCTAAGAAACAACCTCCTAACCCTAGTCGACCTCTTTACCTCTTTAATAAGGGTTGGCTTTGGTAGGTTTTACATGAATATGCCTCTCAATTAGGATTCTCCTAGCTAGAGTCCTAACAGACCCGCCCGCCCTTTTCATATCAGCCATGTCCTCGAGGCTGACGATTCATAAATTCTGAGAATTTGGTCTTCAAGTCGTCATAGTTCTCCCAAGTGGCATCTTCTGTTGGTAGGTTTGCCCAGTATATTAGTACTTCAGTAGTGGGTCGTTGTCATTGAGTCACGATCCATTGATCAATAATGGCACTTGGTTGGGTCCAGAGTTTTCCTTGGGTAGTCATATATGGTGGGTGGCTTTGGGCTGTCTCCAAGCACCTATTTACAACTTTCGTCTGACCATCGGTTTGTGGGTGATATGCCGTACTCCTTTTCAATTTAGTACACTGCATATGAAATAACTTTGTCCAAATTCTGCTCGTGAAGATGCAAGTAGAATTTGTCACAAGCACAATCCATCTCATATAGTGTAATTCTTTTGAATCCCAATTGTAATGAGCCACAGAGCTTGGTGCTTCCTCCAATTTTTTTATGATCTTACTGGTCTTTAAATCTCCCTACCATTCCATCTTAATATCCTTAAGGAATTCGCTGGTCGCAAGTGAAATGACCGAAAATTCAACTTGCTTGGGTAGTTGTGAAAGCGCATCTGCAACAATATTCTCTTTCCCCATTTTGTAAGTTATTTTATAATCAAATTCAAGAAGTTTTGTTACCCATTTTTGTAGCTCAGAGGATGATATCTTTTGCTCCAAAAAGTACTTGAGGCTTTTATGGTCAATTTTAATTTGAAATCGTCGATCGATCAAGTAGGGTCTCCACCTCGTTGTTGCGTGCACAATGGCAAGCATCTCCTTATCATATGTTGACATATTTTAATAGGAGGGAGACAATGCCTTGCTAGTGTATGCGAGTGGTCGACCATCTTGTATGAAAATAGCTCCAATTCTGACTCCAGATGCATAGGCCTCAATAATGAAAGGTCGATTGAAATCTAGTAGTGGTAGCACCGGCGTTGTCGTCATGGCTACCTTAAGTTTGTCGAAGGCAGCGAAGGCTTTGTCCAACCATTGGAAGACCTCATTTTTCAGTAAGGAAGTAAGTGGTATATTGATCTTTCCATAGTTTTTCACGAACTTATAGCCTATTAAACCCAGAAGGCCATGTAGCAATTTTTTTGTTCCTCGGGGTCAGCCAATTCTGCATTGCTTCTATTTTAGAGGGGTCCACCATCACACCTTCCTCTGATATGATATACCCAAGATATTCCACCTTTTGTTGAAGAAAGCAAAAATTCGTAGTGGCCGTTGTGTGTTCAAAAGGCAGTTTTCGGTATGTCTTTTTTGCACACTCGTATTTGATGATACCCGGATCGAAGGTCCAACTTTGTGTAGATTTGTGCTCCCTTTCATCTAGCAATTCATCTACTACTAGAATAAGGTATTTATCCTTGATGGTTATGTCATTGAGAGCTCTGTAATCAATGTATATTCGCTATGTTTCGTCCTTCTTGCATAGAAGTAGCATCGGTAAAGAGTAGAGGCTACAACTTGACAGAATAACTCTTGTTTTGACTATCTCTTTTACAATCCTTTCTATTTCATCCTTTTGGAGATATAGATACTGATATGGCCGAGTATTTACTGGAGGTTTGCCTAGAAGAATCGTTATATAATGATCATGCCGACGGGTAAGAAGTTGTTAGGACTCTAGATAGGAGAGTCCTAAGTGAGAGGGATATTAATGTAAAACCTACCTAAGCCAACCCCTATTAAAGAGGTGAAGAGGCCGGCTAAGGTTAGGAGGTTGTTTCTTAGAGAAGAATTAGGAGTTGTAATGAAATAGGAGTCTTGAGTATGAGTCCTATTAGGAATTGGTTAGAAGTAGGAGTCCTGAGTAGGAGTCTTATTAGGAGTTTAGTTTAGAAGCCCTATAAATAGCCATATATTCCTCCTCTTTTCATAAGCAATAGATGAATCTTTTCTGCAGCCTTTAAGTAGCAACCCACCATAACTGCCCAAAGCAATTCCCATAATTGCTTAAAGGATCATCGCCAAATTCTGCTGTCATCTCCACCACCGCAGATCATCCTTTGATCTCCCCGTGAATTGCAACAGGTTCTAGTTTCTTACCTTACTACTGCTACAATTTAGTTATCCTTATTTAAAAATCCAAAAAAAATTATTCCTATATTGCTGCATAAACTTTTGGTCACAAAGTTTTCATCTCTACGACGAAAGATACATTACAGAATTCCAGCCGCATAGCATTGTCTGTTTGATCTTGCTACTGTGTTTTTTCTATTCAAATTTCTACGAAATTTTTATGATATCTTTGACACTTACTAGTAGCATATTTCCCTTTAGTTTTGTTAAAAAAATCTTAATATAAACCATTGATCTTTTATGTTAAAAAAATCTGCATTGTAAAATTTTAAGCCGCGTAACACTATTTGTTTGATCTTGATACAACGTTTTTTGTATCCAAATCTCTCTCAAATTTTATGATAGCTTTGACACTTCCTAAAGTTGATTTTTCTTTGGTTTCATCAAAAAATTCATAATATAAGTCACTGATTTTTTATGTCCAACCTGCTACACTTGAAAATCTGTGCTGGATCTCGTGCGTAGAGCGATATTTTCGGTACCACAAAATCGCAGACGCATTTATGGTGAAAATTGTGGCTATACATCTTTAAGGGAATGCCATACAATGGTTTGACGAGTTTGAACATACTTATGGAATCCTCTCATGGCGACAATTCAAAGAAGGACTGCTAATCCGCTTCGGATCAACCGATTACGAGAACATTGACGGACAACTAGCAAAGATCCGACAAACCTCCACCATTCAAGAGTACCAAACTAGGCTTGAGAGGTTATCTAATCAAATTATGATTGGTCTTAAAAACAATTATTGGGGACCTTCATTGAGGGCTTGAAGTCAGAGATCTGGGGAGAAGTTAAAGCGCAATAACCGTACATGCTTATGGCTGCCATCTCTTTCGCACGACATCAAGAGGAGTAATAGAATCATGAAGCTCAGAGGACTAGGGTCACTCCTTGACCAACAATAATGAAGCCCTCAAACCCCCCTATTGTCAACCGAGTCCCTGCACAAAAGAGGTTAACAAGAGAAGAGCTTCGGGAGCGATATGGGAAGGGGTTATGTTGGCATTGCGACAAGCCGTGGAGCCATGAGCATCACTACAGTAAAGGGAGACTTTTTATGATTGAACCAATAGAAGAAGAGGTCATTGAACATCTAGAAGATAATCTTAAATACAAAGAAGAAGATGCAGAAGAATAGCCACAACCGACCGAAGTTACGGTATGTGCACTAGTCGGCTACTCAAACCCGCAAACGATGAAAGTTGGAGGACTTCTCAAACAACAACCGATCACCGTTCTCATCGACACAGGCAGCACTAATAACTTCCTAAACAGTAAGGTTGCTATCTGAATGGCCTTATCTATCGAGAATTGCAGCAGGTTTGACATTAAGGTTGTCGACGGATGGATTTTGAAGTATGATCGTAGGCACCCGCGAGTGAAACTGTTGCTGCAGGACCAAGAGATAATTACATATTTCTTCCTCCTCCCTCTTGATGATCATAAGGCCATGCTCAGAATTGAATAGTTGACGACATTAGGTGATATTTCTTGAAATTTTATGAAACTGATTATAAAATTTTACAGTAAGGGGAAACAGGTGATACTGCATGGGAAACGTGGGGCTGATGTAACGATGATTTACACACAACAAATGGAGAAGGTTTTGCATAAAGCATGCAGCGACTTTATGGTACAACTTAAGCAGCAAACTAAGGGAGAGCCAACAGAATTTAAAGATCAAAATATACTTCCTTTGCTTGCTAAATTTCCAGATATATTTGACGAACCACACAACCTACCTCTTACCCGTCGAAGTGGAGACCCTACTAGATTGGTCGACAATTTTAAATTAAAACCGACCATAAAAGCCTCAAGTGTTTTTTAGAGCAAAAGATATCATCTCTTGAGCAGCAAAAATGGGTAACAAAACTTCTTAGATTTGATTATGAAATAACTTACAAAAAGTAGAAAGAGAATGTTGTTGTAGATGTGCTTTCGCAGCTACCCGAGCAAGCTGAATTTTTGTCCATTTCACTTTCGACCAGCGACTTCCTTTAGGATATTAAGATGGAATGGCAAGAAGATTTGGAGACCAGTAAGATCATAAAAAAATTGGAGGAAGCTGTTAGAACCCTTGCAGATTCTAAACTTGGGGTTGATCTCTTTAGGGGATCGGCCTCCTTGGAACTCTATAGGGGTTCCTCCCTCCAAGTTGCTGCTCAAAGGCTGCAGACAAGATTCATATATTGCTTATCAAAAGAGGAGGAATACATGGCTATTTATAGGGTTTCTAAACCCTAACTCCTAATCGGACTTCTACTCAAGACTCCTATTCCTTTACAACTCTTAATTCATTTCTAAGAAACAACCTCCTAACTCTAGCTGGCCTGTTCACCTCTTTAATACGGGTCGGCTTTGGTAGGTTTTATATGAATGTCCCTCTCAATTAGGACTCTCCTAGCTAGAGTCCTAACAGACCCGCCCTCTTCAAATCAGCCTTGTCCTCGAGGTTGATGATTCATAAATTTTGGGAATTTGATCTTCAAGTCGTCATAGTTCTCCCAAGTGGCATCTTCTATAGGGGTAATCCCAAGAGTATTATTTTCCTACAAATACCTAGAGGCTGAATGCAACGACGCGGCTTTCAGAAGGGCCCTTAAAGATCTATCCTTTTGCAGCGAAATTCCCATTCCAGGATGCTACAATTGGTAGGTTCACCCACTGTATTAGCACTTTAGTAGTGGGTCATCGTCGTCGAGTCATGATCCGTCGATTAATAATGGCACTTGGCTGGGTCTGGAGTTCTCCTTGGATAGTCATATTTGGTGGGTAGCTTTGGGCTATCTCCAAGCACCTATTTGCAACTTTTGTCTAGCTGTTGATTTGTGGGTGATATGTCGTACTCCTTTTTAATTTTGTACCCTGCATATGGAATAATTTTGTTCAAAATCTACTCGTGAAGATGCAAGTAGAATTTATCATAAGCATAATACGTCCCTTATAGTGTAATTCTTTTGAGTCCCAATAGTAATGAGCCACGGAGCTTGGTGCTTCCTCCAATTTTTTTATAATCTTATTAGTCTCTGAATCTTCCTACCATTCCATCTTAATATCCTCAAGGAAGTCGCTGGTTGAAAGTGAAATGGCCGAAACTTCAGCTTGCTCGGGTAGTTGCGAAAGCGCATCTGTAAGAACATTCTCTTTCCCCTTTTTGTAAGTTATTTCATAATCAAATCCAAGAAGTTTTGTTACCCATTTTTGTTGCTCAGGGGATGATATCTTTCGCTCCAAAAAGTACTTGAGGCTTTTATGGTCGGTTTTAATTTGAAATCGTCGACCAATCAAGTAGGGTCTCCACCTCGTTGCTGCGCGCACAATGGTGAGCGTCTCCTTATCATATGTTGACTTATTTTGATGGGAGGGAAATAATTCCTTGCTAGTGTATGCAAGTGGTCGACTATCTTACATGAGAATGGCTCCAATTCCGACTCCAGATGCGTCGGCCTCAATAATGAAGGGTCGGTTGAAATATGGTAGTGTTAGCACCGGCGTCGTCGTCATGGCTGCCTTAAGTTTGTTGAAGGTAGTGGAGGCTCTTTCCATAGTTTTTCACGAACTTACGATAGTAGCCTGTTAAACCTAGAAAGCCATATAGCAATTTTATGTTCCTCGGGGTAGGCCAGTTTTGCATTGCTTCAATTTTAAAGGGGTCCACTGTAACACCTTCCTCTGATATGATATGCCCAAGATATTCCACCTTCTATTGAAAAAAGCAAAAATTCGTAGTGGTTGTTATGTGTTCAAAAGGTGGTTTTCGGTATGTCTTCTTCGCACACTCATATTTCATGATACCCGGATCAAAAGTCCAGCTTTATGAAGATTTATGCTCCCTTTCATCTAGCAATTCATCTGCTATTGGAATAAGGTATTTTTCCTTGATGGTTATGCCATTGACAACTTGGTAATCAACGTATATTCGTCATGTTCTGTCCTTGCGTACAAGTAGCACCGGTGAAGAGTAGAGGTTGCAACTTAGCCGAATAACTCATGTTTCGAGCAACTCTTTTACAATCCTTTCTATTTCATCCTTCTGGAGATATAGATATTGATATGGCCGAGTATTTGTTGAAAGTTTGCCTGAACGAATCATTATATAATGATCATGCCGACGGGTAAGAGGTAGGTTGTACAGTTCGTCAAATATATCTGAAAATTCAGCAAGCAAAGGAAGTAGGTTTGGATCTTCAAATTCTATTGGCTCTGCCTTAATTTGCTGCTCAAGTTGTACCAAAAATCTGCTGCATGCTTTATGCAAAACCTTCTCCATTTGTTGTGTGCAAATCATCGTTACGTCGCCCCCACGTTTCCCGTTCAATATCTCCTGTTTCTCCTTACTGTAAAATTTCATAATTAGTTGCATAAAATTCCAAGAAATATCACCTAATATCGTCAACCATTTATTTATGAGCATGGCCTCATGATCATCAAGAGGGAGAAGGAAGAAATATGCAATTATCTCTTGGTAAGGCCTCATGATCAGCAATAGTTTCACTTGCGGGCGCCTACAATCATACGTCAAAATCCATCCATCGGCGACCTTAACGTCAAACCTATTGCAATTCTTGATAGATAAGGCCATCTAGATAGTAACCTTACTGTTTAGAAAGTTATTAGTACTGCCCGTGCCGATGTGAACAGTGATCGGTTGTTGTTTGAGAAGGCCTCCAACTTTCATCGTTTGCGGGTTTGAGTAGCCGGCTAGTGTATGTACCATAATTTCGGTCGGTTGTGGCTCTTCTTCTACATCTTCTTCTTCATGTTCAAGGCTCTCTTCTAGATGTTCAATGACCTCTTCTTCTATTAGTTCAATAATAAGAAGTCTCCCTTTACTACAGCGATGCTCACAGCTCCACGGCTCGTCACAATGCCAACATAACCCCTTCGCATATAGCTCCCGAAGCTATTCTCTTGTTAACCTCTTTGGTGTAGGGACTTGATCAATAGTAGGGGCGGTTGAGGGCTTCAATATTACTGGTTGAGGAGCGACCCTAGTCCTCTGTGTTAGGGTCAAGAGCACTAAGAGGGGGGGGTGAATTAGTGTAGCGGAAATCTTTCTGCGATTAAAACGAAACTACGTTCGTTTGATAAAAACGATTTTGATGTAAAAGCCGATTCTAAGATTACTTTAACTTAAGATTAAGCGAGATGACGTTAAAGTAAATCTACGAAGGCAGTTTGCAGTTTGTGATGAAAATCAGAATGCAAGCGCAAACTGAAATGCGACGTTCGTACGATAAAACCGGTTTACGTCTAAATGTCAATTTTTGAAGATATTGAACTATGAGATACGTTTTATAAATGTGCAGAAGGCAGTTTGCAGTTATGATTGAAATCAAAATGTAAACGTAAACTGAAATGTAATGATCGTACGAAAAAGTCGATTTACATCTAAACGCAGATTCGGAAAGCTCTGAACTTAGAAACTCATTCGTAAAAGCGCAGAAGGCAGTAGCTATTTAGGAGGTTTGCAGTAAAGATAAAATGCTAAAAGTAAATGCAAACAGAGATTTAGAGTGGTTCGGTCAATCTTGACCTACTCCACTTTTGGCTTCCTCCACCGACGAGGTCACCGACGTCAACTAGAGGCCTTCCTTCAATAGGCGAAGGCAAACCACCATTTTACAGTTTCACACCTTTTGACGGGCATAGGAGACAACCCTTACAGAGATTTTCTATCCTCACTTTACAACTCAAAACTTTGAAGAACAGAGGGAGGAGAACTTTTGGCCTTTACAACAATTTTGAGCTCTAAAAATCACAGAAAGGATCAAGATTTCGGTGTGAAATTTTTTCTTTCAGTGCTAAATGGGTGGGGTATTTATAGGCCCCAACCTAGTTCAAATTTGGAGCTCAAAACTGTCAATTCCCAGAATTCCGGGATCAAGCGGTTGCACCTCCTGACTGGAGCGGTTGCACAGCCTCCAGAGCTCGAAGTCTGAGCCCCTGGGCGGTGCCACCTCTGTCAGGGGTGGTTGCACCTCCTGCTAGAGCTTGAAGACTCAGCTCAGGTGGTTGCACCTCCTGACTGAGGCGGTTGCACCGCCTGGCAAAGCTCGAAGACTAAGCTCAAGCGGTGCCAACCTCCTGTCAGGGGAGGTTGCACCGCCCAGTCTCGCTCGGAGACTGCGCCCAGGCGGTGCCACCTCTTGGCTGGGGTGGTTGCACCGTCCAGTCTCACTCGGAGACTTAGCATAGGCGGTGCTACCTCTTGGCCTGGGCGGTTGCACCTCCTAGCACTATTTCAGGTCCGAATGGGTTAATTCATTCGGCTCAATTTGGGTGTTTCACGGGCCCGATTGCCCTAAGATTAAGTTAATGGGATCACCTCCCATTTCTAACTTAATCATTGTGCTAACTACGATTATTTCCTAAGACATTTACTGCAACTTGCTCTAGTATGTCAATCGCTTCTTCCGTCGAGCTTCTGGCGAACTTCCATCGATCATCCGAAGAACCCTCGGTGATGCTCCTGCGGACTTCCGGCAAACTCCTGGACTTGCGACGATCCACTTGGCGAGTTCCGACGAGCTTCTTTGGCAAGCTCCTGGACTTCTCGGATTTGTTCCCGTAGAACCTCTGACGACCGTCCGAACTTCCGTAAAACTCTCGAACTCCCAACGTGATCATTGTCTTGACACCGGCGCAACTCCTGCTGCATGTCTTTCTTCCATCGTAGTTAATCCTGCACACTCAAAACAAAAACTTTGATCGAGACAATTAATCCTAAGCAATTAACCAAGTTGTCCGGCTTGTCATTGGTCCCTCGACGCTTCATCCGATTCTTCGGCGCATCGTCCTTTCCTGTAGCCTATTGCCCAATCGGCCAGTTGACTCTGCAACTCCGATATCCTTGGCACAATACCCACTCTTCTTGGCCCGATGCCCGAGTCTATGGCCCGAAGCCTTCTGTCGATACGTCGACCGATCCACCGGCCCGACGTCCAATCTTTTGACATGTTCCTCCGGCACAACATGATTTTCCTGCTTTAATTGTCTCATCCTGATCGAGGCATCCTGCATCACTCAAAACGCAGATTAAATCATAAACATATATCAAGTAGTTTCATCATCAAAATACGAGATTCAACAATCTCCCCCTTTTTGATGATGACAACCACTTGATGACGGAGTTAAACTTAACTCCCGGAGTTTAAACAAACTCCCCCTATCAATATGCCATATTGATAGAATCTTGAATTCAAACTGAATTCAAATCATTGTAATATTTATCATGAATACTTGCAACACGTCATCATGAACTTATGCATAAACTTATGCATAACATGTCATGTCATCAACATACTTCTCCCCCTTTGTCATCAACAAAAAGGAGAAGTACCACAATAAAGTGTTTGTGATATTGGTTCAACTCATTGCATGAAAAACATAATATCAAGTTTTATCATCATGCAAGTTTGCTATCATCAAATGGTAAGATATCAATATGTAAAATTACGATTCAAGTTCTTGATATCTTAACATGATATGACATTCATAGTACCTATTCATATGAATGCTGCTTTTGATATCTCATCATAATATGGCATTCATGACATCTATTCATATTCTTCAAAAATGGTACTCATAGTATCAATTTATATATTTCTCCCCCTTTGTCATCAACAACAAGGAGAACGATATAAGCAAATTTTAAATATAAGTGTGATGCCATAAGTTGGTTCACATCATTTTCCAACAATGCGTGATAGGATACCAATTATGCAAACATCTCGAGGAAAACATGACATGGAGATAGCTTTTATTGCTTTTTCCTTTTTATTTGTTATCTTTTTACATGGAGGAAAGCCATATGTGATGTTCAAATCGATAAGATATTAAAGAACACTTCATTTTTGCAAGGATTACGATATGTAAGTAAGTCAAATCCTTGTATGTAAAAATATCTTTCTTTTATAAGAGGGAATCATCAAATATGTTTCTCGAAAAATATTTTTCACATGATAAGTGCATTTGATGATTCTATATGTCAAAAATCAATGATGTGAATTAAACTTGATATGACATATGCTTGTCAAGTTCGAAAGAGGATAATGTATCAAGAAAATCCGAAAGTGAAATTTGACACTTTCATATATTCGGACAGGGTTTTACTAGAGATATTCAATTACAATCATGAAGGTAAAACATGCTTATTATCATGGAAATTTTTGTATTCAAGCACATAATTTCCAACATGTAATCATGGCAAGTAATTGTGTAAAATCATTATGGCAATCAAGTGATTTGACCATTCAATCAAAAAAGTCTGAAAAATAATTTTAACATGTTTAATCATTCGGACATATTTTTTGTCATAATTTTTCAAATATATTCATGAAGATAAGGCATGCTCATCATCATGATAGTATGATAGCAAGTTTACAATATACAAGCTAGCAAAATTTTTAACATTTTAAGACACGCCAGCTAGCAAATTTTTCTTTGAGATATGCACATTAGCAACTCTTTCTCCCCCTTTGTCATTGGCAAAAAGAAGGGAAGACCCTCTACATTAATTTCTAAATTATGACAAAGGTTCATATCAATTTTATTTGTGCATCATTATATTTTTCAAATTAAAACATGCACATTTTCAAAACATATAAACTTATTATTATATGCATGATTCCAAATCATCATTCATATTATTTTAATCATTGTTTCAATCATCACTTGTAGCTTATCATGCACAATATATAAAACCATCTAACATGACACAATCATTTATTTTCAAAATATTTATCACTATTTTCATGTATGATAATGAAGTATTTGTGATACCGAACATTGAATCAATATTTTTTAAGTATTTATCACTTCATTTTAATCATGATTCCAAATATTTATCATTTAAAGCATTCATGATACACATCATACATTATCATAATAAAAAGCATATGCATCATTCCAAATTATAAATATTTCAAGGCATACAAGCCATAAATCCAATGACATCATGTCATGAAAGATCAGACTTCTAAAAGACATGATTCATTCGACAAATCCTTTTAATAGAGCAAAAGAATTATACAGCCAAGGATCATGATTAAAATATATCAATATCATAGATCAAGTCATGATTCGTGATTCATCATAAAGCAAATTAATCATCACATAAGGCATTTAAAGAATTTTTTAAACATAGGAGAATGATTAATTTAAGCATGCAATGTTTCAATCAAATTCAAGTCATGAATACCAGTACTTTCATATTATGAGTATCAATTTTGCAAGATCAAGATTATGATTTAGATAAAACTCATTCAAATCAAATCGTTAACTTAAAACTCATAATCAAGTCATCAAAATCAATTTTGAGATTCACAAAATATCATGAAATCATTAATCTAGATCAGATGGGAAAAGCATTTTTTAAGTGTTTCATTTTAAGTGATCGATTTCATGTTAGCATGCCTATTCATTTATGTCAAATGAAAACATGCATCAACGTTTAGGATCGTAAAATGAATTTCATCATAAAACCATCAATCACAAAAATCATCATGTATAACTTTAAAATCTCATGCATAAATTCATCAAATCATAGTATTAAAACTTTAATATTTTCATTGAAACATTAAGCAAGGTTTCATTGAACATAATTTTGAATTATTCTTATAAATGCCTAAAACTTCTTTAGTTTTAATTTATATGATTGACTTTATAATAGCATGCTCAAATCTTTATTCTTATGTCAAAACCATACATCATATTTAACAAACAAAGACAATGAAAAATATCAAACCTTACAGACAAAAGCCATGTATCGTCATTGAAAAGCAATATGAAAATCATCAAAATATACATTCTTGCTTCTCAAGCACATAAATAAGATTAATCTCACTAGGTGTACAATCATTAGATTTCTATCTTGCATTAACATAATACATGCAATTTTCATTATCATTTTCAAAATTACAAGCATGATCATATTTTTGCATTTTCATTATTAAATTATTAAAAATGTAATTTTCAAGAAAATTTAAAGAAAAAGAAAAATGCATCATGAAAAGCATCATGTAATTTCGAAGTAAATTAAAGGCATTTTGATTACCTCAGCGTCGAAAGGCGTAAAGGCGTAGTTTGCCACCTCGCCTTTGTAGATTTTCTCCTCTTCTTCAGAGGAGCTCGATTCATCCCAATTTTTGTTCTTCTTCTTGCGTTCAAAGCAAGTAGTTCCGTTCTTTTTACTTTTTAATTTTTGTTTCATTTGTAGTTTAAGTTCACCATCACTTGAGCTTATGCTCGAGTGGTCTTCAAATGTTCTATGTCCCAAATCCATCCTGTTTTTTGGAAGGTGGTCCTCAAGTTCTTCACGTGCATTGCACGTCATTTCATATGTGATCAAGGAACCAATTAGTTCTTCAAGTGGAAATTGGTTCAAGTTTTTCGATTCTTGAATAGCAGTTACTTTTGAATCCCAAGGTTTAGAAAGTGAGCGCAAAACTTTGTTAACGAGTTCAAAATTCGAAAAGCTTTTACCTAGTGATTTTAAACCATTGACGACATCCGTAAAACGGGTGTACATGTCAACAACGGTTTCGCTTGGTTTCATATGAAAAAGTTCAAAATCATGCATCAAAAATTTTACTTTAGAATCTTTTACACTACTTGTGCCTTTGTGTGTCATTTCAAGAGTGCGCCAAATATCGAAAGCCGTTTTGCACAAAGAAACCCGATTGAACTCAATTTTGTCCAAAGCGCAAAATAAGACATTCATAGCCTTTGCGTTTAAAGAAAAATACTTCTTCTCCAAATCCGACCATTCGTTCATCGGTTTAGAGGGAAGTTGAAAGCCGTTTTCAACGATATTCCATAAATCTAAATTCATAGAAATCAAGAAAACTCTCATTCGAGTTTTCCAATAAGTGTAGTACAATCTGTTAAACAACGGTGGACGAAAAACCGAAAAGCCCTCTTGAAAGCTATGAAGAGCCATTTCTCTCGGGTGTAAATCTAAAATGAGAAAAACTAGGCTCTGATACCAATTGTTAGGATCAAGAGCACTAAGAGGGGGGGGTGAATTAGTGCAGTAGAAATCTTTCTGCGATTAAAACGAAACTGCGATCGTTTGATAAAAACGATTTTGATGTAAAAGTTGATTCAAAGATTACTTTAACTTAAGATTAAGCGAGTTGACGTTAAAATAAGTCTACGAAGGCAGTTTGCAGTTTATGATGAAAATCAGAATACAAGCGCAAACTGAAATGCGACGTTCGTACGATAAAACCGGTTTACGTCTAAATGTCAATTTTGAAGATATTGAACTTTGAGATACATTTTATAAATGCGCAGAAGGCAGTTTGCAGTTATGATTGAAATCAAAATGTAAATGTAAACTGAAATGTAATGATCGTACGAAAAAGCCGATTTACGTCTAAACGCAGATTCGGAAAGCTCTGAACTTAGAAATGTTAGGATCGAGAGCACTAAGAGGGGGGGGTGAATTAGTGCAGCGGAAATCTTACAGCAATTTAAAAGCTAAAGCTGCGTTCGTCCGATAAAAAATGATTTCGATATAAAAGCAGAATCGCAGTGCAGTTTACGTCTAAGCGCAGTTTTGCGTCTAAGCACAGTTTGCGTCTAAACACATTTTGCGTCTAAACACAGTTTGCGTCTAAGCGCAGTTTGCGTCTAAACTCAGTTTTACGTCAAAACGCAGTTTTACGTCAAAACGCAGTTTTACGTCTAAACGTAGTTTTACGTCTAAACGCAGTTTTGCGTCTAAACGCAGTTTTACGTCTAAACGCAGTTTTACGTCTAAACGCAGTTTTACGTCTTAAACCCAGTTTTGCGTCTAAACGCAGTTTTACGTCTAAACGTAATTTTACGTCTAAATGTAGTTTTGCGTCTAAAAGCAGTTTTGAACCTTGAAAAGCGTTTTACGTAGAAAGCAATTTGCAGTTAGAAATGGAATCCGAATGTAAGCGTAAACTGCAGTGTGAAGATCGTACGAAAACACGATTTACGTTTGAATGCAGATTCTGAAAGATCAGAGCTTAGAAACTCGTTCGTAAAGGCGCAGAGGGCAGTAGCAATGTAGGAGGTTTGCAGTAATGATAAAGTGCTCAAGGTAAAAGCAAACCAGAGATTTAGAGTGGTTCGGTCAGTCTTGACCTACTCCACTTTTGGCTTCCTCCTCCGACGAGGTCACCGACGTCAACTAGCTGCCTTCCTTCAATGGGCGAAGGCTAACTGCCCTTTTACAGTTTCTCTCCTTTTGACAGGCTCAGGAGACAACCTTTACAGATCCTTTCTCTCCTCTCTTTACAACTCAAAACTTGAAGAACAGAAGGAGGAGAACTTTAGGACTTTACACAAATTTGAGCTCTTAGAATCACTGAAAAGATCAAGAATTCGGTGTGGATCTATATCTTTTCAGTGCTGAATGGGTGGGGTATTTCTAGGCCCCAACCCAGTTCAAATTTGGAGCTCAAAACGATCAAATCGATCAAATCCCAGAATTCTGGGATCAGGCGGTTGCACCTCTTGACTGGAGAGGTGGCACCGCCTGGCAGAGCTCGACGACTGAGCTCAGGCGATTGTACCTCTCTGCCAGAGCTCGAAGACTGAGCTCGATGGTTGCACCGCCTGGCAGAGCTCGAAGACTGAGCTCGGTGGTTGCACCGCCTGGCAGAGCTCGAAGTCTGAGCTCGATGGTTGCATCACCTGGCAGAGCTCGAAACTGAGCTCAGGCTGATGCACCTCTCTGCCAGAGCTCGAAGACTAAGCTCGGTGGTTGCATCACCTGGCAGAGCTCGAGACTGAGCTCAGGTTGATGCACCTCTCTGCCAGAGCTCGAAGACTGAGCTCGGTGGTTGCACCGCCTGGCAGAGCTCGAAACTTGAGCTCTGGCAGTGCTACCTCTTGACAGAGGAGGTTGCACCGCCCAGTCTAGCTCGAAGACTGAGCTCTGGGCGGTTGCACCTCTTGGCTGGGGCGGTTGCACCGCCCAGCCTCGCAGCCCTGGCGATTGCACCTCCTGGCTGGGGCGATTGCACCGCCCAGCCTCGCAGCCCTGGCGGTTGCACCTCCTGGCCTAGGCGGTTGCACCGCCTGGTGCAATCAGGGTCCGAATGGTTCGCTCCATTCGGCCCAATTTGAATCTTTTCAGGGGCCCAATTGCCCCAAGATTAAGCTAATGGGATCACCTCCCATTTTCAAGCTTAATCATCGTGCTAACTACGATTAACTCTAAGACAACTTCTGCAGCTATGCTCCGATGCGTCAATTGCTTCTTCCGGCGAGTTTCCGGCGAACTTCCGTCGATCATCCGATAAACCCTCGGTGATCCTTCTGCGGACATCCGGCATACTCCTGGACTTTGCGACGATCCACTTGGCGAGTTCCAACGAGCTTCGCTTGGCAAGCTTCTGGACTTCTCGGATCTGTTCTCGCTGAACCTCCGACGACCGTCCGAACTTCCGTCGAACTCTCGAACTCCCAACGTGATCATGATCTTGACTCCGGCGCAACATCTGCTGCTTGTCTTACTCTCATCGTAGTTAATCCTGCACAACAAATCAAAACTTCGATCGAGACAATTAATCCTAAGCAATTAACCAAGTTGTCCGACATGTCATTGGTCCCTCGACGCTTCGTCCGATTCTTCGGCGCATCGTCCTCTTCTACAGCCTATTTCCCAATCGGCCAGTTGACTCCGCAACTCCGATATCCTTGGCACAATACCCGCTCTTCTTGGCCCGATGCCCGAGTCTACGGCCCGAAGCCTTCTGTCGATACGTCGACCGATCCACCGGCCCGACGTCCAATCTTCTGACATGTTCCTTCAGCACAACATGATTTTCCTGCTTTAATTGTCTCATCCTGATCGAAGCATCCTGCGTCACTCAAAACGCAGATTAAATCATAAACATATATCAAGTGGTTTCATCATCAAAATACGAGATTCAACAAGAAACTCGTTCGTAAAAGCGCAAAAGGCAGTAGCTATTTAGGAGGTTTGCAGTAAAGATAAAATGCTCAAAGTAAATGCAAACAGAGATTTAGAGTGGTTCAGTCAATCTTGACCTACTCCACTTTTGGCTTCCTCCACCGACGTGGTCACCGACGTCAACTAGAGGCCTTCCTTCAATAGGCGAAGGCCAACCACCCTTTTATAGTTTCACTCCTTTCGACAGGCTTAGGAGACAACCCTTACAGAGATTTTCTCTCCTCTCTTTACAACTCAAATCTTTGAAGAACAGAGGGAGGAGAACTTTTGGCCTTTACAACAATTTTGAGCTCTAAAAATCACAGAAAGGATCAAGATTTCGGTGTGAAATTTTTTCTTTCAATGCTGAATGTGTGGGGTATTTATAGGCCCCAACCCAGTTCAAATTTGGAGCTCAAAACAGTCAATTCCCGGAATTTTGGGATCAGGCGGTTGCACCTCCTGATTGGAGTGGTTGCACCGCCTGGCAGAGCTCGAAGACTGAGCCTCTGGGCGGTGCCACCTCTGTCAAGGGTGGTTGCACCTCCTACCAGAGCTCGAAGACTGAGCTTAGGTGGTTGCACCTCCTGACTGAGGCGGTTGCACGGTCTGGCAGAGCTCGAAGACTGAGCTCAGGCGGTGCCACCTCCTGTCAGGGAAGGTTGCACCGCCCAGTCTCGCTCGGAGACTGAGCCCAGGCGGTGCCACCTCCTGGCTGGGGCGGTTGCACCGCCTAGTCTCACTTGGAGACTTAGCCTAGGCGGTGCTACCTCCTAGCTGGGGCGGTTGCACCTCCTAGCACTATTTCAGGTCCGAATGGGTTGATTCATTCGGCCCAATTTGGGTGTTTCAGGGGTCGATTGCCTAAAGATTAAGTTAATGGGATCACCTCCCATTTCTAACTTAATCATTGTGCTAACTATGATTATTTCCTAAGACATTTACTGCAACTTACTCCGGTACATCAATCGCTTCTTCCGGCGAGCTTCCGGCAAACTTCCGTCGATCATCCGATGAACCCTCGGTGATGCTCCTGCGGACTTCCGGCAAACTCCTGGACTTGTGATGATCCACTTGGCGAGTTCCGACGAGCTTCTTTGGCAAGCTCCTGGACTTCTCGGATTTGTTCTCGTAGAACCTCCGACGACCGTCCGAACTTTCGTAGAACTCTCGAACTCCCAACGTGATCATTGTCTTAACTCCGGCGCAACTCCTGCTGCATGTCTTTCTTCCATCATAGTTAATCCTGGACACTCAAAACAAAAACTTTGATTGAGACAATTAATCCTAAGCAATTAACCAAGTTGTCCGGCATGTCATTGGTCCCTCAACGCTTAATCCGATTCTTCGGCGCATCGTCCTTTCTTTACAGCCTATTGCCCAATCGGCCAGTTGACTCCAAAACTTCGATATCCTTGGCACAATACCTGCTCTTCTTGGCCTGATGCCTGAGTCTACGACCCGAAGCCTTCTGTCGATACGTCGACCGATCCACCGGCCCGACGTCCAATCTTCTGACATGTTCCTCCGGCACAACATGATTTTCCTACTCTTGTCTCATCCTGATCGAGGCATCCTGCGTCACTCAAAACACAGATTAAATCATAAACATATATCAAGTAGTTTCATCATCAAAATATGAGATTCAACAATCTCCCCCTTTTTGATGATGACAACCACTTGATGACGGAGTTAAACTTAACTCCCGTAGTTTAAATAAACGCACCCTATCAATATGCCATATTGATAGAATCTTGATTTCAAACTGAATTCAAGTCATTGCAATATTCATCATGAATACTTGCAACACGTTATCATGAACTTATGCATAAACTTATGCATAACATGTCATGTCATCAACATACTTCTCCCCCTTTGTCATCAACAAAAAGGAGAAGTACCACAATCAAGTGTTTGTGATATTGGTTCAACTCATTGCATGAAAAACATAATATCAAGTTTTATCATCATGCAAGTTTGCTATCATCAAATGGTAAGATATCAATATGTAAAATTGCGATTCAAGTTATTGATATCTTAAAATGATATGATATTCATAGCACCTATTCATATGAATGCTGCTTTTGATATCTCATCATAATATGGCATTCATGACATCTATTCATATTCTTCAAATATGGCACTCATAGTATCAATTTATATATTTCTCCCCCTTTGTCATCAACAATAAGGAGAACGATATAAGCAAATTTTAAATATAAGTGCGATGCCATAAGTTGGTTCATGTCATTTTCCAACAGTGAGTGATAGGATACCAATTATGCAAACATCTCGAGGAAAACATGACATGGAGATAGCTTTTATTGCTTTTTCCTTTTTATTTGTTATCTTTTTACATAGAGGAAAGCCATATGTGAAGTTCAAATCGATAAGATATTAAAGAACACTTCATTTTTGCAAGGATTAAGATATGTAAGTGAGTCAAATCCTTGTATGTAAAAATATCTTTTTTTATAAGAGGGAATCATCAAATATGTTTCTCGAAAAATATTTTTCACATGATAAGTGCATTTGATGATTCCATATGTCAAAAATCAATGATGTGAATCAAGTGTCGTGCGAAAGAGATGGCTGCCATAAGCGTATATGGTTGTCACGCTTTAACTTCTCCTCGGATCTCCGGCTTCAAGCCCTCAATGAAGGTCCACAATAGCTGTTTTTGAGACCAATCATGAGTTTGTTTAGATAGCCTTTCAAACCTGGTTTGGTACTCCTGTATGGTGGAAGTTTGTCGGATATTTGCTAGTTGTCCGTCATTATTCTCGTAATCGGTTGGTCTGAAGCGGATCAGCAGTCCTTCTTTGAATTGTTGCCATGAAAGGACTTCATATGTATGTTCAAACCAGTCAAACCACTGTATACCATCCCCTTCAAGATGTATAGCTGTAATTTTCAACAAAGATGCATCCGCGGTTTTGTGGTACTGAAAATATCGCTCCGCGCGCGAGATCCAACCAATCGGGTCTCCTTCTTCCCATCTAGGGAAGTCCACTCTCATGCATGGATAGTAGGGGTCAGTGATAGAGCTTCCCCTCTCTTGGAAGTTGTATCTTTGGGCTTGGTGCGATTGGGCAAAGGTCTCTCCTTGATGTGATTTCTTCGGGCTTAGTGGTCGGCCCAATCTGAGTTCGGTAAAGAGCGTCCGAATCTTAACCTCCATTCCCGCCTTGAAGGCTTTGAATTTAGCATTGATTACCTCCTCAGATGCCATAGTATATGTCACCAAATCTGTGATGTAAAGATCTCTCTTATGTTGTCAAGTTAAAGGCATGTATTGGTTTAGATAGGTGATGGTGGAAAGGGTTGGTAGATTGGTGGATGTAGGCTATGGTTTAGGCTTGTTTTGTGGCTATTTTGGGTACAGTTTGAGGGTATGGTTTGGTGGAGTTTGAGGGCTATAGATAAAAGTTTTGGATCTGTGGTAGATGGTACCAAAGGTTTGATAGAAATAAGTGGAAGTTGCAGCATGTATGTGCTGTCTTGTAAGAGTAGAATTATCGTCGAAGAAATAACGGTTGCTCGACGTAATTTTCACCAAAAACTTGAGAGAATTGAGGAGGGAATTGATAGCAAAATCACAGTTTATATGACAATAAGGATATCTAATTTAATCAAGAAAATTTCGGCAGTATAACAGTAAGGAAATTGGTGCAAGTTGCGATTACATAATTCTCATCGAGAAATTTCAACGGGGTACGACGAAAATTTGCAGCAATACAAAATCGTTTTTAGAGATGAAATTCTTAATTGATCAATCTTAGATGGAAGCCAAGATGATATATGAAGTGTATAAGAAATTTCATTTAAAAAAGATTGCAAATAGATGGGTTAAGGCAACAATATGCGGCTGAAATTTTCTGCAGCACAGATTTTTAAGTATAGCAGATTGGATGTAAAAGATCAGTGGTTTATATTGAGAATTTTTTTATAAAACCAAAGGGAATTCCACTGTTAGGAAGTGTCAATGCTATCATAAAAAATTCGTAGATATTTGCATAGAAACAATGTAGTATCAAGATCAAACAAACAGTGCTATGCGGCTGAAATTTTACAGTGCAGATTTTCAAGTATAGCAGATTAGATGTAAAATATCAATGGTTTATATTAAGAATTTTTTAACAAAATCAAAGGAAATCTGCTATAAGGAAATGTCAAAGATGTCATAAAAATTTTGTAGAGATTTGGATAGAAAAAACATAGTAGCAAGATCAAACAGACGGTGCTATACGGTTGGAATTCTGCAATGTATCTTTTGTCATAGAGTTGAAAACTTTATGACGAAAAGTTTATGCAGCAATATAGGAATAATTTTTTTAGGATTTTCAAATAAGGATAACTAAATTGTAGCAGCAGTAAGTTAGGAAACCAGAACCTATTGCAATTCACGGGGAGATCAAAGGATGATCCGCGGTGGTGGAGATGATGGCAGAATTCGGCGACGATCTTTTAAGCAATTGTGAGAATTGCTTTGGACGGTTGTGGAGGGTTGATGGATGGCTGTGGAAGGGCAGTGAGATGCTAAGAACGCTGCTATGATACCAGGTGTTAGAACCCTTATATATTCTAAACTTGGGGTTGATCTCTTTAGGGGATTAGCGTCCTTGGAACTCTATAGGGGTTCCTCCCTCCAAGTTGCTGCTCAAAGGCTGCAGAAAATATTCATCTATTGCTTATCAAAAGAGGAGGAATACATGGCTATTTATAGAGTTTATAAACCCTAAATCCTAATAGGACTTCTACTCAAGACTCCTATTCCTTTACAACTCCTAATTCATCTCTAAGAAACAACCTCCTAACCCTATCCGGCCTCTTCACCTCTTTAATTGGGGTCGACTTAGGTAGGTTTTACATGAATGTCTCTCTCAATTAGGACTCTCCTAGCTAGCGTCCTAACAGAAGCACCAAGCTCCGTGGCTCATTATAATTGGGACTCAAAAGATTTAAACTATAAGGGACACATTGTGCTTGTGACAAATTCTACTTGCATCTTCACAAGCAGATTTTGGATAAAGTTATTCCAGATGCAGGGTACTAAATTGAAAAGGAGTATGGCATAGCTCCCACAAATCGACGGCTAGACGGAAGTTGTAAATAAGTGCTTGGAGACAGCCCAAAGCCACCCATCAAATATTGTTAGGATCAAGAGCACTAAGAGGGGGGGGGGGGGTGAATTAGTGCAGCGGAAAACCTTCTACGATTAAAAAAAAAATTGTGTTTGTTCGATAAAAGTGATTTTAGTAAGAAAGCCGATTCGTAAATCACTATAACTTTTGATTAAGCGAGATGCAGCAAAGATATAAATGTAGTTTGCAGTTATGGTTCAAATCAGATAGTAGGCACAAACTGAAATATGATATTCGTACGAAAAAACTGATTTACGTCTAAATGCTGATTTGTAAATCACTTGATTAAGCGAGATGTAGTTAAAGTAAGGATATAAAGGTAGTTTGCAGTTATGATAGAAATCAAAACGTAAATGCAAACTGAAATATGATGATCGTACGATAAAACTGATTTACGTCTAAACGTTGATTCGAAAAGTGCAAAGCTTGAAACCCAATCGTATATGCGTAGAAAGTATGCTCAAAGTAAATGCAAACCGAGATATAGAGTGGTTCGGTCAATCTTGACCTACATCCGCTTTTGGCTTCCTCCACCAACGAGGTCACCGACGTCCACTAGAGGCCTTCCTTCAATAGGCGAAGGCCAACCACCCTTTTACAGTTTCACTCCTTTTGACGGGCTTAGGAGAGAACCCTTATAGAATTTTCTCTCCTCTCTTTAAAGATCAGAACTTGGAAGAAAAGAGGGAGAAGAACTTTTGTGTTTTACAACAATTTTGAGCTCTAAAAATCACAGAATAAGATCAGGATTTCGGTGTGTTTGAGTGCTCTTTCAGTGCTTAAAGGGTGGGGTATTTATAGGCCCCAACCCAGTTTGAATTCCGAGCTCAAAACTGTCAATTCCTGGAATTTCGGGATCTAGCGGTTGCACCGCCTGGCAGAGCTCGAAGACTGAGCCTCTGGGTGGTGCCAACTCCTATCAGGAGCGATTGCACCTCCTGCCAGAACTCGAAGACCGAGCTCAGGCGATGCCACCGCCTGATTGAGGCGGTTGCACCTCCTACCAGAACTCGAAGACCGAGCTCAAGCGGTGCCACCTCCTGGACTTGCAACGATCCACTTGGTGAGTTCCGACGAGCTTGGCAAGCTCATGGACTTCTCGGATTTGTTCCCGTAGTAGAACCTCCAACGACTGTCCGAACTTTCGTCGAACTCTCGAACTCCTACCGTGATCATTATCTTGACTCCGGCGTAACTCCTACTGCATATCTAACTTTTATCGTAGTTAATCCTGCACATTTTTCTCAACATATAGATTAGATAACAAATGACAATTGACTTCATCATCAAAATCCGAGATTCAACAATCTCCCCCTTTTTTATGATGACAATCAATTGATAATGGAGTTAACCTTAACTCCCCCTGTCTATATGCCATACTTGAGATAAGTCATTCTTGAATTCAAAACCTTTGAATTCAAGAGACATATTGATAAGTTAAAATCATTTAAACTTATCAATACTCCCATCATGATGTATCTCTCTGAAGATGATGTCAAGGCTTGACATTCATTTTTAAATTTTACATTACAAGTTTGAATGATGGTAATAGTAGCAATTCATCATATTGTAAGATATCAACATGTAAAACTGCGAAGTAAGATTTTTTGTTTGATATCTTAGCATGATACAAATACGGCATAATGCAAATTACATCACCCAATGGTGCGCTCTCCCAACAGCGGATGGAGAGACATATTCCACGGGATGGATTCCTCCCAACCGCGAATGGAGATAATCCATATCGCACTCCCAATAGCGGATGGAGTGGTATCCCTCACCCGCCCAAGTGGGGACACGTTCCTCCCAATAGTAGATGGAGGAACCGTCTAACCATCACGTCTGACGGCCTGCTAATCCCCGAAGGGAATCGCCATACCTGCCCTCGGTAGGGATACATAAACATCCATGATCATTCATTTACACTCATTCAATCACTCATGCATACATCAAGAAATCAATATGATTAAATATTATGAGAGACTATACTTGATGTAAATCTACTAGAGTATGTTCATTGGTGGCTCCGCACTATGATGGGCCCGTAGCTCCTTTCACAGGTTGCACTCCCAATGTGAACTACTAGTCTATTCACATTTACTACATGATACTTATCATATCAATATCATAAACATAGAAAACCAATAATCATTTTCAAATGATATCTTCAGATAAAACCTTTAAATTCATCATATCATAAAAGCATTAAATATCAATATCTCAATAGTCCTCAATTGGAATAGCTCAATTGACTTAAACCAAACTCAATTTGATTATGATCTAACAGAACCAATACCAAATCCTTATGGAACCAGTCTGGCATCACCCTAAACTGATCTAATTTAGATTTGATTGATCTCGATTATGTCAAATAGGTTTGAACCAATCAAGTTAGTTTGTAATCACCCTAAATTAGCTTTAACTGATCAAACCTGTTTGATTTCGTCAATTAATGAGCTCAAACCAATAGAGAAGGAGATTGGACTATGTCGTATAGTACTAACCCAAACCGAACCAACCCACCTGAGTCTTGGGCGGGTCATATACATTGCATATACCTGTTCCAAATACTAGGTTGAGTTGAGGTACGATGGGCTATATAAAAGGAGCAATGATATGTCTAATATCAATCGCGTCATTGGGCAGGCTTAACTTCATGGACTAGGCTAAGCCTCACTTATAAGTTGGGCTGGGCCTTACCATTGAACTAAGCCATGCTTGACTCACGAATTGACCATAGACACATGAGTTGGGGTCGTATCTAACCACCTAGATTGAGTTGTACCTAGCCACATAAGTTGGCCCATGCTTAGCCACATGATTGGGTCGTACCTTACCATATGAGTTGAGTTATACATGGTCACATGGACTGGATTGTATCTAGCCACATGAGCTAGTCCATGCCTAACCACATGGTTGGGTCGTACCTTACCACATGGGCTGGGTCATACATGACCATATGGATTAGATCGTACTTAGCCACATGGGTTGGGTCATGCCTGACCACATGGGCTAGGTTGTACTTAGTCACATAAGCTAGGTTGTACATGATCACATGGTTTGAGTCGATTCGATCTGATCGATCAACTTGACTCAAGTCAGACCCCAATTAGACTCCTCTTATCAAATTAGATTTTAATATTTAAAATTATTAAAAAATTATTCAAAAACATTAATTAAATCTTTAAATTCATGATCTAAAATTTAAAACTAATTACATTACAGAAATTCAGACATAATTCTTGAAATAGAGATATAACTAATTAAATAAATTAATACTATTATACTAAATAAGAATTTTAATAATTAAATCAATATTAAAATTCACTTAAGCTTAAAAGATCAATACAAATCAAATAATCAGTTTAACATCATAAATCAATTATTATTATTCAAAAATCAATACAAATGTCACGACCCGAGTCTGATGAGCTAATTGGCCAATAACATCACAAATCAATTTAATCAATCATCCCATTAGCGTATATCAAGTACCCGAAGGAACACTCCCCCAACAGCGGATGGAGAGGCTTTATCCTACGGGATGAGTTTGTGTTCTCCCAACAACGGATGGAGACAAACTCATATCACACTCCCAACAGCGGATGGAGTGGTGTCCCACACCCGCCAAAGTGGGGACACATTCCTCACAATAGCGGATGGAGGAACCGTCCAACCGCCACGTCTAACGGCCCGCTAATCCCCGAAGGGAATCACCCTACCTGCTCTCGACAGGAAAATAATATAATCTCACACTGGTCATGTCCATTTCGGGATGAAATAACATATTTAAAACATCTCTTTCTAATATCATCAATATCAAATAATATAAATTAGCCCTCGATTGATTTGAACTTTAGTTTAATCGATTCAATTGAACTCGATTTACTAGAGCCTAACTGAACTAATCTTTAATCCTTATTTAACTGGTTTGGAACCACCCTAGACTAGTATAATTTAGACTAGATTAAGTTCAATTTAGGTTAAACTAACTTGAATAAGTCAATCAATTCGGAATCACCCTGAATTGATCTAGACTAATCAAGTCTAGTTTAGTTCAATCAATATTTGGGCTCAAGTTCAACAATAATATTGGGCTAGATTGAGCCAGTCCATCTACTGGCCTTGCGCTACCAGATTTCAATAGACCATTCATCATTGAGGCCGATACATTTGGAGTCGGAATTGGAGCCGTTCTCATGCAAAATGGTCGACCACTCGCATACACTAGCAAGGCATTATCTCCCTCCCATCAAAACATGTCAGTATATGATAAGGAGATGCTTGCCATTGTACACACAGAAACGAGGTAGAGACCCTACTTGATCGGCCATCGATTTCAAATTAAAACTGACCATAAAAGTCTCAAGTACTTTTTGGAGCAAAAGATATCATCCCCTGAGCAGCAAAAATGGGTAACCAAACTTCTTAGATTTTATTATGAAATTATTTACAAAAAGGGGAAAGAAAACGTTGTTGCAGATGCACTCTCACGGCTACCTGAACAAGCTAAGGTTTCAGCCATCTCCCTTCCTACCACCGGTCTCCTCAAGGACATTAGGGAAGAATAGAAGAAAGATCCAGAGATCAGCAACATCATAAAAAAATTGGAGGAGGATCCAAATGCAATAGCCCACTACACTTGGGATTCGAGGGATCTACGCTACAAAGGTCGCATTGTGCTTATACGTGACTCCCCTTGCATCACAATCATCTTGCATGAAATGCACTCCATACCTTCAGTAGGGCACTCTGGATTCCTAAAAACCTACAAAAGGGTGAAGCAAAATTTTTATTGGAGAGGGATGAAAAAAATTATTGCTGAATATGTGGCATAATATGATGTATGTCAACAGCACAAGGGTGAAACTGTGGCAAATCCAGGGAAGCTACAACCACTTCCCATACCAGACTTAGTGTGGACTGACATCTCCATGGACTTCATTGAAGGGCTGCCATCTTCCAAAGGTAAAAGCACGATTCTCGTGGTGGTATATCGACTTACGAAATATGCTCATTTTTGTGCTATGAGAAATCCCTACACTGCTGCTAGTATTGCCCAGATTTTCATAGAAAATATTGTTAAACTGCTGATGGAACCCTTGCAGATTCTAAACTTGGGGTTGATCTCTTTAGGGGATCGGCCTCCTTGGAACTATATAGGGGTTCCTCCCTCCAAGTTGCTACTCAAAGGCTGCAGATAAGATTCATCTATTGCTTATGAAAAGAGGTGGAATACATGACTATTTATAGGGCTTCTAAACCCTAACTCCTAATAGGACTCTTACTTAAGACTCCTACTTCTAAACAACTCATAATAGGACTCCTACTCAAGACTCCTACTTCTAACCAACTCCTAATAAGACTCCTACTCAAGACTCCTATTCCTTTACAACTCCCTATTCTTCTCTAAGAAATAACCTCCTAAACCTAGCCGGCCTCTTCACCTCTTTAATAGGGGTCAGCTTAGGTAGGTTTTACATGAATGTCCCTCTCAATTAGGACTCTCCTAGCTAGAGTCCTAATAGACCCGCCTTCTTCAAATCAGCCTTGTCCTCGAGGCTAACGATTCATGAATTTTGAGAATTTGATCTTCAAGTCATCATAGTTCTCCCAAGTGGCATCTTCTGTTAGTAGGTTTGCCCACTGTATTAGCAATTCAGAAGTGGATCGTCGTCGTCGAGTCACGATCTGTCGATCAATAATAGCACTTGACTAAGTCTGAAGTTCTCCTTGGGTAGTCATTTTTGGTGGGTGGCTTTGGGCTGTCTCCAAGCACCTATTTACAACTTCCGTTTGGCCATCGGTTTGTGGGTGATATGCCGTACACATTTTCCATTTAGTACCCTGCATATTGAATAACTTTGTCCAAAATCTGCTCGTGAAGATGCAAGTATAATTTATCATAAGCACAATGCGTCCCTTATAGTGTAATTCTTTTGAGTCCTAATTGTAATGAGCCATGGGGCTTGGTGCTTCCTCCAATTTTTTATAATCTTACTAGTATCTGAATTTTCCTGCCATTCCATCTTAATATCCTCAAGGAAGTTGCTGGTCAGAAGTGAAACGGCCGAAACTTCAACTTGCTCGGGTAGTTGTGAAAGCGCATCTGCAAGAACATTCTCTTTCCCCTTTTTGTAAGTTATTTCATAATAAAATCCAAGAAGTTTTGTTACCCATTTTTGCTGCTCAGGGATGGTATCTTTTGCTCCAAAAAGTACTTGAGGCTATTATGGTTGGTTTTAATTTGAAATCGTCGACCAATCAAGTAGGGTCTCCACCTCGTTGCTGCGCGCACAATGGCGAGCATCTACTTATCATATGTTGACTTATTTTGATGGGAGGGAGATAACGCCTTGCTAGTGTATGCGAGTGGCCGACCATCTTGCATGAGAATGGCTCCAATTCTAACTCCAGATGCGTCGGCCTCAATAATGAAGGGTCGGTTAAAATCTGGTAGTGTTAGCACCGGCGTCGTCGTCATGGCTGCCTTATGTTTGTCGAAGGCAGCAGAGGCTCTGTCCAACCATTAGAAGACATCTTTTTTCAGTAAGGAAGTAAGTGGTGCACTGATCTCGCCATAGTTTTTCACGAACTTACAGTAGAGCCTGTTAAACCCAGAAAGCCATGTAGCAATTTTACGTTCCTCGGGGTAGGCCAGTTTTGCATTGCTTCAATTTTGAAGGGGTCCACTGTCACACCTTCCTCTGATATGATATGCCCAAGATATTCCACCTTCTGTTAAAGAAAGCAAAAATTTGTAATGGTAGTTGTGTGTTCAAAAGGAGTTTTTCGGTATGTCTTCTTCGCGCACACATATTTGATGATACCCAGATCAAAGGTCCAGCTTTGTAAAGATTCGTGCTCCCTTTCATCTAGCAATTCATCTGCTATTGGAATAAGGTATTTGTCCTTGATGGTTATGCCATTTAGAGCTCGATAATTAATGCATATTCGCCATGTTCCGTCCTTCTTGCGTACAAGTAGCACCGGTGAAGAGTAGAGGTTGCAACTTAGCCGAATAACTCCTATTTCGAGCATCTCTTTTACAATCCTTTCTATTTTATCCTTCTAGAGATGTAGATACTGATATGGCCGAGTATTTGTTGGAGGTTTGTCTGAAAGAATCGTTATATAATGATCATGCCGACGGGTAAGAGATAGGTTGTGCGGGTCGTCAAATATATCTGAAAATTCAGCAAGCAAAGGAAGTAGGTTTGGATCTTCAAATTCTATTAGCTCTACCTTAGTTTGCTGCTCAAGTTGAACCAAAAGGCCGATGCATGCTTTATGCAAAACCTTCTTCATTTGTTGTGTGCAAATCGTCATTATGTCGCCCCCACGTTTCCCGTTCAGTATCACCTGTTTCTCCTTACTGTAAAATTTCATAATTAGTTGCATAAAATTCCAAGAAATATCACATAATGTCATCAACCATTTAATTATGAGCATGGCCTCATGATCATCAAGAGGGAGAAGGAAGAAATCTATAATTATCTCTTGGTCCTGCAGCAATAGTTTCTCCTGCGGGCGCCTATGATCACAATTCAAAATCCGTCCGTCGACGACCTTAACGTCAAACCTGCTACAATTGTCAATAGGTAAGGCCATCTAGAAAGTAACCTTACTATTTAGAAAGTTATTAGAACTGCCTGTGTCGATGAGAACAGTGATCGGTTGTTGTTTGAGAAGGCCTCCGACTTTCATCGTTTGCGGGTTTGAGTAGCCAGCTAATGCATGTACCGTAACTTCAGTCTGTTGTGGCTCTTCTTCTGCATCTTCTTATTCATGTTCAAGGCTCTCTTCTGGATGTTCAATGACCTCTTCTTCTATTGGTTCAATCATAAGAAGTCTCCCTTTACTACAGCGATGATCACGGCTCCACGGCTCGTCACAATGCCAACATAACCCATTCGCATATCGCTCTCGAAGCTCTTCTATTGTTAACCTCGTTGGTGTAGGGACTTGGTCGACAGTATGGGGTGGCTGAGGGCTTCAATATTACTAGTTGAGGAGCAACCCTAGTCCTCCGAGCTTCATGGTTCAATTGCTCCTCTTGATGTCGTGCGAAAGAGATGGCTGCCATAAGCGTATACGGTTGTCGCGCTTTAACTTCTCCTCGGATCTCCGGCTTCAAGCCCTCAATGAAGGTCCTCAATAGCTGTTTTTGAGACCAATCATGAGTTTGATTAGATAACCTTTCAAACCTAGTTTGGTACTCCTGAATGGTGGAGGTTTGTCGGATCTTTGCTAGTTGTCCGTCAATATTCTCGTAATCGGTTGGTCTGAAGCGGATTACTAGTCCTTTTTTGAATTGTTGCCATGAAAGGACTTCATATGTATGTTCAAACCAGTCAAACCACTGTATAGCATCCCCTTCAAGATGTATAGCTGTAATTTTCACCATAGATGCATCTGCGGTTTTGTGGTACAGAAAATATTGCTCCGCGCGCGAGATCCAACCAATCGGGTCTCCTTCTTCCCATCTAGGGAAGTCCACTCTCATGCATGGATAGTTGGGGTCAGTCATAGAGCTTCCCCTCTCTTGGAAGTCATATCTTTAGGCTTGGTGCGATTGGGCAAAGCTCTCTCTTTGATGTGATTTCTTCGTGTTTACATGTCGGCCCAATCTAAGTTCGGTAAAGAGCATCCGAATCTTATCCTCCATTCGTGCCTCGAAGGCTTCGAATTTAGCATTGATTACGTCCTCAGATGCCATAGTATATGCCTCCAAATCTATAATGTTAAGATCTCTCTTTTGTTGTTGGGCTAAAGACATGTATTGGTTGAGAGAGGTGATAGTCGAAAGGGTTGGTAGATCGGTGGATGTAGGCTACAGTTTAGGCTTGTTTTGTGGCTATTTTGGGTGCAGTTTGAGGGTGTGGTTTGGTGGAGTTTTAGGGCTGTAGATGAAAGTTTTGGATCTGTGGTAGATGGTAGCAAAGGTTTGATAGAAATAAGTGGAAGTTGCAGAAAGTATGTGCTGTCTTGTAAGAGTAGAATTGTCGTCGAAGAAACAACGGTTTCTCGACGTAATTTCCACCAAAAACTTGAGAGAATTAAGGAGGGAATTGATAGCAAAATCACAGTTTATATGACAGCAAGGATATCTAATTTAATCAAAAAAATTTTGGTAGTATAACAGCAAGGAAATTGGTGTAAGTTGCGATTGCAGAATTCTCGTCGAAAAATTTCAGCGGTTTACGACAAAAATTTACAGAAACACAAAATCATTTATAGAGATGAATTTCTCAACAGATCAATCTTAAATGGAAGCCATGATGATCTATGAAATGTATAAGAAATTTCATTAAAAAAAGATTGCAAATAGAAGGGTTAAGGCAACAACATGCGACTGAAATTTTTGCAACATAGATTTTCAAGTGTAGCAGATTGGACATAAAAGATCAGTACTTTATATTGAGAATTTTCCGATGAAACCAAAGGAAAATCCACAGTTAGGAAGTATCAAAGATGTCATAAAAATTTTGTAGAAATTTGGATAGAAAAAGTATAGTAGCAAGATCAAACAGATGGTGCTATGCAGTTGGAATTTTACAGTGTAGATTTTCAAGTATAGCAGATTAGACGTAAAATATCAATGGTTTATATTGAGGATATTTTGACAAAACTAAAGGAAATCTGCTGTAAGGAAATGTCAAAGATGTCATAAAAATTTCATAGAAATTGGGATAGAAAAAGTATAGTAGCAAGATCAAACAGATGGTGCTATGCGGTTCGAATTCTGCAATGTATCTTTCGTCGTAGAGATGAAAACTTTATGATGAAAAGTTTATGCAGCAATATAGGAATAATTTTATTTTTATTTTCAAATAAGGATAAGTAAATTGCAGCAGCAGTAAGGTAGAAAACCAGAACCTGTTGCAATTCACGGGGAGATCAAAGGATGATCCGTGGTGGTGGAGATGACGACAGAATTTGGTGACGATCTTTTAAGCAATTGTGGGAATTGCTTTGGGCAGATGTGGAGGGTTGATGGATGGTTGTGGAAGGGCAGCGAGACGCCAAGAACGCTACTCTGATACCAGGTGTTAGAACCCTTGCAGATTCTAAACTTGGGGTTGATCTCTTTAGGGGATCGGCCTCCTTGGAACTCTATAGGGGTTCCTCCCTCCAAGTTGCTGCTCAACGGCTACACATAAGATTTATCTATTGCTTATGAAAAGAGGTGGAATACATGACTATTTATAGGGCTTCTAAACCCTAACTCCTAATAGGACTCTTACTTAAGACTCCTACTTCTAAACAACGCCTAATAGGACTCCTACTCAAGACTCCTACATCTAACCAACTCCTAATAGGACTCCTACTCAAGACTCCTATTGTTGAATCTTGTATTTCGATGATGAAACTACTTGATATATGTTTATGATTTAATCTGCGTTTTGAGTGACGTAGGATGCTTCGATCAGGATGAGACAATTAAAGCAGGAAAATCATGTTGTGCTGAAGGAACATGTCAGAAGATTGGACGTCGGGCCGGTGGATCGGTCGACGTATCGACAGAAGGCTTCGGGCCGTGGACTCGGGCATCGGGCCAAGAAGAGCGGGTATTGTGCCAAGGATATCGGAGTTGCGGAGTCAACTGGCCGATTGGGCAATAGGCTGCAGGAGAGGACGATGTGCCGAAGAATCGGACGAAGCGTCGAGGGACCACTGACATGTCGGACAACTTGGTTAATTGCTAAGGATTAATTGTCTCAATCGAAGTTTTGTTTTGTTGTGCAGGATTAACTATGATAACGATGAAGACATAAAGCGAAACAAAGTGTCGGAGTCAAGCGCGAAGGATTTGTTACGAGTTCGAGAGTTCGACGGAAGTCCGAAGGTTCGTCGGGAATGCTACCGGAACTAGCCGAGAATGAGTTGGGAGCTTGCCGAAGGGTTTTTCGGAAGCTCACTGGAAGGCTCATTGGAAGTTCGCGGAGCTCGCCGAGAAAGATCGAAGCTTGCCGAAGAAGCTCGTTGGAACTCGTTAAGATCAAATCGTGAAGTCTAGACACTTGCCGGGAGTCCGCAGCATGGTTTCCGAGAGTTCATCGGAAGACCGCCGGAAGTTTGCCGGAAGCTCGCCAGAAGGAGTCTTGACTTGCGGACTTTGTAATAGTTTAGAAAATGTCTTTAAATTCATAGTTAGCACGTTAATTAGGGTTAGGATTAGGTGTTAATCCTATAACCCAAGTAGGGGCAATTAGGCCCAAGTTCGGACTGGTTTGGACCAAGTTTGGAGTCAAACCAAGTGAGCTGAAATAGTGAAAGAGGTGCAACCGCCCAGGCAGGGAGGTAGCACCGCCCAGGCTAAGTCTCCCAGCGAGACTGGGCGGTGCAACCGCCCCAGCCAAGAGGTGCAACCACCCAGAGCTCAGTCTTCGAGCTAGACTGGGCGGTGCAACCTCCCTGACAGAGAGGTGCAACTGCCTGGGCTCAATCTCCGAGCTCTGCCAGGCGGTGCAACCTCTCCAGTCAAGAGGTGCAACCGCCTGATCCCGAAATTCCGGGATTTGATCGTTTTGAGCTCCAAATTTGAATTGGGTTGGGGCCTATAAATACCCCACCCATTCAGCACTGTAGAGATACAGATCCACACCGAATTCTTGATCTTTTCAGTGATTCTAAGAGCTCAAATTTGTGTAAAGTCCAAAAGTTCTCCTCTTTTCTGTTCTTCAAGTCTTGAGTTGTAAAGAGAGGAGAGAAAGGATCTGTAAGGGTTGTCTCCTGAGCCCGTCAAAAGGAGAGAAACTGTAAAAGTGTAGTTGTCCTTCGCCTATTGAAGGAAGGCCCCTAGTTGACGTCGATGACCTCGCCGGTGGAGGAAGCCAAAAGTGGAGTAGGTCAAGACTGACCGAACCACTCTAAATCTCTGGTTTGCGTTTATTTTGAGCACTTTATCAG